>NW_012267244.1:4081458-4407088 GCF_000151885.1 Dipodomys ordii | reverse complement strand
AAAAAAAGAAAGTGAACAAGGAATAGAAAACTGGAAATATAAAATGAGTACAAATGTATTTTCTCTTGAGAAAGTCTTTTGTGTTTTTCTCACATGTATTTTTCAATTTTTAATTTACTGTAAGTTGGAAAATTTCTTAATTCCTCAAGACTTCTGAAAGTCTAGGAGTAAACATTTGCAATGGGTGGCATTCTAAGGTTTATTTTATATCTAAGATCTACTATTTTCAAGTTCTATTAAATTTAGCTACATAATAAGTTGAAACCAGCAATGAATTCAGAGTTCTGCATTTTGTTTAAAATAAGTTATCCCCCCAAAAACCAAAATGAACAAAACCATTTTCACATATCATTACTCCCATATGTTTTTAGATAATGACTCAACACATTTAAGAATATTGTCCCTCAATCATAAGTATTTTATCTATTTACAAATATCTTTTTCTGAAAGACTACACATAAAATATATATTATCCTTGCCAAGGTACAAATATTTAACTGTTTAATGGAGAATCTAAGTCTTTTGAAATCTGACACTCATAAATATGCATGAATTATGCAAATACAAACAAAATAGAGTACATTGTATGACAATATAAAATCTAGAACAAATGCTAAGACTTGGAGCGTTTACTAGATTCCAATCTAGTGAATGGAAGAACAATGGAAAATAAAGGGAAAATAAAAAGAATCTTGGCAAGCAGGGAAGATAAAGCAGGACCATGAAAATCGTTTCTGGGAGCGTATGAGAGATAAAAGGAAAATATAAATCAAAAGGAGAAAATGTCCTTTGAGTGGCTTCCTGATGGAGTGACACAATCACATGTTGAGAGCCAGATGGGAGAGTTCAAACTGTTTTAGACCTGGGCCCAGAGGGCAGTAAGGAGCCTGGCTGGGAGAATAATTTGTTTTGTTTCTTGGGAGGAAGGCCAACATGACTGATGCTTTGACAGTTCCCACTGGCTGATCAGCAATTCCCCCCACTTTTTCTTAACCTCTTATGAGAGATAGCACTAGAAGGGCAAAGCCTGTGTGGGAGGTGATGACAGCGAACAGCACTAAAAGTAAAATGAGAGCCTGACACAACAAGCATGTTCTAGTCAGATGCTGAAGCTGAAACTGATTAAGCTGTCTATGTGGTATTTGGTGGCCACCTTTACCAAGCTCTTTTTCAAACAATAAAGACCTATGTTTCTATTATCATAGGAAAATGTTAGGGTGTCTTGACTCTAATTGGTAATACTGTTTTCTCCTTTTACTGAGGCAAAAAAAGAAAAAGTAAGACATCGTTGAAGATTATTTTTCCTTAAAAACTGTATTTGGCTACAAGAAAATATCTTCATTTTGTTGTTTTGTGTTTGTGACTTTAACTATCACTATTCCACCATACTGTGAAATTTGTGAAATTATTAATCACTTAATCACAATAAAAATTTGCAAAAAAAAGAAAGAAAAAGTGTATGATAAATTCAACATTCAGAATACTTCTCATTGTTAAAAAAATTAAACAGACACCACTACGTGAACAGTTAAAGATGTCAGATGATTAAAAATGTTAAGTATTTGTACATGGATTTGATCTCTGAAAAATAGTCCATCCTACCCAGTTAACTCATGTGGATACAATAACATACTGACAGATATACAATCTACTGTAGAGCTAGTCATGTAAACAACAATAAAAAGCATCAATTAAGTAGATAATTTTATTCAAATGTTTGTATTTAGAAGAATGTTAATGTTCATTAATAACAAACTTCTTACACAGAAAGAAACAACCTTGAGGCACAGGGCTAGAACACAACAGAGTCATCTGGTCGATTTTTTTGATTCATGAGAATGGAGAAAAGTTGGAAGTAGATATAGTCTTAAAACATGAATTAGCACACTGTCCTTCCTTGGCAGTCAACCATTTCGTGACACATAAACAGTGAGTATTTTCTTTTTCTAGAAGCAAATGGACCAGATAAAGTCCAATACGCTAATAGAAATCTCAAAACGTGTACCAAGTTCTAGGAGGATGCATAGCACTGACTTTTCTACTGAGTAAACTATTTCCTATGCTGTTTGATACAGTATCTCTACATTGTTTAGTAGAACATTGAGGGGAAGGGAGAAAAGAAAGGAAAGGGAAGAAAAGGAAGAACAGAGGAAAGAATTGAAGATTATGATGCTAATTAAGCTGAGCAACTCACAGAAAAAATTAACCTTAATCATGAATTAGAGAAGCTAATGATATGAAAAGAATGAAATATTTGGTGCAAGCATAAGTTTGCATGAGGAATTTATAATTCAATTAATACGAATAGATATGAATAAAAGTGTGTGTATGTGTGTGTGTGATCACTTGATATAGTTGGGATCTGGAACCCTCCCTAAAGGGCCATGTGTGAATGACTTGGTTCCTGGCATATGGTACAAATGGAACATTGTAGAATCTTTACGTGCTGGAGTGCAGGAGAAAGCCTTATTTTTTTATTGCAAAGGTGATCTAAAAAGTGGTTTCAGTAACATAAATCAGGTAATTATTACATTTATTTTTTGAACAATGTCACCCCTCTCCTTCATGTTCTCCTCATTTTTTGCTCCCAAGACCACCTTGATCCATCAATCCCACTCTAGGGCATTTATCAAAAGGACCACAAACCAGGCCACACTAAAGCCACCACCAGCACAACTATGTTGATTGCAGTATTGTTTACCATAGCTAAGATATGGAATCAACCGAGGAGTCCCTCAGTGGATGAATGGATCAAAAACGTGTGGTATATATATACAATGGAAGTCTATGTTACATCAGCAAGGAAATGGAAAGACCTGGAAAAAATTATATTAAACTAAATAAGCCAGACACAATAAAACATAGGCTGCATGTTTTCCCTCATTTGTAATAATTAGAATGTACCTATAAATCTATAAATCAACCCCATGGATAGTAAAAGACATAGAAAGTTATACCTTGACATGATTAATTGAATAGGACTCTAAATATTCCCACAGTGAAACCAAAGGAGGATATTCTTTGGAGAGGATTACAAGGGCTTAATAGCTATGTGCATATGATCACTTGAAATGATACTTATTGAAATGAACTCCAAGAATGGGAAACAAGAGGTTTTTATTGTACTGTGTTATTCTTTTATCTCTTTTCTTTCTTTTTCCTTTCTTCTTATTCTCTTTTGTCACTGCTTTTGATTTATTTTGGGGAATGGAAGGAGGAGTACAGTAGAAAGTCTTAAGATGTTAAAAGTGTGCCCTTGAAGGCTATCCAGGGACGCCAGCACATTCCATTTTCTTTATTTTATATCCCTGCCATAAGGGACCAGCCTTGATTCATTACACATTACTTTTATTTTGATGTGCTGGACTATCACTGGCCCAAACCCATTAGAGTCAATAACCAACATCATCAAATGTGAACCTTGATAAGGCAATTATCTCAAGTACTTTGTTAGAGTAATCAAAAGCTGACTAACACATTGAGCTAAAATAATGGATATATAGAATACTTTAATGAGGAATTTTGATAAAGAGATTCCAACCTGGTTCAGGAAAAAAAAAGAGAACAAAAGTATAAGAAGAGGAGAAAATGATCACATTCATGTATAACAAGAGAACAACTAAATACAAAGAAGAAAATATTTCAGCTTTTTTCTGACTTGAAATATATATTTTAAAAATCAAAAAAATCAGAAAAAGGGACAGATACTGAAACCCTCATCTGAAATAAAATACTAGTAAAATTTTAAAACATTAACAGAAACGGCTATAGTTTTAAGGAAAATCACTTTAAAAACAAATGTTTATGGGTGGCTTACACTCATAATCTCAGCAACATAGAAGGTAGAGATCAGATAAATCTTGTTTGAAGGCCAGCCTGGGCAAAAACTTCATTAGACTCCCATCTGAACTAATAAAATCTACATGTGATTTTGTGTGCCTTTTATTCAAGTTTTTCAGGAGGTGTAAAGGGGGAGAATCACAGTTCAAGCCAGCCCAAACAAGTACAAAACCCAATTTGAAAAATAACTGACATCACGGAACTACAATGGTTCATGCTTATAATCCTACTTAATCAGCAGGCAGAGATCCAGAGCATTGAAGGTCAAAGCCAGTTGAAAGAGAGAAATTCACTCACCTTATCTCCAAAATAATCAGCAAAAAACATAGTAGAAGGATGGTTCAAGTGCTAGAGCACCAGCTGAGCAAGTTTGAAATCCTGAATTCAAATCCTAGTACTACCAAGTAAATAACTAAAGCTAAAAGGATTAGGGGCATAGTCAAGTGGTAGAGTTCCTACCCATGTAAAGAAACCACAGAAATTCACTATTACCATTTGAAAATGCCACCAAAAATCCCAGTGTTTTCACAACCTAGTAATCAAAGTTCACATAGCCAGTAACAAGCGATAACTATATGTCTCTGACTTTACTGACAAGATAACATCATTATTGCAGTATTTTTGCTCATACTCCACAACCTGAATTGAATCATGAAGAAATATCAAACTAACATAAATTGAGAGACATTAGTTCTCATTGATTAATTGGAATTGCATGGGGAAAAGAAAGCTTTCTTTCTCCCTCATTTATTCAATTCAGTACAGTATCTTATGGGCAATTTTTCATTATTGAGTTAAAACCTATTATTCTAATTCTCCTTTTTGCTGAATTTGTTTCAGTTTGAATCTTGGAAACTCTTCATTTGGTGTCTGTGTATTCAACCTGCTCACTATATTTTCAGTGTTTTCTTATTCTCTGGCAACACAAGAGGTCCCAGGTTTATCTTCATTTTATCCACACTGACACTAAAACTAGTTATTTTTTCCAAGGAATATTTGTTCAGAATAGTACTTGAGACCAGGATCTAGAAGCTCAGTATGCTTCTTGCTGTTAAAAATTTGTGCGTTCAAACATGCTAAAAAACATAACGTTTCCATATCTATTTGTTTAAGCATAACACTCCATGCATTCTGATCTAGTCTAATACTACATGGTACAATCTGACCCCCACTTTCTTATTGGTAATCTCTTTCCTCAGTAACAAATGATCTTAGGAGTAGAGACATTGAAGCAAGTCTCAGTACTACCCTCCCCATGTAGAGGAACTGGACAGTGGCTGATTCCAAGAATGACAGCGCCATCTGAGGTGGCAGAAGGGCATAGCACAGGGGCTTGGCTGAATTAGCTTGCTTCCCACAAGCTTACCAACACCATTATCACTTATGTGCTCATGCGCACACACACACACATTTCCCTTTCTGTTCTTCCACATGCTAGTAGAAAGGGGAAAAAAACAAAACAAAACACCTGTTACAGACTTTGGGTGGTATTGACTTCTCTGGAACAGAATATTGTTCTCAGTGCAAGCATAGTTTGTATGTGAAGATATGGCATATTTTCAGGTAAGCCATGTCAAAGTGTATTCTCTGGAGTCATTTACTTTCCATTACAATGAAGTACAGATTTGTCCTTAGTGCTAAAGGAGTAAGATATTGAAGATAGTGTTTATGCTCCTCATCCTGTTAAGATTATTTATGATGCTTGCATCTTAGTTTACTTTTTTTTAATCAAGAAAATTATATTTCTAGTTTTGGGAGTAAATTTTCAGAAGATGCTTTCCAACTTTGAAGAAAATCTTTAGTAGAGTTTGTGGTGGTAGATTAGTCTTTTAAAAGACAAGAGAATCCTTTTCCAGAAAACCACAGAAACAGACAACCACAATTTTGATTACAACGTCTGTCATCTTCTGATCAGCACACACCTCTGCAATACTCTGATAAAAATGGCTACATAATAAACATATAATACTGTTTATTAAAATGGCAGCATAATGTGATGTCAAGTTGCATAGGAGGAGTAATGGCTATTGGTTGCATCAGTATTACTTACTCAGGTGCCAGCATTAGTTTCCATTAATAATATGAGAAGGTTATGTTATTAATAATATAATAAATAGTGAACACACAATATGAGGAAACAAAGAGTTAAAACAAGCCAGAAAGAAATTTGGAAAAAGGAGTAAGAAGTCAGAGTTCTTCATGTGAAACTTTATCTTCGAGAAGAAAGCTTTGGCCTATGTTTAATAAGATGGTGGGAGGTGAGAGAGAGTCAACACAGAAGGAATTATATATTTTCATTTTGTGTTTGTTTTTCAGTGGTTTGAGACTTCTGGGATTTCAAGCTTTCATAGCAGTAACTCAGCTCAATATTATAACATGTATCACCTTGGAAAAGCAATTGCAGAATGCTTGTTTGTATTCTCTTTGTGCACTGAGTGGGCTGGAATCATTCTCTTCAAACATCATTTACAACTCAGTGTAATGAGCGCATGTAGTCAGCAAGGCTTTTAAAAGTTAATGAGAAACAGAAAACTTTAGGGGGTTATTTCTCAATATGTTCTGTAGCTGCAACTAGGTCTGTGCTTTAAAAGGAACACTTCTGACCTTAGAGTAGAATTCATTTTCAGGACAATGGACTGAGAACAAAGATATCCATCTTCTTGGAACCTAATTAAGGAGAAAGCAAAGAAGGAAGGAAAAAGAAGGAAAGGGAAGAATCATGGAAGTGGGAAGGCAAAGAAAACATTACATGGTTTTCCCTTTGTTCTATAGAAGAAGGAAAACTATTTTATCCTAGGTCGCAAAATAATGCAAAACCAGCCCAGGCAATACCAGAGAAGTCAGAGGGAAATGTGAAAGGCAAGAAAGCACAGAAACAGTGAAGGAAAATTCCTTTTCTCTATACTAATGTTTGTTTGTTTGTTTCTGGCTTCAGAAGAGGTAAGGAGGAAGAAAGGCTTTTGTGAGATGATTAATTGAAAACCTGAATTAAAGATCAAGGAAGGTGGAAATGCTATCTCTGCTAATTTATTAGAAGGATGTGTATACTAAACAGAATCATGAATTCAAATCCTGTTGTTCTTCTTGAATACACTGCATACAGATTTCTATAGCCTTGACAATTAAAAGAACTCCTTAAGAAGGTCCCAGCCATTCTAAAAGGAAAGTTTGAGTAAAAGGTCACCTCTACCTCCTGAAATTTAAATGTTAAATTTAATTTCATTACAGCTACTTAAATTTGGAATTTGAGTAACAATGTGAAGATACACAAAAACATTTATGACTGTTAAGTACTTTATAATCATTTATGGCTAAGAAATTTCTCACATTTTATGATAATCTCACTGCCTTTATTTTCTGTCGTTGCTTAGGTCCTTAAATGTATTCACTTTCATAGAACATTTAAGGAATTGACATTATATAACTGGGAAGAACAGGTTATTGGAGAATGGAGTTGAATAAACATGGAAAAAAAACCTGACAGCTCCAAGATAATTAACAGCATTTGATGTGTATATTGTAATGAATAAACTCATCATCTGGCATCGACATGTTTAATTTACAGTGTTACCATACAAAGGAATTTCTAAAGTAATTCAAATATGACCAAAAAACACTCAATTTGGTATAGTTGAGCAGTTCTGCTGTCCCATGCCTTATGCATTATAAAGCTTGCGTGCTTCCTATTCCAGTTTTTGAGTTTAATTTTGGAATCCCAATATGCACAATACAAGATCTATTGTGACATTTAACTTGGGAATAAGTAACAGCCATGTTTTGAAAAAGAAAAGAAAGCTAACTGCACATTTTGGCAAGGTTTCTAGAAGCATAAAACAAGCCCAAATAAAAGCATCAAGACAGCCAAGTGCACAGATTTGGAGGGTTCTATGCTGAAACTTCAGAAAATTAATCTCTTGGTGATTTTAAAGGCAGAGATCTGAGTAGCTTCAAAATTTAGTGGTTCTGTTGAATTTTCCTACTATATCTGTGACTAGGAATCCTCTCTATACTACACTTTCTCCTGTGACTAAGCCATCAGCTTCACAAAATGCCAGTGACACCTACATGTGAAAGGAATGCAGTAGAGTTGAAGAGCTCTGTCTTACTTAGCACTGAGCTTGGGACTAACAGGAAGTGATTTTACTCAGTACAGAACTTGAAAGATAAGAAAACACACAAGGGGCTATTTTCAAGGCCACAGAACAAATGAATGACAGAATTTTTGTTTTAATTAGGACACAGACTTTTCTAACTTCAGGTGTAGTCTTCTATTTCCAGTCTTATAACATACCAAGGAAATGCCTTAACTATTCCCAATTTTCACTCGGCTCAATACTTTGCATTTGGCATACATTTCTACATGAAGACAGAATAAGCACTCCTTTGTACAACACATTTTAAAATCTCTGAGTAAGTCACATCTTACAATACTCTTTTTTTTTTGTCAGTCATGGGTCTTGAACTCTGGGCCTGGGCACTGTCCCTCAGCTCTTCAGCCCAAGGCAAGCATTCTACCACTTGAGCTACTGCACCACTTTTGGTTTTCTGGTGGTTAATTGGAGATCAGAGTCTCATGGACTTTGAACTGTGATCCTCAGATCTCAGCCTCTTGAGTAGCTAGGATTACAGGCATGCACTGGCGCCTGGCCTCTACAACATTCTTTAGATAACTGAATTCAAGTACCTGACTGCAGTAGACACCCTATAAAGAGTTCTGGTCAGTCACCAGGACTTCTATCGAATTTTCCCATTCTTATTTACACCTTTAACATCTTAGCTCAGTCTTCTCAGGCTATTAAAAATTATTTTTTTAATTGAAAGGTGATATACAAAGAGATTATAGTTACATAAGCAGTATTACCCCCTCTATTATTTTCTCCCACTTTCCTTCCCATCCAACTCCCTTCCCTGCTAGTTGTAAAGTTTATCTCCAAAATAGTGTCTAGTGAGTATCACTATTGCATTGGTTAACCCTTACTTTTTTGTTGTTGTTGTCAGTCATAGGGCCAGAACTCTGGGCCTGGCCACTGTCCCTCAGCTCTTCAGCTCAAGGCTAGAGTTCTGCCACTTAAGCCACAGTGCCACTTCTAGATTTTTCTGCTTATGTGGTGCTGAGGAATCTAATCCAGAGCCTCATGCATGCAAGGCAAGCGCTCTACCACTGAACCACCTTCCCAGCCCTCACCCTTACTTTTCAACCCACTATTTGCTTGCCTCATGTACCTTGTCTTTCTCCCTTAAACTAAACTTATGCTAATAAAACATACTATCTGTCATTTATTTAACTTGATTTCATAAGAGAAGTTAGTGGATCTTTTCTGGAAATGATCATATGAAACAGAGGAAAAGACGAAAAACATGATTTCCACTTTCCATCTGAGAAAACACATCAGCAAAAAGGAAAAAAAATTGTTCCTAAGATTTATAGGACCCATGGTTTCCCTTATTTGCAATAACTAGTATATGTCTGAGACAAACAGAAACTGTCACACAAGTTGATGTTAGGCGAAATGAACCCCAAGATAAGGAGTCAAATGTATTTTTCTTTCTTGTGATTGTTTCCGACATATTTATACGATGATTTGTTTGTTACTTTGTATGTACCTCCCCCAGGGTATAAGCCCTGCTTTCACTGTATTTGATGTTGATATAATTTGTGGAGGGGAAGGGAAAAAAACAAACTGTTTAAATAGGGTTACAGGTGGACCCATTGCAACAATGATATGTACATGACATTATGTTGAAAAATGAAACTTACAACTTTGGTGGGGTGGGGGGTGTCAAGGTGGAGAGGGGAAGGGATGGTATGGGGAAACAAAGGAGGAGGCAACAATGCTTGATAAGAAATGTACTTACTATCTTGCCCATGCAATTGTAACCCCTTTGTATGGTATTTCCACAATAAAAAAAATAAGATTTATAGTAAATCTGCTACAGAATCAGGAAAAGTAAAAGACATTTTCTTAACTTTTGGGTCACAGCTCTTAGCTTCAGTAGGAACAGATGAGGGAGATTATTATTGAGTTGCCTTAAGGGATGGCGAAGGCTCATCCCTTTAATGGAAAGTGATGTCCTTGGACGGTGAGAATCATGATAATAAATAGAGCAGATATGAAAAATGAACCTATTTTTTGGAAATTCTCTGAAGGTAGCTGCTACCTTTCATCAACGACAAATTCCCAGAATATTTTCTCCTCAGCTTAAAAGAAATGTTTCTAACCTTGAAAGGCATTAATACTCCCATTGCCGTAATATGCATTCCTAAGACGATACTCACATAAAGCAAACAAACTCCGGATTATTAGAATATATGAGATTTTCCCTTCAATAAAGAAAAATCTATATAGCAATATAAAGAAGAATTTAATGTCGGCATGTAAGTATCTACAGTTTTGTCTTTTTGCTGAACTGTATCTTCAGTTCTAACCACATATGTGCAATGGCTTATGTATTTTGGATGATGATGGTATTGTTGTGTCACAAATTTGCATTATGCCATCAAACAAAAGATTATACTGCTATATTCTTTATTCATATCCCAATCTTGCTGTAATATATTGCCTTCCATAACAAAGGGGTTCTTAATTGGGTACAATCAAGGATAGAAATGGATGTTAATCTCTTAAATGAATGTATCTTAACAAACCAAACAAAATTATAAAAGTAAAATTATAGGTATCAATGGGGGCAACATGTGATACTTTAATGCATGTACACATTGTCTCACTATTAAATCAGGTTAAACACACTCCTTAGGCACTAATAGCACACCAGTACGTGTTCCTCCAATGTGATTGTAACTTTCTTATCCCTGCACACCCTAATCTCCACAGCTCCATATAGTTATGATTCTTCCCTGTAATCAACTCTTAAGATTCCTCATAGGAGTGAGATTTATATTGTGTTTGCCTCTATATACCTGACTTGTTTGATCATGCTTGGTTCCGTCTAGGTTGTTGTGAATTTTAGAATTTCCTTGATGCTATGACTTAACAATGTATGCCGCATGTTCTTCATTCATTCTTCAGCTCATGTTCATTTAAGTTGTTTGCATTTCCTGATGATCATAAACAGTATTGTGATAAGCACAAGTCTCTGAAACACCACTTTATCTTTTTTATCTCATTATATTCACTTTTCATATTTCACTTTTCATCTCTAGTTTCATTTCTTTGTAATCGAGTGATGTTTTTCCCTGAGATTAACTTTAGATTTGTTATTTTTCTAATTCCTTGAGATATAACACTAGGTTACTTGTTTGTGATATTTTGCTTTTGCACTGCTTATGTTGATTCCATAAACTTCCTTTTCAGTCTTGCTTTTGCAATATTCTATAGGTGTTGAGTTGTGGTGGCTGCATTTTCACTTATGTCAATGTTTTTAAACATTTCTTCCTGACTTATTCCTTGATACATTGGTTGTTCTAAATTGTATAATTTCAACATGCCTATATTGATACCAAGGTTTTTTTTATTGTTCATTTCTTTCTGTATTACATTGTGTGGAGGAAACATGCTCTGTTGACTTCAATTTTTAGAAAATTTGTTGAGACTTGTTTTGTGGCCTGTGTTGTGATCTATCCTTGAGAATGGATAAGAATAAGAAGAATGTGCATACTGCAGCTGTTGGATAAAATGTTCAATAAATATTTGTTGGATCCATCTTGTCCATTTTACTATACTTAGTAATTAAATATTTTATTTTAATTTTTATTGACATTTTGTCTGGTTGATATGTTCATTGCTGATAGTAAGGCATTAGGTTCTCTGAATATTGTTTTATTAGATTTTTGCTCTTATTTGTGTCTATTAATATTTGTATTATATTAGTTTATGCAACACTGGGCAAGAATACACACTTATAAAAATTGTCATCATTCAAATTGATTATTTATGCATGATATAGTAACCTGCTCTTTCTCTTTTTCTTGCTTTTAATATTTCTCATGTTAGTAGGGCTAATTTTGTTTTCTTTTTTTATGGAATGTTATCTTATGCTTCATCTTCAGTCTGAAAGTCTTTCCAGGTAAAATGGATATCTTGTACTGAACCTACAGTTCAGTCTTATTTTTATTCTATATACTTAGTCATTATGTCCTTCTTTTAATTTTTGGTTGTGGATCTTGAACTCAAGGCCTGGACACTGTCCCTGAGTTCCTTTGCTTAAGGCTACTGCTCTCCCACTTTGAACCACAGCACCACTTTCAGGTTTCTGTTGGTTAATTGGAGATAGACTCACCAATTTGCCTGCCCAGGCTGGCTTTGAACTGTTATCCTCAGAGCTTAGCCTCCTCCTGAGTAGATAGTATCACAGGCATGAGCCACCAGCACCCAGCTATCGTTATGTCTTTTACTTGGAAAATTTAAACAAGTGACATACAAAGGCAGTTGACAATAGGTGAAATGTTATTAAAGATATTTAGTAAGTTGTTTTCTAGTTTTATTGTTAGTTCATTTCCTTTTTACTCATGCACATATACCCTGTATTATTATAATCTAGTAACTTATTTTAACTTTTTATTCATTTTGGTTTATTTGTTATAAATTTTACCATTGTGGTTACCATAAGGCTTACAATAAGTCAATTATCTTGAAATGATACCAATTTAATCTGATCATTAAAAGTAAGAACGAAAAAGATAAAAAATATAGGACTACATTTCTACTCTTTTCTTTCCACATTGTGAAGTTTTGACATCCTATTTTACATCTTTCTTTATTACCTGTTTTTACGCAAAGTATGATTTTTAATTATTTTAGTATTGTAGTATTTAGTATTTCGTGATGAAGATATAATTTACACATCACTCTTGAAATATGATAGCTTCCTGAATTTGTATACTTACTCTTGCCAGTGAGTTTCAAATATCTACCATGTTTTCCTCTTACTCATTTATAAATTTGTTAGTTTCAATAAAACTCTCTTTTGCCTTTCATAAAGGGCAAGTTTTTCCAGACAGATTCACTTGGTTTTCGCATGTCTAGAATTATCTTACCTTTCCTTCATTTATAGATTTTAGCTTTGAGCCTTCGGTTCCTGTCCACAGAAAGCTCTCCATACAGTGACTTGAGATCCTCGTGACACCCGGCCTCCTTCCCTCCAGAGCAGGTGATCCAAGGGGCATGATAGAAGTGTCAAGATTTTCTCTCTCCTGGTCAGGGATGTTTATCACCTTCACTATTGTTACATTGTTGTATATATAATACAAGGGCACATACTGTTTCCTAGAATGTGCAATTTTACATGTCCATGGGTAAAAGCTTTCAAATTCAAACAGTTGAAAGTATGGGTTTAAATATCACCTCTACTCACTACACGTGACTAAATAAAAATCCTTATTTTTAAAAAGGAGATACTCATTTTTATGGGTTTTACTTCCTATGCCATGATCATGGGAAAACTTTTCTTGACATATTTTAATTGTGTAAATTTGAGTCTGAGGATTAATTGAAATGGCCATTCAGTTTCATCCTGGAATATAATTTGTCAGTTTAATTAATTCTTTCAGCCTAGACCTTCACTACATTAAATAAATGCTAGTGAACTAAGCAATTAATTCATGCTCCACAAGGTGACTTATTGACTTGTAAATAGTAGCTTAGAAACAGGGAGATTTGGGCTCAATAAAATATTTGTTCTGTGCCCTATACTAATTATTCTCATCCACCTCACTTGGGGTTTGATTCACAGAGATTCTGAGTCAACAGGGCTGTATCAGAGCCCAAGAGTCTGAATTTCTATTAAAATCCAAGGCGTTGATTATGCCCTTCTTTCTCAGACCACGTAAGTGGTAATGTTCAATGCAATAGGGGGTCCTTTAAGAGAATGCATATTATCATGTTTGCTTATTATATACATAAGATTAGTAGCACTCAGCATTTCCTATCTTAGGTTGGCATCTATACCATACCAGAGTGAAAAGAAAATTTTTATGGAATATTTTATATATTCTTATGCAAGATATACCTTATATATTCCATAGGAAATTTCAGCCACTCTTTTTTTTAATTAGTTCTTACTAAATATATTATAATTTCAATCGTGGTTTTCTATTTGTAATCTCATTTTCTATATTTAAGAAGGAATATGGTTATTTTAAAGTGCTAGATATATTAGACATACAGTAAATATTTTTCAAACTGTATGATAATGGTTATGTGAACATTTACACATCTTGATTCAGAACTTACCTTTCTTTTGTGGGTTGAGATACACTGATTGAAACATATTGGGAATATATTGGAATGAATATATTGTATTTTTCACTTTTACTTTGTATATGCTTTTTGTGTCACTCCTAACTCTTACCCAATCCACCCCATACCACATGGCTGATACTGATATTTTCAGGGTCACTTAGAACTAACACTTGTATCTTTTCAATGCACCATGCCTATGAATGAAATTATGAGGATACAGCAGTCCTTAATCAAGTCTACCTATAGTAGGAAAGTGCTCCCATGTAGTAAGATCAGTAATATAAATAGAAAGAGGGTAGAGAATGCTTGGCATTGGATCTCAAGCATACACATTTTCTGTAGCATTCATAGTAGATAAAGCCCAAATATGTCTGTCTAATAATGCCATTGTTTTCATATTATCAGAGTCCCTTCTGACAGAAAAAAAAACCTGATGTAAAGCAATGGCCTAAGATACTTCATTTCTCTTAACTTAATGCTTCTCTGTGTAACATTTTCCCTGAAGGCAGAACATGAAAATGAGCAACTCCATTTCCAAGAAAAAGATACCACAACTCAATTCCTTGCTGAAGAAGCTAGTTCACCAAAGAATTTGACATCTTTATATCGACAATTTTATATGTAAGTCATTTTCATATGTAAGACATTTTCATATGTAATAGGTTACTACATGGGGAGAAATAGAGTTAATTTACTGCTTAATTTAAAAAGAGATATTCATAAGCAAGTGTTACTAATACATGAGGGAATTTTGAAGAAGAATTATATGGTGATTTTGAAAAACAACCCAAATATCTACCAAAGTATATATGCCTGATTTGAAATGTGAGCTTTTTAGATGATGTCTTGCAATGTACTTTTTAAACTTCAGGTTGAACAAATTGTCCCCCTGAAGACATCTTCACATCAACACAAACCACAAACCCTGATTTCTGAGAAGCTAGTTATAATTTGGAAGATGTCACTACCATCACAGGGATGATCATTAGTTAGAATAACTCATGGAACTCAAGAAATGTAATCTTTATTACTACACTTTTGTTTAAGCAAAAAGATGTTAATTAAAACATCTTAGACACTGAAGAGGGAATCATAGAACATTTTTTAGAACACGTGCCCAGAAAGCATGAGACCTTGAGTACAAACTCATTACTTCCAATAAATAGATGGATAGATGACAGATAGTTAGATAGATAGATAGATAGATAGATAGATAATGTTAAAATATGTGGAAAGAGGAAATTCTCTGCACTGTTGATTACAAAAATTTGTATGAAGATTCTTTAAAAACATAGATGTACTGCCTGGCCAGTGACTCACGCCTGAAATCCTAGCTACTAAGGAGGCTGAGGGCTGAGGTCTAAGCTTCAAAGCCAGCCCAGGCAGGAAAGTCCATGAGACTCTTATCGCCAATAAACCACTGGAAAACAGAAGTGGTTCTGTGGCTCAAGTGGTAGAGTGCTGGCCTTGAACTGAAGAGCTGAGGGACAGTGTCCAGGCTCAGAGTTCAAGCCCCTCAACCAACAAAAAAAGAAAAAAGAATAGAAGTACCATAAAATCCAGAAATATTTTTGGAAGTAATGGAAGTCAGGATACAATAGAGGCACTAGCATCCCAATATTTCTTTTTTTATTGTGAGAATACCATACAGAGGAGTTACAACTACATGGGCAAGATAATGAGTACATTTCTTATCAAGCATTGTTGCCTCCTCTTATACTCTGTTTTCTCTTCAGATCATATAAATCTTTCACCTTTTACCAATATTTCTTGTAGCACTCTTCACAATAGTCAAGTCACAGAAACAGCTCAGATGCCTTACAACTAATGAACGAATCAAGAATGTTATGTATGTATATATATATATATATATATATAAACAATATACATTTAAGTATATATATTACATAATATATAGTAGATATTATATTATATAGACACACATATATTGTATATTATATATATAGAAAAACACACATACAATGGTATTATTCAGCCATAAAGAAGAATAAACTTATGTTATTTGCAGGGAAATGGCGCTAGAAATCACACAGGAATCCTCAGAAGGCTTTGTAAAGATTTATTGTATTTATATGTCAAGATTAAAGGCTTTGTACAACTAATTGATTCTAATAAAATGTAAAAATGAACTACGTATATATCATAATCATCACATTACTACATGTTTGACAATGATAATGGGAATATATATGTCTGTACATATTTAAAATGTGATTTTGTTTTGGAATAATAAAGCTTTATTTGTTAGAGATAGTGTCTCCCATATAGCCTGGGCTGATCTGCAATAACCTATGTAGCTCATGCTGGCCTCAAAATCAAGATCTTTATGCCTCAACCTACCAGTACTGAGATTACAAGCATAAGCCACTCTACACTGCTAATAAAGCTATTTAAAACAAATCAAGAGACTTGTCGGATGCATGCACTTTGCATTGAATACCCTGTGGAGGTAGAAATTTTAGTCGAATGAGACAAGGAGGATGAGAAAAAAAAATTTCATTCTTTACTCTTTTTTTAATCTAACAGTAACTCTATAAGTGGTAGTTTTTGTTTATTTTTCAAGTTCAATGTTTTGCTTTAAAAATAAAGTAATTCAAGACTGGCATTGGTAGCTCACACCTGTAATCCTAGCTACTCAGGAGGCCGAGATCTAAGGATTGGGGTTCAAAGCCAGCCCAGGCAGGAAAGTCCCTGAGACTCTATCTCCACTAAACCATCAGAAAACCAGAAGTGGAATTGTGGCTCAAGCAGTAGAGCACTCACTTTGCGCTGAAGAGTGCAGGGACAGCATCCAAGCCCAGAGTTCAAGCCCCACAACCAACAAAAAAATAAAAAATAAGTATGTAAGCCTTGCCCCTGAAGGTTTCTATGACTGCACAGAGCCATATTCATTTTCTTCTGTCACACTGTCACCTAGTGGCTTCTCACACATAAAACCTGAGCAAAAAAACAAATGGATTATATTGCATATTTTATCATCTCATGTATTCCAAACAGCTAAAGAAAGAGCTATTTGTCTTTATAATGTTTGAAAGGCACTCTATATTTGTAACTTCTTTAAAGTGAATTTGGATAACACAACTAACCCATAAATCATTCCTATTGAAACACATGGCTTCCTCTTCCAGACATATTCCAAAGATGAGATAGAATAAATAGTGGAGAATGGTTTGGGATTCAGTTCATTATTTGATGAATTTCCTGATTTTGCAAGAGTAGTTTTAGAAGCCAATAAATGACATTGTTGAAGTTTCTCATTTGCTTCACAAAATATCCAGATAATCTCCAAATAACAACTTCCAAGTTCTCTTCTGTTTTCTGCCTTCCAACTCTCTTTCTTTGCTCCTTCCTCCAAAAGGAAATACAACATTTAAAATGCTTTTGCACACAGTGACTTCTTAATTAATTTTCTGATTATTGCCCTTGCCACAGAGTGATATGAAGTTTAGGATATAGATTGAAAGGAATCTGTATCCTATTTGTTACAGAGAACTGGCCCTAGGCACAATTACACAATTTTGAAGGTAGAATTTGATGTCTTCCAGTCCGGCTATAATTTGTGTCCAATCCTCAAAGAGTTCTGCCATGCAGCTGTGGTTTCTCTCACTCCAGCCTGCCTTATTCTTTCTCCTTTCCTCCCAAGAAATAAAAGGATGATCTACCCTGAAATGCTCTATGGTAGTAAGTGGTTAATGAACTAATTCAAAAGGCAACTAACAGAAATGTTGACTAAAAGACAACAGTCCTTAGAGACTTTGAGGATTGTAGCGTATAACCAAAGGTGAATTAGTCATATAAAAGAACCACAGACAGTTCAAGGTTATTTGTTATTTATAAATTGCCTTTGTTGTTTATGAAGCTTACCACTATTTCATTGTTACTCTTTGGTCATAGTCTGTATTTCTTCTTCTGTAAACAATTCCATTAAGTCCATGTGGTTTTATAAAAAGAAAATAGTCATACTAAGAACTCTAAAGGATTACAAAGAGAACTTTTAAAATCTTTTTTTTTACAATTGCCTAAAAGTTGTCTTTAGCTAAATGTCACAACTCTAGACTCAGAGAATTAGTGTTTCATGCAAATGAATCAGGCATAATTTTTACTTGTTGATAGGTTTTTCCTATTAACAAAAAAACACATATTTTGAGTTTTATTCAGAAGAGAGAATTGTATATCTTTAAAACTAACTAGAAGGCTATATTTTGTTTTTGTCTTTAAAGTTAGAATGCAATGTCCATGAAAGTTTTTTGGCATTTGATACTTGGAGCTTTAAAGTAGCTTGTAGAATTTCTAAGCTTACTGAAAGAGTCAGAACATACCTTATTATAGTGAATTCCAAATCAAGTTTAAAAATAGATAACCAGACTATACACCTATAACTAGCTGTAATATACATGAGAATCAATTTATCTATAGAGTTGTTGCTTAAGGATTTGATGTATTGACATACATCTGTCTGGTAATTATAAATTCTTTTCATATAACAAAACAACTAAGAAAAATTCAATATCTTTCAAAAAACACACAGAATTTATAAACTTCATTTGTAATGTTCGTGGTCTTACATTTTGTGATACTCTGTTAAACTCAAATTGTGGAGAATTCAATCAACACTTTGAACCTTTGATTTCAGAGCTCTAAATAATGAACACATCAGATATCTGGCCAACTCTCTCTTAATACCACACTATGGAAAACAATGCATATTTTATGATTCACAAAACTTCTCTAAAATAAACTGTTCAATGTGAATACAATTTAGCTAAATGCAAATCAGTTCAGCATTAAAAGTAAATGTAATTATGAAGCAACTACCTTAATGCAAAGTAAAGAGATTTTTTAACAATTTATGCATGTACAATACTCACAGATAAATTCACAAAATTTAAAGAAAGTATATTGATTCCTTAGAATAGACATCTCATAAATCTCAAGAGAAAAGTCCAGTTTCACAGATAAATGCTAATCCATTAGGTATATTTTGAAGAGAATATTAATATCATTTATGATATTTATGAGTTTTTAATTTTTAAATGACTAATCTCACATACTATCCCAGAGAAATGTTTGTTTTTCTTTCAATTCTTACCAACTAATCTATCTAGTAAGGTATGCTACAAAAAGGTTTGGCACTTTAAAAAAATTAATTATGTAATAAAAGATTACTTTGTAGTGATCAAATGGCAAATTGTAATATATCTCCCCTCAATTTGATTAAAGAAATACCACAGAATAACTGGGGTCATTGTAAATTAGTTGAAGATGAGACTTCTGTCACTCTATCCAGACAGCAGGGAAGATAGAAGACAGAAGAATCAACATAAAGTTTGACAATGTGTATGAAAGACATAAGATTTCTGAAAACAAGAAGCTGTCACAGCAAACATTTATCATTCGATGTATTTGTGGGAGACTCATAAATTTAATGAGGAAACTGCTGTAGAAATTTATATTTACTTACTTGAACAACAATAATACATTGTTGTCTCAAATTTTATGTTATATATGTATTCTATATTATTTCTGCCACAGGTATATAAGCATATCATATAAATATAAAATATATAACATGTTTATACATACATGTATTAGACACGTGCACACACATATGCACACACACACAGAGAAGCATTTATTCTTTCTCTGTACCAGGAAATATTCCAAACATATCACAAATATTAGTGCACTTAAGAATTGTATATATGCTTAAATAAAATACAAGTACTTAGTACCAAATTTAATCAATGGAACTTCAGTTCTAATCTCCTGAATGAGGATATCAGGATTCTAATTAATATTATAAAAGTCTTACTGAAAATTATGCCCTTTATCAAAGGCTTAATTTGGTTGGACATATGGTCAGAAATCACTCCAGTTATTTGAACAGAAATAACTTATTATAAATAATTTTTAACTAATAATTGAAAAGTGACAGAACATAGAAAAGTGTGAATGTTGCAGAAAAGAGCTACCATGATGAAGGCTAGTAGTGCAAAGCAAAGATGTGGCAATTATGGAAACAGATTTGTGGTGGAAGAAGGTTGTGAAACTCAGACCACTGAATGCTGCCAACTACTGTTGGCACCTATTGGGCACCATGTGGCTGGGCCTGTAAATCAGTGGCAAACATACACTTGGAATTGCTGCTCCAAGACTGAAGAGGGAACTCTGAACTGATGCTTAGAGGAACCAGGAGAAAACTAACCAGCAAGGAAACAGTAGGTAGAAGTCCCTCTTTTCTAGCCTCAATGGGAACAAGTAAGCCTCTTATACTTGTCTAGTTTCTTTTCTTTACTTTTTTTGCTTTTCTTTCCTTTTTGTTTTGTAAAGATGCTGTCCAGAGAGGTTACAGTTACAGCAGAAGGTAATGAGTACATTTCTTGTGGAGCATTGTTACCCCCTTCTTTGTAGTAAGTAAAGTTCATTTCCAACAGCGTTTTTAAGTATCATTGTTGCAATGGGTCATCCTGTGTCCTTGTTTCAGCATTTTGTTATTCCCCTTACCCTCCCCAAATTAGATAAATATGTACACAAGATGTCTAGTTTCTTAAAGAACAGTTTGCAAACTCTCTGCCCCAGAATTTCAAACCTGAATAGCATTAAGACTGTGAGACAGTAACCTTCTGCTTGTCCTGACTTGGACTGTCTCCCATGTTACAATGTAAGTAAATGTCTTCTGATGCATTTCTGTGAGAAAAGGCAACAAAATCCTTAATAGTATCACATCAGCCTCTGGAAATGATCATTAAGTTATGGTTAACTCTCTCACTTGATATCCTCTGTGTCTACAGAATGTGAATTCCACAGAAATAGAAATTCAAATTCAGTAGCTATGGTGTCCATTAAGATAAAGAATACAGATTTTTGTTCTTTTTTTTCCCCTCTGTTAAACTATATAAGAGGTTGCATAAAAAATTAAGTCAGCTCTTCTGATTTCCTCTTCGAGTATACCTACTTTTTGGAAAAGGAAAAAGATGTTACCTCAAGCTATTGTTTAGAACTTCCATTTTGCTTAAGAATACCCCTGTTCTATTTAGAGTTCATTTGGGGCTACACCTTCTCCATCCATTTTAATGCCCATTAGCTTATAGTTCTTTCCAGGTACTAGATGCTCAGCTATACCCCATAAACCCTTTTAAGGATAGATCTATTAGAGTATCTTTGAAAAACATGAGATTTTAACTCATTTACTTTACATATTCAATTTTCTATACTAATTTTTATGTCATCCATGGATATTATGAATGTAAATGAAATACTTGAATCTGAAATAAGAAGAAAGGAGGGACACCTTGAACAGAAACCTTAAAATCTCCTCCTCTCAAACAGAAAATTTGAGAGGATAGTACAAAAATTCTATATTTCTTTGCATAGCATGTCTACAAATATTTCACAAATACACTTGAAGAGGTTTTTCTGCAGATATATTAAGAATTGGAATGTTTTATTTACAAGAAGTACTTCTAAAAATCAGGAAAACAACCCAGGTCAAGCCAAAACAATATGTATAAACACATATGTATCCATGCATTTTAGTTCATTATATAGCCAACCTAATATTTTTACCAATCATTTGTTTCTTTTTACAAACTGTGTTATATTTTTCCTAATTGTCTTATTATAATGGAGAGATTGTATTTATAATTTGTTCATTATATTTTTACAGTTCACAGTATATCATTGTACAATAAAGAAAAACTTTGCTTGCTGGGCTGTTTGCAAGTAAAAGAAGACTTAATTGTACAATCCCCCAATCTCTTGATTTTCTAGAGTAGATGCACTTTACTCAAGGTACTAAGAAGGTCCTTAGAATCACTTAATTATAGCTTTTTTTAATTGAACATAATAAGACTAAGAAGCATCTTGAGCTTCACCAGAAAATGACAGTTGCATTGGCCTTCCTTCAAAGTTTGATAGCAGGAATGTTAGAAGCAAAATTTCTCCAGAAAGAAATCTTGCCTCAGATCTTGAATTTTTCCTGTCACCCTTCCTATTTTGGGGGTAACTTTTGGACACATGATGATCTATATGGGTCAAACGATTTTCTTTCTAAATAATTTATTAGATGTTTGTCTTGGAACACTGACTTAGGATTTATAGACAATGAGGAAGCTCTTGCTGACAATTATAAGTGCATGGTAATTTAAGGTACCCTGACTTTGTATATGAGACTGATTGTAGGGACACATTACATTACTATGCTGAGTGTGGAGAGGGCAAGCTAAATAGAATTAACATCGATTTTCACTATAACATTTGTCTTTACAAAATTAATATATTGCTAATGATAAAATATCTTTCATTACATTTATTGTATCTTAATAATCCAGTAATTATTAGCAGTGCAAAAATACTGACACTTATAATCACTTTCATTAATTTTGAATCAATACTGTGAACTGCCCAATAGCCTGTGTGGACTTGCCCTATATATGTGGTGGTGATTTTTGTTGTTATTGTTATTTTATTGTGATTTTTATTCAAATTGAATATTAATTAGTAGAAATGAATTGTGAAGACTGTAGATGCATGAGTTATTAAAACAAGGATATCAGATTGGAGTACAAAAAATAAATGACAGCAGAAATGGCAAAAAATTCAGCAAACCTGTGGTGTTGTTTTAGAGTTGTGTTTATGCAAACTATCCTCATTTGAACTAAAGCCTAAGGGGAGATATTAAAGCACTTATTGACACATGAACTGAGGCTTTTTATTAATAGTGTTTCTAATAATTCATATCATCCAAATTATGACTAAGAAATGAGAAAATAATCGAGTAAAAATAGATAAGCCCTTATCATGGCCAACAAAAATAAATTAATCTAGATGGAGAAATGAGGAAAATTTATTCCTACAATTATGACTAAGACCATTGTATTACAAAGATACATGATCTTTAATAACCAGAATTTATTAATTTTTATATATTATTAACTGTTGAGGATCACAACTGCCACCCAACCTTAAAAGTGGAATCTTTAGATCATTTACTTGTCAATGTGTAAGCTATTATTAAAATTTGTTCTATAAGCAATTTATTTATTACAATTAACAGAGTTGAGGTTTCTAATCAAAAAAGAATTTAAACCAAGTTTCTGGAAGGTTACATTTTGATGTCTACATATGCATACAAAGTACATTGATTTGATTCCCCCATTCTTCTCCCTCTCCATCATTCCCAAACCACACTACCAACTCATCCCAGTTTCTCATAACCGTATTAAAGTATGAACATTCATTACAAATTCATTGATTAAACAGTGCCTTGATTTAAATGATAAGTATCAAGAATAAATAGTTAAGAATAAATAGTTAAATTTATGTGGGAATGAAATTTTTTATATTTTATTTTATTTGTGAACATACTGTACAGAGGGGTTACAATTACATGGGCAGGATAATGCGTACATTTCTTACCAAGCATTGCAGCCTCCTCCTTTGGTTTACCCTTCACATCCCTTCCAAGCCACCCCCCTCCCCCCCATCCCAACCCTTCTCCTTCCCCTCCTCCCCCCCCCCCCCCCCCCCCCCCCCCCCCCCACCCCCCCCCTCCCCCCCCCCCCCCCCCCCCCCCCCCCCCCGCACCGACGTTATAAAGCTCGTTTTGGACATAACAACTTGTACTTCTTGTTGTTGCATCAGGTCCGCCTGTATCCTTAAACAACTGTTTTTTCCCCCTCTCCTCCACAAGTTATACTGACATCAAATATAGTGAAAGCAGGGGTTATACTGTGGGGGAATTTATTGGTCCTCCCCAAAATATATTATCCTAAAAAACTGATGAGATAAAAGAATAAATTCTCCCAAATTCAAGAGGTGTTAAACTACTGATCAAAACATTATCTTTGGTAATTAACACTATCTGAAACATATTTAGTTCTCTTCTGGTTCATCTGGATTTATTTCATGGCAAGCTTTTGGTTAAAAATAGAAAGGGGGGAGGGTTGGGATGTAGCTCAGTGGCAAAGAGCTTGCCTAGCAAGAGCAACGTCCTGGGTTCGATCCCCAGTACCAAAAAAAAGACAAAAAATACAGTTAACCCCCCCAAATAAAACAACCTTTGTAACCCCTCTGTATGGTATTTTCACAATAAAAAAATAGAAAGGGAAGAAGGCTAGCAGGACTTTCCTTAGCAGACTCCATCAATGATGTTCTGTTTTTTCTGCTATAGCTGTTATCAAGTGGTTTATACATGGAGCACTCAAAACGCATTTATTTTTTCAACTGGAGCTAAGAAAAAATACACAACAGAGCAAGAAATGACAAATGCTATAATTGTTCAGGGAAATTATCATTCTTGGTGTGACAGATAAAATCTGGAAGCTTAAAATAAACTAAGCAAGCACCCACTCAGCTAAAGAGCATGAGCCAAGCAATGGCTTACTCTTTTCAAAGTTCAATGGAAAGTCAACTGTGAAGCAAAGTGATTTTAGCTTTGTTGTTGAACAATAAATGTACTCAACAAAGCCTGACTGGTTTTGTGCTATTCTATTCTGTGACATAGACATAAAACAAAGATCAACTTCAGGGCACAAAACAAACTTTTCTGTCCACTTCAATTGGAGTGGGTTTTTTTTTGTTTGTTTTCTTTTGTTTTGTTTTTTTCTGAAAAACATTAATGAGCATTGTTCTTTGTCCAAAGGGACAAGGTTTAGACTTATGGGCCATGATTTTGATGGTATAGTAAGTTAAAAACAACACTCATAACAAGGCACTGGTGGCTCGTGCCTGTAATCCTAGCTACTCAGGAGACTGATATCTGAAGATCGCCGTTCAAAGCCAACCTGGGCAAGAAAAGTCATAAGACTCTTTTCTCCAGTTAACCACCAAAAACCAGGAAGTGGTGCTGTGGCTCAAGTGGTAGAGTCCTAGCCTTGAGCTGAAGAGCTCAGGGACAGCAACTAGGTCCAGAGTTCAAGCACAGGGCTGACAAAATTAATTAATTAATTGATTGATTTTAAAAAAAATCACTCATTCCTCCATGCCACATGTGGAATAAAGTACAGATCATGATGTTTGTGTTCTTTTTCACAGAGTTACCTATAAATAACTCCTGATTACTCTGGGAAATCAGAAAATCATGATTGTATGGTAATCATTACATTCACTAGAAATGTGCTCAAGGAAAAGGCAGAAAGGGAACAATCTTATGTACACTCAGATTCCTACTATATATCCCTGGATTTCTTTTCCCTGAATTTGTGAGAGGAATGACAAACTAATCATAAAGCAGATGGTGTTGAATTTGTGTTAGGCTGCCACCAGACTTACAAGGGAAATGACAGTGATATTGGCAGATTCCTCACCTGCATGTGCACGGAGAGTGCTGACTGAGGACAGAAGGCTCCACGGCACAAAGGGCATAACTGCTGTCAGGTGTTCCAGAGATGAGGACAAGTATAGACAGGCCATGGAAACAGTGTCTGGCTGAAATCCTACAACTACCATGACTTTAGGCAACATATGAGCTGGGTGCTCTCTCTTCAACTCATATGATCTTTCATAAACAGGATGTAATGAGAATTAAGTGACTATTTTTATTTCAAAAATAAAAGAAAACTCAGTATTAGAGAATTTCATAAAATAAAGCCAAATAAAAATAACAACACCAAAGTGATGGACACTCGACATGCTTAAACTTACAACAGTAAAATATACTTATGAGAGCTGCATAAAATTCTTCACATGCAGAAGTACTTTGGTACCTTAGTAAGTGACTATTTTCGTAGTTTTCCAGCCATTAATCATGCTGATTTTCCCATTTTAAAGCATATAAACATATCAGTCTTTGAATTTTTACAGCAGCCTTGTTTTACAGTATCCAAAAGTACTTTTATTTTTTTAAATAATTTTTATTGTGAAAATACTGTACAGTTACATGAGCAAGGTAATGAGTACATATCTTTTTATTATTTTTTTATTGTGAGATGAGTACATTTCTTTTTTTTATTGTGAGAATACCTTACTGAGGGGTTACAATTACATGGGCAAGATAATGAGTACATTTCTTATCAAGCATTGTTGCCTCCTCTTTGTTTCCCCTTCCCAGCCCTTCCCAAACCCCCCCTCCCCCCAGCGGATCCCCCCACCCCCCACCAAAGTTGTTAAGTTCGTTTTTCAACATAATGTCTCATGTTGCAATGGGTCTACCTGTATCCCTAGTTAAACGATTTGTTTTTTTCCCTTCCCCTCCACCTCCTCCTTTGTTTTTCCCCTACCATCCCTTCCCTCCCATTTCCACAACTACATTTCCTACCCCACCTAAATTGTAAAGTTCATTTTTTCGACATAGCATCTTGTACATCTCATTGTTGCAGTGGGTCAACCTGTATCCCTATTGAAACAATTTGTTTTTCTCTTCCCCTCCCCAAATTATACCAACATCAAACAAAGGGAAAACAGGGCTTATACCATGGGGGAGGGACATACAAAGCAACAAAAAATTATGCAGTACCTTATAAATACATTAGAAACAATAGCAAGAAAGAAAAAAAACACTTGTGCCCTTATCTTGGGGTTCATTTCGCTTAACATCATCTTATCTGACCTTTTCTACTTGTCTTAGACATTAGTTATTGCAAATAAGGGAAACCATGGAACCTATGTTTCTTTGGACCTGGTTTACTTCACTTAATATAATTTTTTCCAAGTCTTTCCATTTCCTGACAAATGGGGCAATGTCATTCTTTCTGATGGAGGCATAGAATTCTGTTGTGTATATATACCATATTTTCTTATCCATTCATCTACTGAGGGGCATCTGGGTTGGTGGTCCAAAAGTACTTTTAAATAAATTCATTTATTCTGTAAATTCTGTTCACTGAATATAATCACCAAAACCTTGTATTTCTTTTAAATGTCTCTGTTATCTATATTAATATTGCTTAGAGATTGCCTTTTCTAAGTGGAAAAGGGTATTAAACAATATATAGAAATATAAGCTACCAATTTGGTTTATAACTTTACACTACCCAATAAGGCTAGCAATGCAATTGCACTGATCAGAGAAATGGTTCAGTCAAAAGAGTAACCAGGGCTTCACTAGAAACCTGGGACAACTAATTACATATTCTATAAATTTCATTTGTGGCTGGATACCAAAAAAGGAAGATTATAGTTAACATATTAACTTTCCTGCTTATTAGAAGATTATCACTCAGTGAATTATAAAGGGCTCATTTTTTTGTGTGTATGTGAGACCTGGAGCTTGAACTCTGGGCCTGTGCTGTGTCCCTGAGCATTGGTGCTCAAGACTAGCACTCTACCACTTGAACCACAGCTTGACTAGTAACTTTTTTAGTTAATTGAAGAGACTCAAGGACACTCTTACCTGGGATGGCTTTAAAACATAATCCTCAGATTTCAGGATCCAGAGCAGGCACCAGCATAAGCCACTGGCGCTGGCTTGAAGAATTCATTTAGAAAGAAGCAAAAATTGTTTTTTAAAAATCACAAAATAATGGAGCTGGGAGTGTGGCTTAGTGGTAGAGTGTTTGCCTAGCATGCATGAAGCCCTGGGTTCAATTGCTCAGAACCACATGAAGAGAAAAAGCCAGAAGTGGTGCTGTGGCTCAAGTGGTAGAGTGTTAACCTTGAACAAAAAAAGAAGCTCAGGCACAATGCCTAGAACCTGAGTTCAAGCCCCAGGACTGGCAAAATTATCCCCAAAATTACTAAAGCTACCAGCACAACTATGTTTATTGCAGCATTATTTACCATAGCTAAGATATGGAACCAACCCAGATGTCTCTCAGTAGATGAATGGATCAAGAAAATGTGGTATACATACACCATGATCAAACAAGATTGATTTCAGAGATGTAAACCTGGTTAATATACACAATTCAATGAATATAATTCATCACATCAACAAGAGTAAGGATAAGAACCACATGATTATCTCAATAGATGCAGAAAAAGCATTTGACAAGATCCAACAGCCCTTTATGATGAAGGCTCTGGAAAAACTAGGAAACCATGAAACTTTCCGCAATACAATAAAGGCTGTATATGAAAGACATACAACCAGTAGTATATGAAAGACATACAACCAGTATTATACTTAATGGTGTAAAGCAAAAGCCTCTATACTCAGGAACAGATAAGGAAGATCATTCTCTCCATTTCTCCTCAATTTAGTATTAGAATGCCTAGCTACAGGAACAAGACAAAATGTAAATATAAAGGGGATCCAAATAGGGAAAGATGAAGTAAAACTCTCCCTCTTTGCAGATGACAGGATCTTGTACTTAAAGAACCCCATGAACTCTACTCCCAAATTACTGGAGCCATTCAAAACTTTGGTAAAGTAACAGGTTATAAAATAAACCCTCAAAACTCAATGGCTTTTCTGTATGCCAACAATGAGAAAAGCATGGCTGAAATCAGAAAAGCAACTCCTTTTATAATAGCCTCACAAAAAAATAAAATACCTAGGAGTTGAGTTAACCAAAGAAATGAAGGACCTCTATGATGAAAACTTTAAAAACCTCAAAAAGGAAATTAAAGCAAAACTTAAGAAGTGGACAAACCTCCCATGCTCCTGGATTGGGAGGATTTAACATCATGAAATTGGCAATACTGACAAAGGCCATCTACAAATTCAATGCAATGCCTATCAATATTCCAATCTCATTCTTCAAGGAAATAGAAGAAGCAACCCAAAAATTCATATGGAACAATAAAAGACCCAAGATAGCCAAGATAGCCAAGGGTCTCATATCTAAAATATAGTTAGAACTCAAAAAAATGAAATCCCCTAACAACAAATCCTCAAAGAAATAACTGCCCGATAAATAAGTGGGCTAAAGACTTAAAGAGAAATTTCTCTGAAGAGGAAATAAGAATGAAGAAATGCCCCATTTCTCTAGCCATAAAAGAAGTGCAAATAAAAAATCTTGAGATTCCACCTTACCCCAGTTAGAATGGTTATAATCAAGAAATCTAATAACAACAGATGCTGGAGGGAATGTGGCCAGAAGGGAACCTTACTGCATTGTTGGCAGGAGTGTAACCATGTTCAACCACTTTGGAAAGTAGTATGGAGGTTCCTCAAAAGACTTCACATAGAGCTCCCCTATGACCTAGAAATCCCACTTTTGGGCATTTAGCCGAATGATCGTAAACAAAGTCATACCAAAGCTACTGGCAAAACTATGTTTATCTCAGCCTTATTTACCATAGCTAAGATATGGAACCAAACTAGATGCCCCTCAGTAGATGAATGGATCAAGAAAATGTGATGAATTTATACAATGGAATTCTATGCCTCCATCAGAAAGAATGACATTGCCCCATTTGTTAGGAAATGGAAAGACTTGGAAAAATTATATTAAGTGAAGTAACCCAAGCCCAAAGAAACATAGGTCCCATGGTTTCCCTTACTAGTATACATCTAGGACAAGCAGAAAAGGTCAATAGCTATGTTAAGTGAAATGAACCCCAAGATTGAGACACAAGTGATTTTTTCTTGCTTGCTATTGTTTTTAACATATTTATAATGTACTATGTGATTCTTTTTGTTTCTCTTGTATGTCTTCCCCCATGGTATAACCCGTTTCCATTGTATTTGATGTTGGTGCCCTGCATCTTTTCTAACTTGGGGAGAGGAAGGGAAATAACAAAATGCTGAAATAAAGATACAGATTGACCTATTGTACCAATGAGATGTACAAGACACTATGTAGAAAACAAACTTTACAACTTGCGCGGGGGGCGGGGAGGAATAGAGGAGTTGGGGAGGTGGGGAGGGAAGGGATGGTAGGGGAAATTCAAAGGAGGAGGTAACAATGATCGATATGAAATGTACTCATTACGTTACTCATGTAACTATAACCCCTCTGTACAGTATTTTTCCCATAAAAAACATACAAAAGAAAATGTGGTATACATACACAATGTAATTTTATGCTTCTATCAGAAAGAATGACACCACACCTTTTGTAAAGAAACAGTAGGACTTAGAAAAAAAATCATATTAAATGAAGTAAGCCAGACCAAAAAAACAGGTCCCATGGTTTCCCTTATTTGTAATAATTAGTATCTAAGACAATCTTAGTAGGTAGGTGAGTGTAATAGTTCAATAGCTATGTACATATGACCATATAGCATGATGCTAAGTGAAATGGACTCCAAAACATGGACACAAGACATTTTTCTTTGTTGTTGTTGCTTTTAATATACTACATGGTTTCTTTTGTCTTTTGTGTTTTCCTCCCTATGGCTTATCCTCTATTGTCACTGTATTTGATTTTGGTACGCTAGTATTGATATACATTTATCTGTATTAGGGAAAAGAAGGGGAACAAAAAAAATGGTGAGACAAAGGACAAAGAGGGAACCAATGCAACAGCAATACTCACAAAACACTATGTTTGGAATGGTCTGTACAACTTGAGGAGGGGGAGGCAATGGGGGAACCAAAAAGGGCAAAAACTGAGGGAGGGGGTAACAACTTCAACTAGAAATGTACTCTCTACCTTACTTATGTAACTGTAACCCCTCTGTGCATCACCTTGACTACAAAATTAAAATTTTAAAAATCACCAAAAAAATCTACTTAAAATGCACACATTTTTCAAATGTGGCTTTTAGAGATCTAAATTGCTGATTTACAAACTTCGTCTTTAATAAGTATGAGGTCATGACTTATGGCCCAGCATCAAAGGAAAAAAGTAATAATATTCAGAGGACATTTTGGTATCATTTCATGACAGTGTCACAAATGTGTGCAACTATTCTTAAAGAACCTAGGAAAGAGCTTGAATCCTGTGTTTTGATCATTCATAGACTTAGACTAGAAAGGGAATTTCCCTCTAGTTTACCTGCTTAGAGCCATTACTTGGCTTTTATAGTCAACATTAAAGTCTTCCTTTGCAAACCTAGAAACTGACATATAAGAGGTGAGAATTATTAGTAATCTCTGATTAGGAGACAACTGATTTTTAAAAATACTCTTGTAACTGTAACCCCTCTGTACAGTATTTTCACAATAAAAAACTTATTTAAAAGATACTTCTACATCATATATTCTTGTTTGTCATGGCACTGCTAGCTTCTTGGTTTTGGAATCTCATTAGGACTTAAAAATAACCTTTTAAATAATCTCTCTACCTCTAGTGATGCTCATTTTCAATCCATCTTCTAATTATGAAAACATCTCATAATTATCCTAAGAAACAAGTTTTAAAATATACTATGCTTTACAAAAAGGTTTTACAGACTGATTAAAGCCAACTCTAAAGAATCCAGAAAAATATGTAGCCACTAAATAGGATTAGAGAAAAATATCAGCTGGCAATTGGTAGATAAAAAATCAAAAATGCCAATGCATACATGAAATTATGCTCGGTTCTATTAGCCATCAGGAGAAAAGCAAATTGAAAAGCAATAAAATGAAATGTTATTTGTCACTTATCAGATTATTATAATTTGAAAAGAATGATACCTATAGTTTATAATTATATGTAAAAAATTACTTTCACACATTTCTGGTATTTTATGAATCTCTATAGCCAAATGATTATCGACAATGCCTATTAAAAATGAAAATAAACTTACAGTTCTATCTACCAATCTCTTAATTGAAAATGTAGTCTCTACAACAACATCAAGAAATAAGGACACATTTAAAAAGAAATTCAGACTCCATAATGCTATTACATAAACTTAGACATGGTAAATTATACAGAACTCTAGCCACACTGAGACCAAAAGGAGGACATAAGGAGAGGATCACAAAGTCACAACACTTATGTGCATGTGATCGTGCAAAATGATGCCTGTTGAAATGAATGCCAAGAAATGGAAACAAGAGGTTTTTTGTTATTTTGCTTTTTAGGTTTCCCCTACTTTTCATTATTTTTGTTTTCTGTACTTTCTATCTTGTATGTAAGTTCATCCGTTTTGGGGAGGGCAAGGGGGAGGACAGAAATGGTGGGACAAAGGATGGACAAATGCAGCAGTGATACTTAGACACTGTTGAAAATGAGTTATACAACTTGAGGGGCAGGGAACTCAGGAGAGAAAAACTTAGAGAAAATGAGGGAAGAGGTGACACTATTTGAAAACAAATCTACTCAGTACCTGACTTATGTAACTGTAAACCCTCTGTATATCACCTGTACAATAACAATTAACAAAAAAGAAAAAGAAATAAATAAGAAGGTATTCACTGAACCATAGTTGCAAGTATCAGAAATAGAAGCACATTGGCTGTCTATCAATGGGAAAATGGTGAAGTAACAAATTGTAAGATATTCATACTGTAAAATTCTATGCAGCCACTAAAAAAGACCAACTTTTCTCCATTTCAGTTAACCTGATAGATTTTCATAACATTTTATTAAGTTAATAGTAAAAGAACAGGATGCCAGTGGCACCACTTATTGCAGTAGCAATTATGCTAGCTACTTAGAAATCTGAGAAGTGAGGATGATGATTCAAAGCCAGCATAGACAAGAAAAACCATCATACTCTTATCTCCAATTAACTACCAAAAAGAACAGAAGTGGAGTTATGGCTCAAGGAGTAGAGTGCTAGCCTTGAGCAAAAATGCTCAGGGACAGTGCCAAGTACCCAGGACCTGAAGTCAGTCATTAGGCAACAATAGAAAAAGCAAATATGAAAATATATAGAATCATTTTGGAAGCATGTTAATATTCTATATCTGCATTTAAAGAAGCAGTAAATTTGGGTAAATTAAAATAGAAAGAAAGAATAAAAGCAAAATAAATTATATGACTCGGTTTATGTAAAATGTATGCCCATATGTTGCATATATCCCATACTGTATAAGGTTAACTTTGCATATCTATAAATGTATGCAAAGTGCTGCACAGGAAGTAACCACCATATTGTTAATGGTGATGACTCATCGTGGTGGAATCTTAGAGAAATAAAAAATGTATGTTTTCAATATCTTTTATTGTTCCTTTCTGTTTTACATTTCACACAACGAATATGCACTATTTATATGTTAGTAAAAAGTAAACTTTTTAATTGATAATTAAAAGCCTTTCTACTCTGTTTTAACATACACACAACCCATGACCTACAACATTAAGGCCATACAAAAGGAGGGGAGGAGTATGGGAAGGGATGGGAAGGGGAAACAATGAGGAGACAACAATGCTTGATAAGAAATGTACTCGTTATCTTGCCCATGTAATTGTAACTCCTCTGTTTGGTATTCTCACAATAAAAAAATGAATAAATATAAAAGAGAAAGCCTGTACAGGAAGCATAAAAAATAAAGAAACATAAAGTGTTTTCTGATCAGAATCTTTACTTGTTTCTAAATATGATTTCCAATTATTCCTCATCCCAGTCATTTTGAATGGCAGAGATTCCTCTGTATATTCCAATGAATTTTAGTCATCTGTTTTTTGAACTCACACTTATCTTTTTCAAATATGTTAAACATTTCCCTGACTATATTTCTTCCTCTTTGGGTGTAGACTTATCTTTGTCTTGACAAATATCCACTAGTATAAATTTCTTACTAGTTTATCAGCAGATGTTAACTGAGCACTCGATTATCACTCTGGCACCTAGTTTATGGTTGTTATTAAACAGTGATAATAGCAACTTTTATTCTTAAAAAATGTGCAATCTACTTGGGGAACATATTCTAATAAGGCAGCAATTAGGGCTTGGTTGGATATTTTTGGAGGAGAGAAGTCTATACCAATGGAGAAAGTCAAAGCTTTGCAACATAGGTGAGATTTGAATGAAGTCTTAAAATGGACAAATAGAATTCAGCTCTTCAAAAATTACTTTGCTCATTTGCAGAATAAACCACACACAGGAAGGCAGGGGTACAAATAGCTCTGTTTTGAAAACTTCTATGGTATTCTCCACTGTGGAGTGGGCAGAATTGTTTGATTTGCTCCCTGAGATTTCAACACCTTAAAGCATAACAGCACTATCTCACTTTCCATTCTGCCTTTCTTAGACACTGGAATAATTCTGCATGGGTGTTCTTTTAGTTGTGCCCTGAACAGAATTGAATACTGTCTCCTTAGAAAGATCCTCACTCTTGGCATTCATAATAAAGGGAAATAGTCTAACTACTGTTCTTCATTTTAATTCAAAGTCCTGAACCCTTCGTGAAACTTTGTTGATTTGAAGTAAAGCACATTTCTTTCAATATTTCAGCTATATTCCATCAACGTTCAATTTTAATTTCATTCTTATTTTGTATCTTTTAGTCAGAAGAGAAAAGTGAAGTGTCTGCCTACATCAGTAGGATCCAGGAACAATTAAAATGTTTTCTCTTCAGGAAATTGAAGCTTTTATCTTTCTCTCAGTTCAGGGAGCTGAAGCTCCTCCCAATTCTCCAATAGAAGAATCCTATCCTGGCTTTTATTCCTAACCTTTTATTTTATTCAAATTAATTTTATGCTTAGAAAAGAAAATACATGTGCATTGCTTTCAAATTGTTTCAATGGCTCCAAAAGATTTCAACTTAAAATCAGTGTAGGTTCTTCACGTCTACTTCATCACACATCACCCCATTTACCACCTCCAGGGGTAACTTCTAACTCTTTTATTTCAAGGATTTACATGCAGCTTTTCAAATACTATACTTATCTTTGCAGTTTTCCACTTACTTCAGACATTCTGCTATTGGCTTTTGCTATGCCTCTGTTACACCTCATTTCTGCACTGAATGTGTGAGTTTATTTATATCCTGTGGATAACAGATCACACTCATCACACCTTAGACATAGTCAGCTAATTAAGAAACCCACCCATCAGTGGCTGTCACCACAGTTGCTGTGTCCTGTTAGTCTCCCTAAATGACAGGATTTGGTAATTAGCAAAATGAATTCGATAAATACATTCTATAGGCAAATTAGTAACTTTGGGCTTAATAAATGAAAACTTACAGAAATTCTCATTGGCAAAGCTAGCAGTATTTAAGATATGCAAACTAGCTGGAATATTTTATTTATTTTTAATATATATTTTTATTGTAAAGATACAGTACAGAGGGGTTACAGTTACATGAGTAAGTACATTTCCTATTGAGCATTGTCACTCTCTCCTTTGTTTTTCCCCTACTATCCCTTCCCTTCCCACCTCCCCAATTCCTCCTTCACCTCCCTTCTAGTCATAAAGTTCATTTTCAACATAGTGTCTTGTTTGGGTTTTTTTTAACTGTATTTTTTGTCTTTTCTTTTTTGGAACTGGGGATTGAACTCAGGACATTGCACGTGCTAGGCAAGCGCTTTGCCACTGAGCTACATCCCAGCCCTCAACATAGTGTCTTGTACATCTCACTGTTACAGTGGGTCAACCTGTATCCTTATTTCAGCATTTTGTTATTTCCCATCCCTTCCCCAAATTAGAAATGCATAAACAAGATGCAGGGCACCTGAATCAAATGCAGTGGAAACAGGGGTTATATCACGGGGAAAGAACATACAAAATAAACAAAAAAATCACATACTACATTATAAGTACATTAAAAACAACAGCAAGAAAGATAAAACCTCTCTCTGCCTCTCTCTCCCCACCCCCCCTCTTTGCCAGTCCCAAGGCTACAGCTTGAACTCCAGGGCCTGGCTCTGTCCCTGAGCTTATTTTGCTCAAGGTTAGCACTATACCACTTGAGCCACAGCACAACTTCCATTTTTTCTGTGTATGTGGTACTGAGGAATCAAACCCAGGGCTTCATGCATGTTAGGCAAGCACTCTACCACTGAGCCACATTCCCAGGCCAGCATCATACTACATGGTCATATGTACATATCTTTTGTCCCTTTCTGCTTGTCCTAGACATATACTAATTATTGCAAATAAGGGAACTATGAGACCTATGTTTCTTTGGGTTTGGCTTACTTCACTTAATATAATTTTTTCCAAGTCTTTCCATTTCCTAACAAATGGGGCAATGTCATTCTTTCTGATGGAGGCATAGAATTCCATTGTGTGTGTGTGTGTGTGTGTGTGTGTGTGTATCATTTTCTTGATCCATTCATCTACTGAGGGGCACCTGGGTTGGTTCCTTATCTTTAGCTGGAATATTTTAAAGTTGCTCTTGCTTACATGATAATAATCTAGAGAAATTAGAGTCACTGGCATTGGAGTTCATCATAGGCCTGACTTCTACAGATCCCTTGAACAGAATGGCTTGAAAAAAACTGTGGTTGTCACTTTCCAATTATATAATTAACAAAATCTTACCTCAAAAGCAGATTTCTGTTTGTCTGTAGTCTTCATACAGGTTCTGGTCAAAACACCTGAAAGGGTGGTAATAAGACTTCCTGGGTCACCTATTTATGTTCCTGCTTGCCTTTGTATTAAATAAAGTTAGATATTTCCTTTTTATTTTATTTTGCTTTTCTTTTGTTCTGTTGAGACTAATCATTTTTGCCTGGATAAGACTGGTCTCGGGGCTGGGTAGGTGGCTCCGTGGTAGAGCACTTGCCTTACATGCATGAGGCCCTGGGTTCTATTCCTCAGCACCACATAAGCAAAAAGAAAAAAGCCGGAAGTGGCGCTGTGGCTCAAGTAGTAGAGTACTAGCCTTGAGCTAAAGAGCTGAGGGACAGCGCCCAGGCTTAGAGTTTGGGGCCCATGACCGGACCACCCCCCAAAAAAATAAAGACTGGTCTTTTTTATTAAATGTTTATGTTAATATGGTAATTGTGTTTTTCTGTGTTTTTCCAGTATTCTATATATATATTTTTGTTAATGTAAATTTAGTGTAAATTAGCTAACCAATCATTAATGAGTGATAAATCCAACAGGAAAAAGTTCAAAATGTTCTATCCCTGTCATTTTTAAGCATCTACGGGGTTAAGGAAACAATTTATTGATCACTATAACAATCATTTTGTGCTGAAGTGGCTGAATGTTTTCAAGGGGTGAAAACATTTCACACAGAGTAAAGGTAGTCTGCCATGTACCTAGCATGAGACCAAACGAATTGTTTTAGTTACCCAAAAGTGCTACTGCAATGAATGACCTGTGGATAAATGTGGTTCTCCAATCCAGGCCTTGCAAGGCAAGCCAGATATGTATGTAGGTGCAGAAGCTAGGTCAATGGAATACTAAGCTATTTATGTTAGGTTATAGCTTTTAAAAACTAAGATATTGATGAAGTCCTGAATGTTCTGAAGGCATAATTTTCTAGTTATTTTCTTGGCCTGTGTCTGGCACCTACATCCTCGATAATTGTGAGTTCTTATTCATTCTGGATTTGTTAATAAATATATTTGAAGCACAAAAGCTAGCTAAATACAACCCACATCGATCTCCTTCGACACTCAGTCTTAACCTAAAGGCTTATGTATCTAAATTGGCTAAATCAGATTACCACAAGGCAGTTACTATATATATTTATATCTATACCTATATCTATCTATCTATCTATCTAGTAGCTATCCAGTAGATAGATAAATATCTAGTAGATAGTTAGATGGATAGATAGAGAGGGAGATAATAGATAGATAGATAGACCCAAGTTTTTATTCAATCCTATGAAACATATCTTCACCCAATCTTTCTGTCAAAGTGTACCAATTTTGTGGTTTAATTATTTAATTTAATTTTATTTGCTTATTTTTTTTAACTTTTATTTTATTGTAAAGATACTGTAATGGGGGTTACTATTACATGAGTAAGGCGATGAGCACATTTCTTGTCGAACACTGCTACCTCTCTTTTGTTTTTCTCCCACTATTCCTTTTTAGTTTAATTATTATTTAATATTTTGTTTACCATTCTGACAAAAACAGTTTTCAATACTGAAGCAATCATGTGTTAAGAATGTATTTCTTTTGTTAATTTTACCCATTTCAGTTAGCAATGCCTCATTTTTTATTTCATATTTTTATTATATAAGTTAATATTCTCTTGAAATTTCCACAATGATAAGTATGTCATATAATCTATTAGTTGTGACTTATTTTGTGCCTTTCATGGGGCTTGAACTCAGTGCTCAAAGCTAGTACTCTACTACTTGAGCCACAGCTCAACTTCTGGCTTTTTGATGGTTAGTAGGAGATGAGAGTCTCACTGACTTTCCTGCGCAGCCTGGCTTTGAATTAACTCTCAGAATTCAGTTTACTGAGTACCTAGAAATACAAGCATGAGCCATCACTGACTGCCTCCATTATGCTAGAAATACAAGCATGAGCCATCACTGACTGCCTCCATTATGACATGTTTTCTACAAATCTATTTCAGTTTTTCTCATTGCTCTTATTGACCAGATGGAGCCTGAAACATCTTTTTGCTGTGAAATCTTTACCTCACTTTTTTTTTCTCTAACTAATCTGGAAATTTCATTTTTTTTACTTTATATATTTTTCTGTATATATACTTTTATATACATTTCTATAACACAATGGAATTCTACCTATCCATCAGAAAGAATTATAGTGTACTATTCATAAGGAAATAGAAAGACTTTGAAAAAAATAAAATCTATATTACTTGAAGTAAATCAGACTCACAGAAACACAGGTTACATATTTCCCTCATTTCTGGTTGCTGGAATGTGCCTATATATCTATAAGTAAACATACTGGGTGGTATGCAATTGGTTTCAAATGAATTAACTGAAGTATAATCAACTGTGTACAGTACAATTTAATTTTAATTTTTTCTAGGATTCAACCCTTTGGGGTTGAAGGTTTCTTTAATGGGTCAGTTATTAAAGACAACCAGTAAAAAAGCTAACTCAAGAATCTGCATTGATTCACTAAGAGAATACCAAGCTTTTGTTTATCTGATTTATTGGTACTGGGTGAGATTGTATTTGACTATGTGCAACAAGCAAATGTGAAGAGGAAGCCAAGGATTCTGCTTTAATAAGATAGATCTTCACACAATCTCTTCATTTGTAATTATATAATGTAAACCCTCTCCTATATCTTTGCCCCTGAGTTCAAGATATCTTTTATTTCCTCCAGAGGAGACATTTTAGATGATGTGAGAAAATTAATTGTCTAGTTTCTGTGTACAGAAATAGACATAATGAAAGGGGTCTAGACTTATCTACATATACAATTAAATATACTGTTGTTTATATGAACTGAATGCATCCTTCTCTCTCTTCTATGGTTACTGTTTTTCCAAGCTCCAAGGTAATTCTTCTACTTGAAGAAGGCAGACTTAAAAAGAAACTTCTCAGAAGAGGAGAGAAGAATGGCCAATAGACACATGAAGAAATGCTCAACCTCTTTAGCCATAAAAGAGATGCCAATCAAAACAGCATTGAGATTCCACCTCACCCAGTTAGAATGGCTATAATCAAGAACTCTAATAACAACAGATGCTGGAGGGGATGTGGACAGAAGGGAAGCTTACTGCACTGTTGGTGGGAGAGTAAACTTGTTCAACCATTTTGGAAAGCAGTATAGAGGTCCCTCAAAAGACTCCACATAGAGCTCCCCCATGACCCAGCAATCCCACTTTTGGGCATTTATCCAGATGATCACAAACAAGACCATACTAAATCTACCAGCACAACTATGTTTATTGCAGCATTATTTACCATAGCTAAGATATGGAACCAACCCAGATGCCCCTCAGTAGATGAATAGATTAAGAAAATGTGGTATAGATACACAATGGAATTCTATGCCTCCGTCAGAAAGAATGATATTGCCCCATTTGTTAGGAAATGGAAAGACTTGGAAAAATTCTATTAAGTGATGTAAGCCAGGCCCAAAGAAACATAGGTCCCATGGTTTCCCTTATTTACAATAACTAGTATATGTCTGAGTCAATCAGAAAAGGTCAGATAAGTTGATGTTCAGGGAATGAACCCCAACATAAGTATTCAAATGATTTTTTCTTTCATGCAATTGTTTCTAACATATTTATAAGATGATTTCTATGTTGCTTTGTATGTCCCTCCCCTACAGTATAACCCAAGCTTTCACTGTATTTGATGTTGGTATAATTTGTGGAGGTGAAGGACAAAAACAAATCATTTAACTAGGGACACAGGTGGACCCATTGCAACAATAAGATGTACGAGTCGTTATGTCCAAAAATGAACTTTACAACTTTGTTGGAGGAGAGAGTGAGGATCAGGTGGGTGAGGTAGGGGGATTATGGGAAGAGATGGGAAGGGGAAACAACGAGGAGGCAACAATGCTTGATAAGAAATGTACTCGTTATCTTGCCCATGTAATTGTAACACCTCTGTACGGTATTCTCACAATAAAAAAAAATAGCAAATAGAAAAAAGAAGACAGTTCCTCCTTTTATTTGCTCTCCAGTTTTCACTTTGTTAGTGTCTCTCATCTCCTGTTATCTTTTTCACTATTTAATAGCAAGTAATTAAAACTAAATAAAACATTTGCTGTTATTATCATGGGAGATTTAGAAAATCAGATAAATATATACTTTCAGTTTGTTGTGGCTAACTAGAAATAATAAGATGAATGTCTGTCCAATTTAAAAAAAATTAAGGACCTTAAATTATTCTGTCTTAAAATTCAGCAGAGAAGTCAGGTATCAGTGACTGACATCTATAATTCTCCCTACTCAGGAGGCTGACATGGTTTGAAGACAACTGGGGCAGAAAATTCCATGAGACTCCACCTCCAAAATAAACAGCAAAGAACAAAACCAGAAGCATTGTTTGAGCAGTAGAGCATAAGCCAAGCAGGCATAAGGCTTTTAAAGTGAGCACTGCCAAAAATAAAAATAAAAGGAAAGGAAAAAAGAGAGACATAGAAATCATCAAAGGAGTTAACTAAATTTTCTTTCACAGATAAAAACATCTTCCTTAGAGATAAAAAGTAAATATTTCTATCTTTTTCTAATTAAGAAAAATCATTAGCAAATATATATCTAATGGCTTCATAACCACCATCAGAGAGACTCGTACTAGAAGACACAGAATAAGTATGAGAGGCTTGACCAGAATAGGACCTTTAATATAAACCATTAAGTTTAACATGCTCTGATCAGTTCTGTTTCTCATTGTATTGTACTCCATCAATTAAACACAGCACAGTTTACTTTTCTCTACTGCAAGCATATAAGTTAATTGTCTGTGCTATTGTACATGTGTATGCTTGATTTAAATGGATAATATCAGAGTTATCTTTTAAATATTGTACACCATTGAAAACTATGTTAGTAAAATCTTTGATTTAATTTAGCCATTTCGCAAAAGGTTGTACGGCAGAAATCGTATACTCATTTGACATCCTAATGAATTTTCATGAGGGACATCTACTTTCTTTGAAGGTATTTCTTCACTAAATAAATAATCTCTAAACTTCAAACATGATTGCCCTTGTGTGTAATTGCTCAGACTGTAAGGGAATTCAGTCACAAGAAACAGAGAAGCCACCACGTAAGAGGCTAAATTGTGTGTCTTTATTTGCGTCAGTGGACTGCTGGTAAACTTTTGTCTCCGAGACCAGCAGCCACAAATGCAGCTAGCACAAAGCTAATATAGGACAAAACCATATAAGGTATAAGGAATTTATCCTAACAAAACTGTTATATATAAGCAAAGGAAACCAAATGGGGACACGTAAACCTAATAAAGGTGTTAAATATAAGCACAGCAAAACATCTAAGGAAACAGCCAAAAGAAATCAAGAGCCAGTTATCTACAGGAAGTAAGAATTCCCAAGAGCTTAAGAACTCAGGACGTATTAGTAACCCAAATAATATCCTCTAGAGTTTTTCAGGGCTATGTGGAAAGCAGATGGCTTTAAGGACAAGGCATATTGCTTCAGGGCATACTGCTTAGACCCAGTTTCCTTACTTCATTCCCCACTGGTTTTATGTACACGAAATCGAATCATTGATTTTGGGATCTTTAGAAGAGGATGAGGAATCGGGGTGATGTAGAAGTGAGCTTCAGCAGACCTGAAGTGGCTTGTGTCTTCCATCACAAATTGGAAGGCCTCAGTCACATGTGATGGAGTTAGGCAGGTATCCCATCTATCTTCACATATTAAGGGTGGTCAGGATAACAATACAGGGTCCCTTCCAGGCAGCGGTGATTCCATCTTTAATGAAATTTTTTTGTGAAAATACCGTACAGAGGGGTTACAATTACATGAGCAAGGTAATGAGTACATTTCTTATCAAGCATTGTTGCCTCCTTCTTTGTTTCCCCTAAACTTTTTAACCCAAATGAATCTCCAGGTTGGAAGAGATGGGCTGGATCATGGTCATGTCTCCCAATGTCACCCAGACTGATTGCATGCTGCTGAGTTGCCTGCAAGTTCTGCACAGACAAGTTAAGGAAGCATTATTAACTTAACCTAAATGTTGGATGGTTACCTCACAAGTATAAATCTACCATGCAACACTATTTAGCCATAATTTGAAAAAATGAAATCCTGTTATTTGTGACAATGTGGATAGAATGGATGTCACTAAAATAACCAAAGTAAGTCAGATACAAATGGGCAATGCATTACAATGCCACAAATGCATGGGCTCTACAAAAGTTTAACCTATAAACCAGGCAGCAGTGGTTCAAGCCTGTAATCTTAGCTACTCAGGAGGCTGAGATCTAAGGATTGTGGATCAAAGTCAGCTCAGGCAGAAAGTCCCCATTAGACACTTGTCTCCAATTAACTACTTAAAAGCTGGAAGTGGCACTCTGACTCAAAATGGTAGAGCACTAGCCTTGAACAAAAAAGCTCTGAGACAGGCCTGGAGTTCATGCACCAGGACTGGAAAACAAAAACAAAAGCAAAAACATTTGCACCTACAGAGGTTGAATGTAGATTGCCAGAGGCTTGGGATAACAGAGAGAGGGCAAGACAGATAAAAATTGATTAAAAGTTACAAGGTTAAAGCTACGTGGGAAAGAAGTCTGGGGTGTTATTGCACAGTAGTGAGTCTAGATATGGTAATGTACTGCATATTTCAAAGAGATGGAAGAAACAAATTTGAATGCTTTCACCATGTGCAGAAAGATGGATAGGTGTCAATTACTAAAATCACTTTTATATTATTCATTTAAATCAAACATGCATGTACATAGCATGGCCAACCTATTCCTTATTTATGCACACAAGCAGATAAAAAATAAACTGTGTCCATAAAATGGAATACTATGCAATGAGAAAGAACAATTCTTACATGTAACCATATAGCCAAGTCTTTCTAAATGAAAGGTTTTTATATCATCAGATTCACTACTCAAGATTTTTATTGCTAATATAGGAATTAAACTCAGAATAAACAAACTGCTGAATAAAGCCAGGAATGGCTACATTTAGGTCCACAATTATGCACTTGGGACCTGAGGAAAACACTCTGGGAGTAATGTGAAGTTCTTCTAGATCTTTGACTAAGTAAATACAGGCTTGTTCATTTTGTGAAAGTTCATTGAACTGTATATACATGATTGCACATTTTTCCATGTGTTATACTTCAAACATTTTACTTAATGAAAAAAATTCTACTGAGGAAGTCATTGAAGATAGCTAGCTGGCTAAAAGTTAGTCTTGGCAAATTAGTCAGCTGGCTGGTCCCTCAGGATTCATTGCTACTCAAACATCCTGTAGAAATCATGGAATGGTAGAACACTAAGAGATAACACCTGCCTATAAAATTTGTCAAGGCAAAATCATTTCCACAAACTTTATTGAAGTTTCTATTGTGTTTAGCCATCTGAACAAATTTAAAGTTTCATTTAGAGAAAATGGCTGTGATTTTTTACCTATCTGTATTTCACATGCAAAGGAGAGCTGACCAATCTTCAATGTTCAAATGCAAAACCACCTTTTAGTCTTTAAAACTGATTACTAAATTTCACAAACATTTTTAAATACTTTTCCACATCTTTCTGATTAATGTAATAAAAAGTGTGGTTTTTTTGTCTTTGATAGCCATTGGGTTTATTTGTAGATTTATAGGTACATTCTAATCATTGCAAATGAGGAAAACCTTGCAACCTATGTTTCTTTTGGTCTGACTAACTTTGCTTAACATATTTTTTTCCAAGTCTTCCCATTATGAATGGGGCAATGCCATTCTTTCTGGTAGAAGTATAAAATTCCATTGTGTATATATACCACATTTTCTTAATCCATTCATCCACGGAGGTGTATGTAGGTTGACTCCATATCTTAGATATGGTAGATAATGCTGCAATGAACATGGTTGTGCTGGTGGTGCTAGTGTGGCCTGGTTTCTGGTCAACTGGATAGATGCCCAGGCAGAGGATTGCTGGGTCATATAGAAACTCTATGTAGTCTTTTGAGGAACCCCCATACTGATTCCCAGAATGGTTGGACAAGTTTAGTTTTTGTTTTTTTTTTACTTTTTATGTTTTATTTGTTTTGTTTTTCCCCTTTTGTTGCTGTTTTTGACTTTTGTATCTTCTGTCTTGTATGTAAGTATATCTGATTTGGGGAGGGGGAAGCACAGAAATGGTAAGACAAAGTGTGAACCAATTCAGCAGTGATACTCACCAGATACTTTAATGAAAATGAACTATACAACTTGTTGGGGAAAGGAGCCAGGGAAGAAAAAAATTGGAGAGTGTGAGGGACGAGTGACACCGTTCAAACAGAAATGTACTCAATACCTAGCTTATGTAACTATAACTCCTCTGTAAGTTACCATAACAATAAAAAATGTAAAAAAGGTATGATATGGAAAAAGAAGCATTTTAAGAACCAATTCTCAGTTGTAGCCATTTACATGACATAAAAAACTCTACAATATTTTGTCTTGTGAACCCACATTATTTCTTCAAATCATTTATTACACAAACAGTTCAAGTATTTTTCAGGAAAATAAGGAGAATGTTCCACAAAATGATATTCAATTTTACAGACTGGTAAATTAGAAACATGTTAAACATGAGCTTGTGTAACTAAACAGTGTTATCTCAGCAACAAGAAGCATATGGTCAGACATGATACTTTACAATTCCTTCCTATCTTCCAGAAACTTAGTACAGTTCTGTGAATATAAAAGATGAACAACCACAATGACATTTAATGAATTTACTGTGTTCCTGCTATATGCCCATGCCATGTGACCCAACTCTATTTCTAGATCTAGGGTTATAACAGTGAATAAGACAGAAGAATATACTGTTACAATGCAGTGAAGGAAACAGATGATAACGAGTATATAAATAGATGTAACTATTTTTAACACACATTCAATATAAAATATGTTTAAATATATTGTTAGGAAATGGAAGTCTGTGAGAAAAACTGGGAAAAGAGGGATCAAAGAAATGATCAGGGGTTGGGAAAAAGTGAGAACTGTCTAAGAAAAGTTAGAGTTTGTTATGAAGGTGATGTTGATATCTGTGGCATTTATAATTACTGTTAAACCAACCTGATATTTATAATCACCATCATTTTGTGTCTGATAGTGATTATTTTCCTGATTGATTACAATTTCCCAGCCTCTTTGTAAACCTACAAATTTTTAACATATGTCAATTTTCACAAACAAATGTAAAATTCTGTTAAAATCTACTGAACACCTTCAAAATGCTCAGAGTTTTCTCTTGCACAGTTGAGTTGCACAGAACCACTTTTCCCCACATTTTGATTAACATCAATAAGTTGTAAAAATTAATTTCTTATTACCATGTTCATATTTGCACACAGTGTACCTCATGTAGACTCATTCCTCCCCCCATTACCCTACTTACCTACTCTTCTCTAGTTCCTAAACCAACTTCCACAAACTTCAATGTTACATTTTCACTTATGTACATTAAATATTATAATCAGACTAAACAGTTGTTTACTCTCTTTCCTCAGGTCAATTATCTCTTAATATTCAATAGTTTTTAGTAACTTTTGATCTTTATTTTTATTCACAAAGCAGAAATAATGCAAAATTTCTTCTCTACTTCCCCCTAATTCCATTAATCTCATAATTACAAATAAATGTGTACATATATATATGCATATATACATTTATGCATATATGCATGTACATATACATATATATGTACATTCATATGTATAGTATATTTTATGTATGTGTATATATATATATATACTTATGCATGCTGCATAAGATGTTGATTGGATTCCAATCATTCTTCTACCACTTAGCATCATGACTCTACATAAGTTATATAATTTCCTTATGCTTTAGTTTCTTCATGTGGAAACATGAGGATAGTAAGGATTTCCTTCATAGGATTAATATGACAAATGAAGATGAGATGTGTCAGTAAAATATGTAACCCTGACTCCAGTGCAGAGTAAACATTCAACAAATATCAATAGTATATTTTTATTATTAAATATATGTAAATGTATATATACATATATATAACACAGGGATTATGTATGATATATGCTTATCACATATATGAATGTGTATGTGTAAATAAGATAATTTAATTTTTAAATCATTAGAAGCAATTGTGTGCTCTATTATTTAATTTTCCTAAATTTTTTCATTCAGTTATATATATATGTGTATTTGTGTGTATATGTGGTATAGAGAATGCACTTGTCAAACTTTAATGTTCTTTAACTTACTAAAGAAGAACAAAGACAATAGCAGATCATAAGAAAAGGAGTCATTAAGGAAATGAGGGCATATGATAGTACGGAATCAATATGTGATTTCTCAGAGGAAAGAAATAATACTTTATAGGCTCCTATAGTCTTTTCTCCATAGTACCCCTACTATTGATTTGATGTCTATTAAATTCTAGTCCTATTCTTATCAAAATTGCCAAGTAAAATCACTTTTGAACTTGACCAGAGAGAAAGAGACTCTCGCTCTGTCTCTCTGCGCTGTCTCTCTGTCTCTCTCTGTCTCTCTCTGTGTCTCTGTCTCTCTCTGTGTCTCTCTCTGTCTCTGTCTCTCTCTCTTTCTCTCTGACTCTCTGTCTGTCTGTCTCTCTCTCTCTCTCTCGTTCTCTCTGTCAATCATGGGGCTTGAACTCTAGGCATGGGCACTCTTCAGCTCAAGGCAAGTGCTCTACCACTTGAGCCACAGCACCGCTTTTGGTTTTCTGGTGGTTAATTGGATATAAGAGTCTCACAGACTTTCTTTCCCAGGCTGACTTTGAACCACAATCTTCAGATCTCAGCTTCCAGAGTAGCTAGGATTACAGACATGAGCCACGGGCTCCTAGTCTGGGGAGACTATCTCTTTAAAGCCCAACTTCATTTCCTCCTATTAAATACATTAGGGTAAAGAACAGTCTTAACTTAATAACACTAATACATTTGCAAGAAAAACCACCTGTAAAAGAAAGTGATAAAGCAAGCAGTTTGTAAATTTTCTTTTTATAACACTCTTGTTATACTAATTTAAGTGTCCTGCCTCCAAGAGCAGTTTAGAGGGAATACATTTTAAGTGATTATTCCTAAATAGGTTGTTATTTTAAATGGCCTCCTTCAGAGTCACATGTGTGGCATTTGGTTAATCCATTACATTCGCAATTACATACCAGTGCTTTTTATGGAAGGCAAATTATTTTATAAGCTCTGCTGAGGTACTTAGGACAGAAGACTCAGCCCATGACATTCCTCTTGAAAACCATTAAGGGAAGTATCTACCCTGTATTCAAGGATGATTAAGCTTCTTAAATTACTTCTGATGTGTGACAGAAGCAGTCCCTTCTAATCCTGTTTCTCTCAAAGAGTAAACGTTGAAGTCCTAAGGGCTTGCAAGATAGAGATTACTCTTGCTCTTTTGTTGTTTCAGTCTACACACTTGTTTCAATGTCTACTGCAGAGCATTTGAGCAGTCAGCCTTTGCAACACTATTAGCTAAGTAACTTTCCCCACACCTTGAAATATGTTCACATTACACATCTGATGCTCCGATCTGATTGGCTAAATTGAAGCCTGGCAGAACTCAAGTTTATTCGTTTTAAAGCATGCTGCATAAGATGTTGGCTTGATTCCAATCATTCTTCTACCACTTAGCATCATGACTCTAAATAAGTTGTATAATTTCCCTACACTTTAGTTTCTTCATGTGGAAAAAGGAGGATAGTAAGGATTTCCCTCATAGGATTAAAATGACAAATGAAGGAGATGAAATGCTTCAGTAAAATGTGTAGCCCTGACCCCAGTGCGAAGTAAACATTCAACAAATAGCTACAGTATTTTTTATTACTGAAATTTGTATGAACCCACTCACCTTCCATCTCAAAGAACATCAGAATCTGTTGTGGGTGCTGGTCAGGGTTACTGGTGATTGAACTAAAGTAGACAAATCTGTATACTTTGCCAAAAATAGAAAACACTAGAATTTGGATTCCATGATAAGGTCCCTAAGATAATCTCAGTTTTAATTAAGGGAAGTCAAAATGAGTTGGCAAGTCCAAAGAGAAAAGGTGGAAACTGAAAACTAGACACAGTTTCTGGGTGCTGCTGGCTTGTTAGTTATCTGGCATCTGGAAGACGATGGTTCAAAGCTAGCCCAGGCACATAAGTTCATCTGACTCCATCTCCAAAATAACCAGCAAAAAGCAGGGCTCGAGGTGTGGTTTAGGGATAATTCTATCAGCCAAGCAAGCAGACCAAGCAAGTGTGAGGCCTTGGGTTCAAATCACAGAATCAGGAAGAAAAAAAATTGGTAAGTTTAACAGTTCAAGTTACAAGATGAATGGAATTTGAATGTTCCTAGCAGAGAAGTGTGGTAAGTGGTAGGAAAGTACTTTCATCTCCCCAATTTAGTTTCATTGGTCATCAGAAAGTACTGACTGGCTTAATGGAATCTAATTGTTTCTGTCAGATATTTTGGTCGCATCGATGAAAGGTTAACTAATACACATAGCACACATGAAGCCCTGAGAAAGGAAGGGGAGAGGTGGGATGAGAGGGAAGGGGAGGAAAGAAGAAAGGGAAGACAGTAGGGAGGGAAGTACAGAAGACAAGGAGAGAGAAGGCAGAGAAGACAGACAATGCAGGAACAAAAGAAGAAAGAAGGGAGGGAAGGTAAATCAAAGGAGGGTAGAAGGAAAAAAGGAAAGAAGGGAATTATTTCAAGTAGTAAATAATCCCCAATATCAATCTTGCAGTTATGTTAAGTGGAAAAGTGAAAAAAATTATGGTTACTCTACATTTCCTTGTTGTGACTCAGAAATATTCATAAGAAACAAGAAAATTCCAAAAGTCACATAATCGGTTTTTCTCTCTTGACTTCTATTTTTCCAACATTTTTGATATTTTTATGAGATGAACTAAAATAAAATTATATACTATGTAATCCACCTATCTGGAAATGTAATCATCCTTATGATGACACACAACTGATATTCTCTTTCACTAGTAGATAATGATTTTCTAAAATCATTACATTATGACATTTTCCCACATTCATACCCTAGTTCTTTGATTATATTTGTTTCCTTCTATTTTCCACACATATCTTTTTGTATTGGTCCCCTTCCTCTTCCAAATGCTCCCCTTCTACCACCACGTTTTTATGTTTTTTAATGAAAATAAGTTTGTGATGTTCAATACCAGACAGGAATGGATATGCTACTCTTGCAATTTAGAGTGCTTACTTTATCAAATATGGGAATATCAATAAAAATATAATCCTAATAAATTATTAATATCTAGGTATTATTTGCAAGGTCAACAAAAACATTTTTCTATTTTTTCATCTCTTGGGATTATAATGCATTTAGAGAGCAGATACATTTATTACCTAATTCTACTTTCAAGAAAACCTGCTATAAAGATATTCCTCTTGTCTCTGCTTTACAAATTAAAAAACTACAGCCCAAGTAGATGTAGCAATTTCTCTGACATCATGTAGCATTTCAAGAAAGACCAAAGGCAAAAGTTATTTCATTCATTCTACATGTTTAAATGCTTATTATTAATAAGTACTAGGTGCTAGAAACAGAAATTAATAATATAAAACTATGTTTCATCCTCACCATCGCTTATTTATATACTTCTTGAGTATCCAATCCTCTCGGATACCAAGCTTTTCTCTCCTTAATTTAAAAATTGCCGAAAAAGCTACAATATGCACAATCATATCAACAGGAATTGTGTTCCTGAAGGATTTTGTATGTAGGAGAAAGTTAGAGGTAAAAGTTGTCATTCCCAAGAGCAGACCGTAGTTAAAAATCCCTTACCTATTTCTATGACCAGAGATGGGCCATTCCATTACAGTTCTTTACTGATGAAACCTGTAATCCATTCTCTCCACTTGATTGACATTTTTTTGAAAGTAGATGTTAAGAATATTTTGAGTCCAGTAGTTGGGCCCAGTAGTCAGAATTTAAGAATCATGGACTGGAGGCTGGGAAGGTTGCTCAGTGGTAGAGCGCTTGCCTTGCATGCTTGAGGCCCTGGGTTCGATTCCTCAGCACCACATAAGCAAAAAAGAAAAAAGCCGGAAGTGGCACTGTGGCTTAAGTGGTAGAGCGCTAGCCTTGAGCTGAAGAGCTGAGGGACAGCGCCCAGGCCCAGAGTTCAAGCCCCACGACCGGACCCCTACCCCCCAAAAATCATGGACTGTTGACCAGGTGGTTCAGAGACAGAATGACTTTTGGGTACTGTATATTGCCCAGAAGTGGTTCCCAAATTGGGGTTCCTTAAGAACTAACATCAGTTACTGAAGTAAACATTGGGAAAGGAAACCAACAGCCTGTATTCTAACAAGCCCCTCAGAGATGCTGATGCATGCTAAAAATTAAGCATCACTAGTATGTAGCTATAGAACTTCTTTCCTCTGTTGTTTCTTCAGAAATGGTGTCATGAGAGTTCTCAGCAAAAATAGACCCCATTCATCAAAATAATGGTTAATTCAAGTGCATTTTTACTCACATTATTGCCCATCTATCTTTATTTGTTATCGCCTTTATATACAGCCGCCTTTAGAGTGCCCTAATGCCAAGGCAACAGTGTCAGGGCTGTTTAGCACTGTCAAAGTAGACAGTCTATATGAACAGCATTGGACATTGAACTCTGTGTCATTCAATTCCTTTTAATTCACCTTCATCTTGTTGCTGCCTCCAAAAAAGTATGCATGTGTTTACTCTTTCTTCTTGTACAGCATGAAAAGCTGAAATATTTACATTTATTCTATACATAGTAAAATAGCAGAGATTTTTCTTGTGTATTCATGATGACATCTTTATCTTTTAAAGTTAATTTTGGATTATTTACATTTAAACAAGAAATTTGTTATTTAATGCTTCTTACTATGTCTTGTTTCTCTCTAACATCAGAAGAAAATTATTTGTCATGTATAGAAAATCTTGATATACAACTTCATCGGTAATTTTCAACTAGTTCTTCGCCAAACAATTTCTTTTTCTAAAAGACTAAGTAAATCACTGAAAGTACATTCCAGGGCAAGCCTTAAAATATGTATTTCAAGGGATGAGAGTGGAAAGCTGGTAAGATTTTAAACTTACATTCTCAGCAAATAATACAAATGATGTTGCCATGGCCCAATCTTGTTTGTCTTCACAAACTGCAACTTGCCAAAGAAATATTGTCATCTCCCGCTTATCACTCCTCACTTCCAGCAAGTAAACACATGTAGTCACAGGCTGAGTTCTAATTTTGGAGTTTCCTTGCGTTTGGAAAGACAAATGTGATGTCTCTTTGATGAGGCTGACAAAGGCATTTATAACCTTCATTTCTACACGTACTCACTCGGTATAGTGAAGTTGTTTATTCCCTTCAGGTGACAGCTGACTTCCCTGACTACAGTCTTTACTAATTTTCTTTTCCAGGGCACATCAAAGCATTTTAAATTTCTCCAAATGGAAAAAACCATATATATATACATATATATATATATATATATAATATATATTATATATATAACATATATATATAACATATATATGTGCACACATAGACTACATTTTAAAAGTTTTGGAGCATGCATTATAACCAATATTGTATGTGAACCTCCAGGAATCTATGCAGTTAGGAGAACTCCAAGGTGAAATAGCCTTAGGTAAGTGACATACTAGGCCACACCCTATTTCCCAAGAATTATTTCAAAGAGCTGAGAGCTGAATGAATCTCCCCTGATGAACAAAATTTAATAATGCAGTGAAATGAACGTGACATGTGAGTTGCCCCCAGATAAATATCTAAACCTGATGAAAGAGGAGAAAAAGGAGCAGAAACAGTCATGGACACACAGAAGTTTTAGCATAAATAGTTCTCTGTAGATCATATGCCCTGACTTCTTTGTTTTACAGATGAGAAATTTAAGTAAATGAAGTAAAATATTAAGCCGGGAGTCAGTGGCTCATGAATGTAATCTTAGCTACTCAGGAGGCTGAGATCTGAGGATCACGGTTCAAAGCCAGCCTGGGCAGGAAAGTCCATGAGACTCTTATCTTCAATAAACCACTCAGAAAAGTAATAGAGAGCTACCCTTGAGCTGACTGACAAGAAAAAGAAGGAGGAGGAGGAGGAGGAAGAGGGGAAGGGGAAAGGGAGGAGGAGGAGGAGGAGGGTAGGGGAGGAAGAGGAGGAAGAGAAAGAAGAAGAAAAAGTTATTAGCTAGGCACCAGTGTCTCAGGCCTATAATCTTAGCTACTCAGGAGGCTGAGATCTTAGGTAGAGCACTAGCTTTGAGTACAAAGAGGCTTAGAGACAGAGCCCATTCCCTGAGTTCAAGCTCCACAACCAACAAAAGGAAAAAGAAAAAGAAGTAAAATATCTCTGCTCATGCCATAGCCTCAGCTAGCAGCTCCTGGACATGCAATTGCAGTTGTTTATCTGGGACATGAAATCTTAGGGCACTGAAAAAAATTAAAACCAGGATGGAAGTTAGAGATGGGTTGTAATGACACAGAGTAAAATCAGAGTCAAATATAGTTTAAGATTGCTAGGTATGGAAATAAATCTAAAACACAGTCAAGCATCTATAATAGTACTTGGCTTAGGTAAAAAATAATTCTCTTTTACAGAAGAAAGCCTGGAGACAAACTCAAGGTTTGTAGAAGCTGTGACAGTGAGTTGTAGGTGGCAGGAGAATATGCATTTTACCATGACTGAAAATATGATGTGTGACAAAAGAAAATCAGTCCCATTTCTAATAATCAGTTTTGGTAGGGATACAAGAAGATTGGAAATGAAGACAAAGGTTTACTTGCTGTTGTTCTTGCCTGTAGTGAGTTGCTATTGTTGGTGGTATGCAGAATTTTACACTTATAACACAAGTGATCTAACAATTGAGCCAACCCCAGTAATCTGTATTCCAGGTCTGAAGAAAAGAAAATGATACTGTGTATGCACATGTGTGTATATGTGCATGGTATAACCAACAGTTTATACCAGAGTTCTTGGTTTTTTAAGATAAGGTCTTGTTAGATAATGCTAACTCAAGATCATCCTGCCTCAGTTTCCTGAATGTAGCAATTACAGGCAAGTGTGTCATTGGGTCTAGCTGACACAGGCATGCTTAAGTGCCTGTGCTCTTCTGTAACACATGAGTATACCCCAGTTCTAGTCCTCTAGTCCTGTTGCCAAGCCCATTCGAGTATTCTCGCCTTTCCTTTGCCAATTCTCTTTCCTTTGTGTGAAAATTATAACACAGCTTATCTATTTCCTCATAAAAAGTAAAGAAATAATCCTTCCTCTTATGCCTTGGTTGCAGCTTTGTGATGGCATTTTAGCTTACTATAGATAGACCTCTGTGCTCTTTTGAACATGACATATTTGATAATAGCCAAATTATGAATCAGCCAGGATTTCTATTAATGAATGACACATGAAGAGAATGTGGTTCATGTATGCACAATAAGGTATTATTTAGTCTTAAAGAAGACCAAGATGATGATATGTGCTATCCAGCAAAGAAGAAAGCTCAATATTATCATGTTAAGTGAAGTAAATTAATCCTACAAAGACAAGTATTGTATGTTTCATCTCATTTGTAGAAAAAAGCTAGGCGAAAACAACAAAACAAAGCAAAAAGATCTAGAAGACAAAACAAAAAATACTACAGGCATGTGAGAGGAAAGGAAAAAGAAGAGAGGAGGGAGGATAAGAAAGATTAGTGGCAAGATATAATCAAAATACATTTTATGTGGATGAAAATGGCCACGATGAAATATCTTCCTGTGTACTACTGAAAATATGTCAATTTAAAAAAGATTAGCAGCCAGATTTTGATCTAAGGATTGCTGTTTGAAGCCAGACCCCCACAAGAAAGTCTGTGAGACTCTTATCTCCAATTAACCACAAATAACTGGAAGTGGATCTGTGGCTTAAGTCTTAGAGCACTAGCCTTGAGCACAAAAGTTCTAGGACAGGGCCCAGGCCCACAGTTCAGTCCCCAGGACTAGCAGAAAGAAAAAAAGAAAAAGAAAATAAAAAGGTTAGTAAATTATCACCCAAAAAATATGGCAAAACAAGGAAATCTTTTGATTGTTTTGAATCCAAACTAACACTAGACAACTGAGCTCCACCAAAGTATGAGTAAAGTTAGAACATTTCAGAGTCACCCATTTTTACACTTTTCTCTTCAGGACCCATACTAGCCAAAAGAGGAAATATAGATGGAAAGCAAAATCACAGTTAGCAAAAAAGAAAAAAGTCAAAGATATAGTGAAGAAAAATCTTAATAATTTTGATAGTGAAAATGAGTTTCTAAATTTGAATTTCTTTAAGTGGACCTAATTGGAAGTCACAATACAGATAACTGGTCCCTTAATTTCTCATCAAACCAGACAGAGAACAAAGCTTTCTTAATGTTATAATTTTCACCTATTTTTATTCCAAATTAACAAGGGCTTGATTACTATGAATTATTTTATTATATTTTATTTAAAACTGTTAAAACTCTAAACTCTATCTCAATGTACTGGGTTAGTTTTACAGACTTGATCCATGAAAGTTTTCCCAGCAAAGAACTTCATCTAGACTTTAACGATGATGTGAGCCATATGCTTCTCCTTCTGGCTCCTCCTTGTATATTTTTTCACCCAGAAACATGTAAATCTAAGGACTGGAAGTAATTTGAAGTGGTTCATGTCTAGACTGTAGGTGGAAGTGTCTTGCTAAGATAGAACAGGAAGCTGGGACCAGAAAGGCTAAGACAAGGCTAAAAATAAATATCAGATACTAGGCATACTACATTCCCAGACAGAGTTCCATAGTCGTGTGCCAATGTCAAGTTAGTGAGTGTGAAGTGATAGCAAGGTTTCACTGATTCTCTTCTTCTATATGATTACTTAAGTGAGACGTTTCCTATAATTAACTATAAGCATCGTGAGATCAAGGAAACTGGCTTTTTTAGATTGCTCATAGAATACATTTTATATGATTGGAAACAGTGAGAATTCAACAAATACTAAATTAATGAATGACTATAGTAGTAGATAACTATTTTGGCCTAACAAACAATAAAAAGAAGCTAAAATGCTACACAAATATGCATCTATTTGATTTACATAAGATGGTCTGAAGTGCAGATTGCACATGACTACATTATAAGAACAGTTTCTACTTCTTTTATTTCCCAGCCTATTCAAGTTTGCAAAGGAAGAACTAGCAACATGTTTCATTTCTCCAATAGTTTCCATCCATGTTTGAATAAGAAAAGGATTTTCCATTGCTACACAAATCTCAATACTAAAAATTTCCACTGGACTATCAGGTTTTATAATAGACTATCAGGTTTCATAATAGGCTGTCAATAATAACACTTGTTGATACTGAAATTCTTCAGGCTTTCTGATTGATGTGAAGGGTATCTATCAAAGCAGATAGAATTTCTCTGGGTAATCATTTACACTTAAGCTTATGGCTAATGTAAAGGACATCAGAAATGTGCTATACGGTGTCTCAAGGATTCATGGTCCAGCTTTAGCATTTTAAAAAATATTCTCAAACCAAGTTTTTTTCTGTAATGCTTTATTGTGCCGTTAGAAGCCAAGTGTGGAATTAATAGTGTGGATAGAAATGGTTCCTTCCCACTCAAAATTAAAACACTCGAATATGTCTAACATTTGTATAAACAAACATTATTTTATCTGTGACAAAAATAAGGTCAAAAGGAGAAATAGTCTGCATACTGATATAACTGTTATATAACTCACCAAATACTCACACTTTAAAAAATTCCTGGTTTCAACTGATATGTTGGTCATACCTGTTATTTCAGCTCCTTGAGAGGCAAAGATCATAGTAAAAAACCATCCAAGATGAAAACATAAGCACTTGTCTGGGAAATGATAGAAAAGTAAAAGGGGCAGGAATATAGCTCAAGTGGTAGAATACTTGCCTAGAGAGCCCAAGGCTCTGAGTTCAAACCCAGTAGCACAAAAGAATTTAAAATTTTAAAACCTGATTCTGAATCAAGTGCTATTGCATATCAATAATGATGTAATACTATTACATATAATCCTTCATGAACTTCAAAGTGCTTTCAAAAAAGACTTTTAGGAAAACATATTCAGTGATATGTGAGTTAGAAAAGGTATTATCACTTTTCTTTTTTAAACGCTTTTCCAAAAAAGTTTTAAATTTATACAATATTAGACTAATTGCATAGACATTTTAATATAGACCATTAGGTGACGCCAAGGACTTACTGATCATTTCTTAGATAAAATTTAATACAATATTAGATATACTATATTAGATACTATAGATATACTATTAGATATACTATATTAGATATAGATTTAAAATTGCATATGAAAATTTATATATTTTATAGTAGTTATACATACTTTATAAATTCTATGCCATTACTATGCACTGACAAAAATGACATGATGTGGTATTTGTTTTAAAATATTCCAAAAGAGTAGGTAAAGTGGGTAAAGCAAGTGGAACAAAAATCATTAAATATGATGTAGTTCATGAGAAATTATAGGAGGAATTTCTTATAATTTAAGAGAAATTTAGAAAAACTTTATGAGAATTGATCCTAATTTTATCTTTTTATTTGAATAGCTAATGTTTTTCATGATAAATAGTTCAAGTTTCTCTGTAAAACAGCAGATTTTGTGGCTATCTTTTGAGCTTCTTTCTGAAGTGAAGGCCATCAATATAACCAGATGGATATGTGCTCCATGGGTGTACATAGACAAAATAAACTAAAAGTTAGGTTGACACAAATGAAAACATTACTTGTTCATTGAGTCCAACTATTGTTTGAAAATATTTTCCAATGTATGCATAGAACCAGTTATTGCTATGAACCAGGCACAATCAGTAGTTTCTTGTTTGCATTGTATAAAATAGCTAAGGTGTACAGTATGATTCAGATGTACTGTTCACATTATCAAATAAAAGTTGACTCTTACAACAACAAAAAAATGCTTGCTCAATAGATGCATATAATTCATTAGCTTTTCCCTCATCTTTTTGAAAACATGTACTTTTAAAATCAAAACTCTACCTTCTAGTTCAGTGAAATACTGTAACTTATAATTAATCTAGCATGTATGAATTGTGCAGGAGTTAGAAAGAGTTAAACAAGAGGCAAAATTAATTGTCCAATGTGGCTTCATTCTGAAATGTTATGAATTCAGGAAATATAAAATGTGTCTGAATTCAAATACCAAAGCAGAAGCAAGACAATAAGTGAGAAACTATCCAATCAGTCAAGGTTCACAGCATTTATAAAACCCTTTTAAATGATCCTTACCTCGGTCTTCTTAAAATAATATATTTTCAGGATCATCTTTCTATTTAGTTTTATTATCTTTAAGTAGTTATACAAAGAAATTACCATTCCCAAAGTAGTTTATGAGTACAGAGTATCTTGACCGATGTCATATTTTTTTTTCTTTTTTTTTTGATTTTTTTTTCTTTTATTTGTGAAAATACTGTACAGAGGGGTTACAATTGCATGGGCAGGATAATGCGTACATTTCTTACCAAGCATTGCAGCCTCCTCCTTTGTTTACCCTTCACATCACTTCCCAGCCTTCCCCCTCCCCCCCATCCCAATCCTTCTCCTTCCCCCCTCCCCCCCCCACCGACGTTGTAAAGTTCGTTTTGGACATGACAACTAGTACTTCTCATTGTTGCATCAGGTCCACCTGTATCCTTAAACAACTGGTTTTTCCCCATCTCCTCCACAAGTTATACTGACATCAATATAGTGAAAGCAGGGGTTATACTGTGGGGGAGGGACATACAAAGCAACAAAGAGATAATCTTATAAATTTGTTAGAAACACATGCATGAAAGAAAAAACATTAAAATACATATCTAAGGGTTCATTTTCCTGACATCACATTATCTGACCTTTTCCGCTTGACTCATACATATACTAGATATTGCAAATAAGGGAAACCATGGGACCTATGTTTCTTTGGGCTTGGCTTACTTCACTTAATATAATTTTTTCCAAGTTTTTCCATTTCGATGTCATATTTTTTTAACCCAGGATTAAAAATGTTTTCTGGGAACTTCTTGTTTCTTAGAGAAACAAGCTAAGCATATGCACAAATATTCTGGTCAGTTAATCAATATTCTAGAGCCATGTCTCAATTTCTAGAGAGCTTTTACTCCTGGAATCTTATTCTCATACACTCCTGCAGTCTTCTATCCTGTAGCTGGCAAAGATGGAAAATTTCCTCTCTGGAGGTGACCTCTGTCCTGCCCAGTGGATTAGATGATTGCCTGGTTACAGTCCATTGGCTTTGATCCTAGGATGCAAATGTTCTCCTCTGCTCTGCACAAGCCCTCTTTTGTCTTGGAGTCTGGTGCTTTGTTAGCAGCAACAGCCTTACTGTGGGCTTGTCACAATGATTTAGTAAAGGCATATTTTACTGAAATAAGAAGCCCAATGGTGTAGCTGGAACTGATCAAAAGCCATCAGTAAGCTGACAGAGTGTTGTTTATGCAAGATTGGCCTTGGGTCTTTGGGAGGAAGAAACCTCTACATACACAGGATGAAAGCCAATATTTAGTCACAAAATTGTGATTGCCACAGGACAGAAAAAATGTTTCTTTAAATAAAAGTGGATTGTTTTGAATAAATTACTAGATGAATGGCCTATATCTTTATAGATTGTTCTGCAAGAAATTCCATTTGTTACCTTTCTTGACCATTTTTTTCATTCATTTACTTTCTCACTCTCTTTGATGTGTATTTAGCTATGGACCCAAGATAAAAAAAATGAAAGCTAAAATATTGCCTCTGCTTCCACAGAATAGAATTACAATGTTGGATTCTGACAAGTAATCAGGCATCAAGTAAAAGGATATGAAGAGTTATACCTTACTTTCACAGTTCAATATTCTCCAAAACATTCATCCCTTAGATTCCATTTACAGCCAGACAAAAACGGAAGGCAACATGATATTTTAAGGTGGAGATGGGCAACCTCTGCCTTCTGTAACATAAATGTAGGGTAAAGTAGCAGCAGCTAGGAGATTAACCTTGTGATAAGACACTGAAAAGTTGACCTACTCATGCTTAGAAAAATTAGTAGAGTACCAGCATGGAAACATGGAAAACTTAGAATAGGATAGATGGTTGGATAGGGTCTTCACTGACACTAGGAGTAAAGACCTTTACGGTATCAGCTTGGATAACATTGGACAATTAGGCAGGTACAGGTGGCTCAATCCTATACACCTGAGCTACTCAGGAAGCTGACATCTGAGGATCACAGTTTTAAGCCAGCCAGGATAGGAAAATCCATGAGAATCTTACCTCTCTCTCCCTCCTCGCACCCCACCCACCCCCCAAAAAGCCACGCTGTAGCCTAGCCTTGAGCACAAACTCTCAAGGACAGTACTTGGACCAGAGTTCAAGCCCCATGACCTTCACACACACAGACAAAAGGAAGAATAGGGGAGTTGACTAAGACCATTTCTGGAGCCCAGGTCCTTAACTCTTCCCGTGTACTTACTTATCCTCCTCCCAATAGTCCTTCCCTTCATTCCATTCTGACATTCTGATTTCTCACTGCTTTTTTTTACTTCAAGAGAAGAGTGGAGGAAGAGTACACAAATACAGATTATCATTATAATTTATCAATGTTATCTCTTCTGCCTTGGTTTTCATTCTCTGCCATATTTTTCTTACAATGAGGACTGCCATCTATAGAAAAGAAAGGAGTCTGTTGAATTTAACTGTGACTTTACAATTCTTTTCATAATTCAGTGATCCTAAATGTTTGTTATGAAAATACATTTATCTGCTTCTAATAGAAGAAAGGGATCCAGTTTATCAGAAGACAATAGTTTTCAAGCAAGAAACTAACTGCGAACCAGGACAAGAAAAAATTTGAAACAAAAACTTGTCCTAGAATTTTTTTAAAAAAGTTATGTTTGCTAAATTGAAATATCACCTCAAAGAAATTAGAAACATCTGCTATGCATACTATCCAATATGCAATGTCTATTATAGTTCATATAAGAAAGATGCTTATTTAAGCAAGGAAAATGAGGATGAATTTGAAAAAAAAATAGTTCATTTGAAGTCTGTAGTTCCTATTTCAAGTCTAGCCAGTTTTCTGTGTGACTGTGAGGTAATCATAATCTTTGCCATCTTTTTGTTGGTTTTAGTTGGCGTGCTTGAACTCAAGGACTGGGTGCTTGCTGATCCTGATCTCTCTTCCTCAAAGATGGCACTCTACCATTTTGAGCCACAACTCCACTCCCAATTTTCTGGGACTTTCTGCCTAGGCTGACTTTGAACCTTGATCCTTAGATTTCAGCCTCCTGAGTCACTAGCATTATAGATGTGAGCCACTGACACCCAGACAATTTTTGCCATCTTTGATATTATTTTTAAAACCTCTGACATAGTTTTAAAACAAAGGTAGTAATAATTCTAGGAATACTATATATAATAAGAGATGGGAAGGGATGGGAAGGGGAAACAAAGGAGGAGGCAACAATGCTTGATAAGAAATGTACTCATTTTGCCCATGTAATTGTCACCCCTCTATATGGTATTTTCACAATAAAAAAGAGGGAGATGTGAAAATAATTGGAACATTTTAGACAAGAGTTATAAATAGCAGTGTTAAATAAAGTGATTTCTTTGAAGACTTGAGTGAATTAAGTTGAGATGCTAACTGTGAAAGCTGGCCAAGTTGTACTCATTTGTTTTTACATCCTGTTCACCAGAAGAACTTATGCTGAATTTGTGAAAAGAATCCCAGAGATGTCACTTCAATAACGGGATTGGGGGTGTTTTGAGTCTGGTGCCTCATCCCTTAAATAAACTTCTTTTGTGTCCCATGGACGTAAGTATATAGAGCTTTGCCAGCCACATTAATCTGCAGAGTTGTGTGGAGCCTCTAATGATTCTTTCCCTTAAAACTAATCTGAAACTCTCCCACAGGGAGGTTAATACTTCAGAACCTCATACAATGCTTCACAAGAAAGAAAGACATTCTGGGGAATAGGATGCTACTTCAGAGTTCATTTCTTGAGAGAGAGAGAGAAAAACAGACAGACAGACAGACAGAGATAGAGAGACAGAGAGACAGAGACACAGAGAGAGAGAGATTTCACAAGTTTGCAGGAAAAACAATATTCTTTTCATCTGACCTCAATTTTACGTATTCAGAGATTACTGTCAGACAATCTATCCACATCTCCCTGTCATATCTAAATTTACAGAGAAAAAATCTTTTTCAGTTGTGTTGTTTAAGTGCCTTACAGGCCAAAACCAACACATTCTCACAAACTCCTGCCTGGTTAGAGAGATACAGGCTGACCTGATATAGGAATAGAGCTTTCAGATGCTATTTCAATTCTATTCAAATTGGCCAGGTACAGAAAAAAGCCCATGTTTTCAGTGGACTTTAGAACAGATTTCCCAAACTGTAGAAGAACATCTGCTGTTCCAGCCGCCGCTACATGCCAATTACTGTTAAAGCAATTTCTACATGGGCCAGATGCAGTTCTTAGGATGAACTCATCTGTGCATTTTTTTTATACATCCAGTTCTAAAGTGTGAATGGAGTGTAATGCTAGGATTAGGCAGTAATGATACCATTTGTCAGTCTCCTAAATCATGTAAAACTGTGTAATTTAGTTCTTTAAGTCACAACTAATCTTAAAAATAATATAAATTATTACATAGCTCAGTCATTTTAAACTCTTTAGACTTAATAGCAGTTGTTGCTTTTAAAATAAAAGGAGTGATCCTAACACAGATACCAGAATATTAAACAAATAGAACCCTGTGTACCGAGAAATGAAGAGTATCTTTTGGGAACAGAAATGAAATTATAGTAAAATTATACTAAAACAGACATGGTGTATAAAAATTTTTATTCAATAAGGTACACAAAAGAGCTATAGATGGCCTTTGCTTTGACTGGGTTTTAGAGGATTTGACATAAAATCTCACATCATTTGGATTTTACTGGGAGCATCATGTCAATTTTGGCTTTCCTCCATTGAATTTTAACAGAAATTTTTAACAGTAGGAAAAATTCAGCAAGAATGGCTTATGTGTCTAATATGTGCCAGGCATAGTGAGTGGAGAAAATTAATGGACTACAAAATTATAATTCTATTTATGCCAGAAATTTTTAAATGAAAAAAAAATATTTTTAAATAGCATGCAGTTTCCTGTGGTAACAGAGAGAATGACATTTTCTCAATTTTGTTCACTAAGAATCCTCTTATACAGTTAAAGATGACAGGGTTACCAAAAATTTTTTTCTCAAAAGTCTCTCAATTGTGTACAAATTGTTCCCCCTGCTGTGAAAATTAGGCCTCCCAGACTGCAAATGTGAAAAGGAATAAGACTAAAAATTCACCTAAGATTTGATCCATGATTCATGAGGGAATTGGATGTCTCAAAATTGCTTTACCTTAAGAAGAGCCCATCTAAAGTAAAGGATTTTGGAATTGTGCAAATAATATTGATAAAGCATTTCATGGCATTTCAATGATGACTAAATTGGCAAACAAATGCAATTCATCATGCATCCCTGGGGGAGGAAAGGGGATTGTGGAAGAATGAAGAGAAATGATCATAATACACACCTGGTCTGTTGAGTAGGATTAGCAGGGTGTGGCTAGGAGAGAGCTGACATCTAGTTGTTTCCTGAGCATTTGCTGCTTTTGGAGAAAGGACACAGCATACTGAGTTCCTAAACTAGAGAGACAATCACAAAGGAAAGGCGGTCAGCTGGCTGCCATAGGGTTTGCCAGTTTGCTTTCCTATCTCAGTGAAATTCCAAAAGTGATGTTTTGAGAGAATTCACTCACCTTGTGTTAATCCTAAAGGATTTTACCTTTGGGGATAAGCCAGCAGTAAAAGATTGAGGGAGATTGTTTTATTTATAAAGGAGAGTTTTTTGATTTAGTTTCCAAACAAATAGCTAAGAAAGCAACATTAAAACAATATTTAAAGACATATTCTAGTTTGGTTTTAGTCATTTCCACTAAATGTTTTAGGAAGTATCTCTACTAAAACCATATATATATTCCTTTAGGGAATATTCAAGAATGTGTGAGACATGAAAAGATGTACAGTTAGCATATTTTCACTAGCTTTACAGAAATATTCCCTATTCTCTTATCTGTATTGTGGAATAAACTTAGTATACATCGTCAACAGGAAAAAATGTAAAGAATGCACAACTTGTAACAAGCCAGCATCTCAACCATAGGCCCAAAGGTTTGGAAGGGCTTCCAAGTGCCCCCCTACAGCCTTTGACTAAAGGCTGGCAGCTCCATAGAGGAGTTCAGTAATGGGGAGAAAGACTGCCAAATATGTATGTGCCAATGACAGCCAAAGTGAGCTGGCAGGAAGAGCAGCCAGAAAGCTGTAAACCAATAGCGCCAAGATAATAGATGCCAGGGGGCAGGCGGCAGGGGATGTTTCCCAAGAGATGGGGTTGCTTTTAATTACTTGCTTTAGTGTTATTCAGCCTTCCTCTTTGTGATTATATGTGGGTTGTTACAATGCCACATCCATCACTCCCTCTGACAGGGTTAGAGAGCCAGAGAATGTTCAGCAACTTGTTTCTAAACAGGGTGGGGTCAGGCATTGGCATGAGCGTAAGACAACCATATCAGGCTGGTCTGGAAACCCACATCTCCAAATGATGAATCCCACCACATTCCAACTGGCGTCTCTCAATGGAGACAAGGTTTCTGCTGCATTGAATTCTATATTGGGTAATAACGTGTGTCTAAGAAAGCAATTTAAAAGGCCATAGCTAATTCCAGATCATCTTGCACTCTTTCCTGGGGGGGGAAAAGCATTCTCCAAGTCTACATCAACTAAAATAACAATTCATGGATGATCACCACATATATTAAATAGCTGCTGTATTTCATGTTCTCTACCTGGGATTTGGTCATTTTAACCATAATAAAGAAGAAAACGCTTTATAAGAGTGATATAAACAGGTTAACAAGAAAGAATGTTTCGGAAATAAGGGCTTTGCTGCAGAATCTATCAAGCAATGAGATTTCCAGAGAGCCATCTAGCTAAATTCCCTACAGTGGAGAGTAGGAGGTTATGAGAAGGTAGTTGGAGGAAATAAACCAGAAGCAGAATTAAAAAAACAATAGCCATGCAATAGGAGGAATGAAGATAATCTAGGCATAAGGAAGTCTTGAAAACAATGAGATCACATCAGTTCCAAGTGGCAAGAACACAAAATGTGAAGGGAACAGAGGTAAGACATAAAGCAATGAACTCACTAGAGAGCCAGCGGGGTCATCCTGCTTTCAGATGTGGAACTTGAAATTTATTCTTAGGGAAATAACAAAATTTGAATGGTATAAAATAGCAGAGCAGCAAAAAAATGTAATTCAGAGAGAAAAAAGTTAGAAAACAGAAATAGAAGACAAAGAGTCTAGATACCAAAGCAATTAATGTTATCTAAGCATCTTTATGAAGAAAATTTCTAGGTTTGGTGATTGAATGAGTATGTGTAGTGGAATGGAAGAATGGAACACACACTACTACTGGATGGAAACAGAGACAGAGAGACACAGACAGAGAGAGAAAGAGACAGAGACAGACAGAGACAGAGAAAGAAACAGACAGACAGAAATAGAGACAGAGACAGGGAAACAGAGGCAGAGAAAGAGACAGAGAAAGAGGAACGGAGAGATTTTGTGAAGAATGACTGGGCAATGAACCTTGGCTTGAGGCACAATATTCAGACAATGTCTGTAAGTCATTTAAGGAATATTTTTTGCTGTGTAATTGGATATACTAGCCTGAGCTTATGAAGAGAGACATTAACTTGAGATACAGATTTGAAATTGTTGGCTTAGACTTGACTTTTTTGTGGAGTAGCAATGGTTTCTATTACAAAAGAACTGGAAAGTACCTACTGCCCAGTTCCATGAACGCTGCTGCACACAAGAGGTTCTCCCCTGCCAGATGGAGGATGATAAGAAGCTTGGAGTGCAAAGCTCCTTAAACTCAAAACTAAATGCACTGAGACCCTTTATTTTATCTTTGCAAGATGCCAGGAAGATGAACATACACTCAATCCTTTAAAACCAGGACTCCTGAAGAATGTCTGTGCTTGCTTATCATAGCCCTTTTCAGGCCTGTTTAGAAACCTGTGGTTTTCTCTTTGATTTATCTCTCTTAAAACTAAAGGAAACTCTGGTATTTCTTGAAACAAGCCCTGCCGATACCTACACTTACGAACTAAAATCACATGAAGAAATGCTCAACATCTCTGGCCATGCAGGAAATGCAAATCCTTGAGATTCCACCACACCCCAGTTAGAATAGCCGTTATCAAACAGAAACAGATGCTGGCAAAGATGGGGCTAAAGGGGAACCACTGTTGGTGAGAGTGTAAACTTGTTCAGCCACTCTGGAAAGCAGTGCAGAGCTTCCTCAAAACACTACACATAGAAATACACGATGATCCAGCAATTCCATTCCTGGGCATTTATCCAAAAGATTACAAACCAATATTGCAGTGCTATTTGCCATAGCCAAGGTATGGAATCAGTCCAGATGCCCTTCAATAGATGAATGGATCAAGAAAAAATATACATATAGACAATGGAATTTTGTTCTTTTCTTAATACTTACAACTCATATATTCAGTAGATTACAAATGCAAAACCCATGAGAAATCACAAAGCAATCTGGCCTATTGTCTTAACAAATAAATGTACTTATAAACTGAACACCTACCATTCTGCACATAATACTACACTTAATGTCACAGTAGGGGTAGACTCTCCAATTTGTACTCAACTGGGGGTGAACATTACCCCACCTTGCCTGCCTCTCTTCTGCATATTTTTCTGCATTTTATACTCTGTGAGATAGAATTCAAAACAGAATAATATTGCTCCTTTATTTTTTATAGTATTGTTATTGTATAGTTGATATACACAAGGGTTACAGTTACATGAATCAGATAAGGAGTAATGAGTACAATTCTTTTTGTCTCCCCTTCTGCTGCTCTCTCCTAGATTTTTCCCTCCCATTCCCACCCACAAGATATACAGTTCATTTTCTACATAGTGTCTAGTGAGCATCACTATTGTATTTGTGCAACCCTGTTCCAGCTTTTCTGTGCCTCCTTTACCCTCCTAAATACAAAAAAAAAGACAAAAGGAAAAGAAAAGCAACAAAACTGACCACTGAAAAAATGTGTCTTGTTTCCTCTTCTTGGAGTTCTTTTCATAGAATATTATTATACAATCCTATGTACACAGCTATGGAGCCTTTGTCCATCACTCCTATGCATATCCTCCTTTGGACTCGGTGTGCAAATGTCTAGAGTCCTATATAATTTATCATGTCCCAATGTGTGTGCATATCTATAATAAACATATTTAAATATATATAGGTCAATATATTTGTGGGTATAAATATATGTGTATGTCAATATATTTATGTTTTGATATGTACAAGTGAGAGAAACCATGCATCCTATGTTTCTTTGGTTCTGGCTAACTTTGCTTAATATAATTTGTTCCACATTTTTCCATGTCCCTATGAATGGTACAATATCATTCTTTCTCATAGATGAGTAGAATTCTATTATGTATATATGCCACATTGTCTGGATCCATTCATCCACTGAATGACATCTAGGTGAATTCCATGACTTGGCTATGGTATACAATGCTGCAATAAACATGGGTTGTGCTTTTGCACTTAGTGTGGCCTGGTTTGTGGTCCATTGGATGAATGCCCCGGAATGGGATTGCTGCGTCATAGGGAAGCTCTATTTTTAGTCTGTAAGGAACTTCCCAACAACTTTCTTGAAAGATACCTTAATATAAAGCCAGGTGCTATGAAAATATTCCAGGATGGGGTAGAGGAAATCCTTGGTCTTTTAGGCACAGGGAGAAACTTCTTAAATAAAGACCCAGAATCACAACAAATCAAAGGAAGACTGGATAAATGGGATTGTATCAAATTTAAGAGCTTCTGAGTGGCAAAGGACGTAGCTAGCAAGGTAATTAGAAAGCCCATAGAATGGGAGAAGATCTTTACTAGCTATGCATCAGACAAGGGCCTCATATCTAAAATATATTTAGAGCTCAAAAAACCTAAACCCCCCAAAATAAACCCTCTCAAAAACTTAACAGCCCACTTAATAAATGGGGTAAAGACTTAAAGAGAGACTTTTCATAGGAAGAAAGAAAAATGGCCAATAGACAAATGAATAGTTGTTCAATAACTCAGACCATAAAAGAAATGCAAATCAAAACAACACTGAGAATCCACTTCACTCCAGTTAGAATGGCCATTATCAGGAAAACTAACAATAACAAATGCTGGCAGGAATGTGGCCAAAAGGGAACTATATTACACTGTTGATGGGAATGTAATCATGTTGCTCCTTTATATATTCACTTAGATGCATCATTTCAAGAAACCTGATGTCAAACTATTTGAAGAAAATACTCACTTTCTATTTGTTTTCTCTTTCTAAGCAAGGGTTTTCAAATATCTTGTTTCTTTGTTCTTTTCAAGTAATCACAACTTGTCAAAGTAGATTCAAGGTATTAGATTGGATTCCCATAATTGGTAAAACTATTTTCATTTTTATGATTTTTTAAAAAATATCTCTAAGTAGTTGTGTGAAGAAAGCAGTTTATGAATACAGTGATCTTGATCAATGTCACCCTTTCAACATTCCTGCTCATCATTCCTGCACCCACCCCTTCCCTCGCTCTTCTTAATTTTGAAGCATATACATTGAATTATTGAGGGCACTCTCCCCCCTTGTCTCCTCTTCATTTTCCAAGAACCTGCTACCTGCTCTTTATTTTGTTGAATGTTGCCTTTGCTTTTCTAAGGAATAACACTATTTGAGTTCTCTCCTAAGCCTATCCCATTTTAGTTAATATATTTGTATATACATGCATACTACCCAACATATTTACTTGTAACTTTAGACTGAATTCTTGTGGCATATAGAAAACCATTTCTAACTCAGACAGGAAAGCAGACACACAGGTTACCACTTGAATCTTATCATGAATCCAATGTCTGTAAATCTTCAGAATTTGATAGGCAGCCACTCTGTAACTTCCTAGCACTGGGAATTCCTTGTTGTCTAGAGTTTTCAAAAGACATAGTGTCCTCTAGGTATCTCTGACAAAAACAAAATCAAAAAGCAGATAAGCAAAATAATGGAAGTTATTTTATGATACTCTCTTCCAGATGCCTTTTTATGTTTCAAGTCTTAATGACTCATTAAACTAGAATTCTATTTTTTAATATGACAAAACCATTTAAAGTACATTCGCTCTACAACTACCTATCATTGTTACTACGGTAATAAATAAAACACCCTCACCAAGTCCCAGATGTTGTATTACCAACTAATTTGTTTATTATGAATTCATTTTTATTACCTCTTAAAATGTTTTTAATCAAAATTTATTTACACAGAAGATATTTCAAACCCAGTCATTTATCTTTTGGGTGCATATAATCATGGCCAACCACAACAGTGTCAGTTTCTAAGCCAGCAGCTCACACATGCTCAATACAAATGTAGTTTATAAAGTTTTAGAACATTTAATAAAAGCTTAAGGCATGCTTATTTCTATTTCCTTGGTGTAATTCATTTCTAGAGTATCACACACATGTGGAAATGATGCCATTTAAACACTGTCGAGTTTTACATCTATTACTCATAAGTTGTTTGAGCGATGAAGGATGAAAAAATACCCTGAATAACAAACAGCCAAAGAAAAAACCCTTTTAAAGATAAAATTATTATGCAAATATTTTCTTGTTTAAAAGAGTTTTGCTTAGACAACCTCCATCTAAAGACATTTGCTTTGGTTAGGGAGAAGTCTGAGATAAAATGCAGCAATTTCATTGCATTTAAAAGTTTATAGACCTAGGTCATAGGGAAGCTCTATGTTTAAACATTGAAGAACTTTCATTCTGCTTTCCAGAATGGTTGAACAAGTTTACATTCCCACCAATGGTATGGTAGAGTTCTATTTTGGCTACATCAGGAAGGTTCAAAAAAATCCCAAGTCTCTCCTCAGGATACTAACATGAGATTCTAGTTTGTATAGAGAAGGGGCAAGATGCATGAATTGTCTTGGTCAAACTGAATTCTTGTTCATCATTAGATAAGGATTGGCCAGGTGAGCCTTATTCCAAGAAAGTAAGTGCTTATAACCTGCTCAAGTTATAAGATACTTAGTGATCAGTCCTCTTGTTCCTAGAATCCAAGCTGACTGCATAAGAGGAACTCAGAACACAGATTTAAAATACAGAGGCATGGATGTCAGGCTTTTATCTTACTTTTAGTTAGCTTATGGACCCAAGAGTGATGACAGTGCTTTTCTGAAACAGCAGTTTTCATGTACCTTCTAAACCTTAGCTAAAACAAGGACCTTGATTTCTGAAGATGTCAAAGGAAACCCATGATTAAACCATGAAATTGATTTAGTGGATGGTGTCACTGTTCCAATAGAAAGTAATTTAAAACATTACCGTGTATGAAATAGTAAAATATTGATGTCAGTAGAATAATGATCTCTGACAAATTTTTCCTCCATAGAAGCAGTGAGGACAATGGCAAATCTCAGAAAGAGTCATTATTTTGTTTTAAGGATTCTGGAAATTAAACCAAAGCTTGCAGTCAACAAGGATCTGGCTGATTCTTGCAACATTTGCAAGATTTTAACTTGACATTATTCTCATTGCTTCATCACACTCCCAGGGTAGAGTTGAAAACCCAAAGCTAGACTCACAGAGCCCTCATTAGATGTGGAGCTACTGGAGGAGTCCCAGCGAGGTCACATCCCCAGAGAGTTGTCATTATTTGATCTGTCTGATGATTCTCAGGAAGAATTCACTTACAATGCTGGTTTTATTTGATGTGATTGGAGCTTGCCTAGTGAAAACAGCCTTTTCCCTCTGGGGACAGGGAACTTGGAACTTAAAACATAATCAGAGGCAATCTCTAAGTATCTCAAATACTGAAGGAAGAGATGAAAATTCAGTGGAAAAAATATGCCAACAAAAATATAAAAAGAAAGAAAGAAAATGCTGTGGTATATTATGTTCTGAGAAGCTGGACAGGGGCAGGGGCAGGGTTATGCACACTCTCGACAAGGCCTTAATTTTCTCCTCTGGCCAACCTCCTGTCTGCACAAGCAAGAGGATACATATCCCAACACACCTAGACCTACAAAGTGCAGTGAGTCATTCACTGGAAATGAATGAAAATTTGAAGGCATGAGAATTTTGTCTCACTTGGAAAAAATATCTGGAGTTCATGTGAAAACTACAGTTTTAATAAAAATTGAATTAGTAAAAATAGGCAGGACTGACATCATGTTGATTGAATGAAGCTTGATATGTCCCTCTTTGAACTGCATGCAGTTGAAATAAGTTCAAAACTTATTTCATCTAAAAAGAAAAATGAAAATATCTCATGTTTAAGTACAAACTAAAATTCATTGAACAACACAAAAGTAAAAGAAGTTGAGATGTGTGTGTGTATGTGTGTGTACACATATTTGCATGTACAAACACAATCCATTGGACATGAAACTGCAAATTAAAAGCATCTCAAATACTGAAGGAAGAGATAAAAAAAATAGGTGAAAATGCATTTTCAAGGCAAAGTGATTACTGGATCCAGAGCACAAAAGTTCTCTTTTCCAATCTTCATCTCACATGTAAGTTGCTAAATCAAGTTCATAGCTCACTAATGCCAATGTGAGATGATGACAATCAAGATGAAAACAAGAACTCATTATCATACTCATGTAACTGTAGCCCCTCTGTACAGTATCTTTACAATAAAAAAAAGAAACAAGAATTTCACTCCCCAAATCAAAGAAAATGATTTGACTCTCATATGGAACAACACAAGCCTTTATCACCCATTCTTTTTGCAGATACTCAGGAAATTGTGGAAATAGAGCTGCACTATATCCCTGAATCAAATACTTTTATGTGTTAAAGAAAAAAATAAAAATATTACATTCCCTAATTCAGTCTTAGCTTTTATGTGCTATTTTTTGATGCATACAAAAACATAAAAATAATAATAATCTCAAGGTCTTTGCTTTTGCATTAAATTTTATCAACCATATAGTACTCTGTAGTACAGTATTATGGTACTGACCTATCTCAGTGATTATATGTTTTGTTTAATTATAGGCAATATGGTTAATATTAAGCCCTGAACTGAACATATCTGGTACAAAACTGATCCTAGATTGAAAGTGAAGAGCTCATGATATGTATGTATATATATATATATATATATATATATATATATATATATAATGTATATGATGTATATATGGATAGATATCTAATAGATATAGATATCTATCTGTATATATAGATACATAAATAATGTATAAATATGTATGTTTATTATTTCTGATTCAATATCATCTTTTATGTTACTCTGTGACAGAGACAAGAAGGCCCAGAACCCAGACAGGAATAAATATAGGACCTGGCTTTCATAGGCTGCTCGCAGTTATCAGCAAGGCGTCTTTCCTGTTGGTAACTGCTACTAGTCTTTGCTGATTGTGTGTAATTGATTGACCAGTGGGTGGTGAGCAGCAGGAACATCAGGCTACAGAGCCTTCACAGCAATGAGAAAGCACTTCAGCCATTTCTTACGACCTCAGGTTGTCTCCTGTTTATTTTCTTACAAAGGCACACATGTAACTGCTCAATCTTAGCTAAAAGGAGAACAATTCCTTTGGAAAGCAAAACACTCACAAAAGTCTACTGATAAAAATTCCAGATGTTATAGTCTTCGTTCACCCGATATTTTGTTTTCTCTCTATTCCTCGGCTGAACCATCTTTAATTGTGAACCTATCGCTGAACTAAATTGTCATCAGTTTTGGGCACATAATGATAAACTAGCTACTCCAACTTCAACCTCTCACTTTCACAATCATGAAATTTATAAATTAGACCAAATAAGAATTGACTTCCATAGAAGATTATCTTCAATGTACATATACTAATATTGGATAATAAGAAGTAGTATTATGAAACAAAAGTAGTACTTTTTATTAACATTAACCTTGAAAGTAAAATTCAGACAAAGTTTCAAATAATTATCACTATTAGATCTGTGTTTTGATTTTATCCTCCTTGCAAGCCAATAAAATAATCTATTTTTTATTTATAGACTTTGGAGCAAACAGAAGATTCCTGCTTCTGAGATAAGAATTTCTATTATTCACAACACAGTAAGCCACTTGAACGTTAGCATGACATGTTCATTTTGCTCCCCCTCCTGTGGGTGTGATGTGGACAGCCAGATGGACCACATTCATGCGATGGGTTTGCTTACAGCTAAAGAAAAGTGATAAGCATTGTATTCAGGGGTAGTCAACAGGAATCAAGAATTTTCCAAATAAATCTATATAACCCTCCATACTTTTCTGCTAATCAGTACCCAGAGATTGCGAAATTAAAGAGATAAACATGTTCTGATGACAGTAGCATTCATGTGCCAAGCAGTCATTCTAAGATGTGTTCACCAAATGAATGTGACAAGGGAATGGTAAGAAATAGAATAATCAATAGCAAGACCCATCAAAGTAGGGACCAGCTAGCTTTGTTTATTTATTTAACATTGTTAGTGGAGCTTGAACTCAGGGCCTGCGTACTGGCCCCTCACCTTTTTTTTTTTGCTGCAGGTTAGGATGCTACCATTGTGGAAGCCACTGCTTACTTCCAGTTTTTAGGAGGTTAATTGGAGTTTCACAGACATTTCCTGCTGGGGCTGGCTTCCCACTGTGATCCTCAGATCTTTACCTCCTGCTTCCTGCATAGATAGGATTGCAGGTGTGAATCACCAGCTCTCAGTTCAGGTATCCATTTAAAGGTAAAGTTTTCACGAAGAAGCCCAGTCACTTAAGGGAACATTCACAAACACAGGTTCCATTGATCTGGTTGCTTTATTTTACATAAGGAGTGAGGGAAAATGAAACGAAGCTCAGGCCAGGCTAACCTCCCCCATGAATGACCCATTGCCACTTGAAGACTGAAGTCTATGTTCCTTACCTTACCTAGAGTGTCTTATAGCCCTTGGGGGATTTGAGTCTTAACACTGGATTTTTATTATTGTTATTGTTGTTATTTGTGCTAAAGTATTATGGGGAAGACAGTCCAGGAAGCAGTTCCTAAGGGAAAAGACCCCTCTGGCAACTGTAGAGTAGAAAAGTCCAGATCTCTAACACACCATTTTATTACACATTTAGATGTGTAAAAATCAAAAGCCTCATCAAACAAATAAAACAGCCCATTGAAGTAAGCCAATGGGTCCCACTCACAGCGTTACTTTAACTACTTTTGGCATCTGTAAGTCTCATTGAAGCTTTCTCAGTTGAATTCAAGCATCGTTTTCCCAACATAGAACAGTAATGTAGCAAAAGCATGGTTAGGGCCTAGAGGAGGAGGTGCCAAGAGAAAACACCCAAAACACCCTCACCCCACAGGGAGTGTGTGGGGTGCAAGGAAGGAGAGAGGGTTACCTCACAGATGACCCTGAGAGGGAGCAGGGAGACTCTTTCTCTCCCTGAGGTATCATTCCACTGTCAGTGCCTGATTCGATGGAAATTTTCTTTTTCCTTAAATTTAATTTTATTGTCAGGGTGATGTACAGAGGGGTTACAGTAACATTTGTACATTTCTTGTCAAACTTGTTTTCCCCTCCTTCATTTTGCTCCCAGTTTCCCTCCCTCTAATCCCCCCCACCAATTTATACAAATCATTTTCAACATACTGTTTGTGAGTATCCCTGTTGCATTGGTTTGCCCTTTGTCCTTTGTCTCACCATTTTGTTGCTCTCCTTCCCTTCCCTAATTCAGATAAATATATGTGAAATACCCAGGGTACCAAAATCAAATACAGTGACAACAGGGGGCAAACCATAGGGGGAAAAAAAGAAAAAAAGAAATCACATAGTACATTAAAAACAACAACAACAACAAAGAAAAACTTCTTGTTTCCATATCTTGGAGTTCATTTCACTTAACATCATCTTTCATGGTCATCCATACATAGCTATTGAGCTATTCTGCTCATCTGCTAGGACTATCCTAAATACATAGTAATATTACAAATGAGGGAAACCATGGGATCTATATTTCTTCAAAGCTCATGTGTCTTTGTCTATAGCTTGGTACTTGGTGGTAGAACCTCTGAAGAGGTTTTGCCCAGTAGGAGAAGAATCCTTGAAGTGGATTATCACACCTTAGTCTCTTCTCTTTCTCTCTTTCAAATAGTGGCCATGATATGAACACTATTGCTATACCACCTAATGTGCGGTTCTTCTCCAGACACCTAAAAGCAATGGTACCACTGATTGTGCCCTGAAATCTCTAAAACTATAAGCTATCTGAAATATTTGTTACAGTAAATGCAGCATTACTTGTACCTCTCCATATCTGAGTACCTGCACCTCCACACCCAAATTCACATCAGCACATCTTACAGTCAGGAGATCTCCTGACTCAAAGGTACAGATTCTTCTGTTCCCTTAATCCAGGTGCTCTGACTTCCTTGCCAGCCCAGCTGGATTACAGCAGAGCTGAAGTACACCAGTACAGCTGGCTTGGCACTATAAAAATATAGTTTGCATTTATGTTAGGTTTCAGGCTACCACTCATTTGCAACCCAAATGAAAACAAATTTCCAGTTGTTGATCCAAATATCAGGACCACTGCTGGTAGTACCATTCTTTTCAGCTTTGCAACTTTGTGGAGTCCATAACCTCAGACACTTTGGATCCAATGAATCCTCTAAACCCTGAACCAACCTTACAGGTGCTTGCCCTCCCTGTGCCAGAAACCCCGTTTCTAGCAGCATCTTGTCTTCTTCACGAAATACTTTGGGGGTTTAGGTGCTATCCCTGAGCTATTTTTGCCCAAGGCTAGCCCTCTACCACTTAAAGCCACAGCACCACTTCCAGTTTTCTGCTGGTTCATTGGAGATAACAGTCTCACAGACTTTCCAGCCAGGGCTGGCTTTGAGCAATATTCCTCAGATCTCAGCCTCAAGCATAGTTAGGATTACAGGCCTAAGCCATTAGTGCCTAGCTATTTTCATGAAATTCTTCAATATAGAATTGATTTAACTTTCTTTCAAACCATAAATTAGCTTTTGGCTATTGCAAAATTCCTATCAAAAGACTCAAGGTTTGTGAGCCAGAGACAAAAGAATGCATTAGCTTTGCCTAGCAGGACTTTCCTGCCTGGACTGGCTTTGATCCTAGATCCTTATATCTCAGCCTCCCAAGTAGCTAGGAATACAGGAGTAGACCACTAGTGCCTGGCTTGGTCCTTCATCTTATCCACTGTCTTATGTCTCTCAAGTAGTTAGCATGTGTTTACAATGTTCTTTAGAATATTTAACCCCTGTTAATGTAGATTCAGTTCAAATACATATTTCAGGTCACATTGCTTTACATGAGATTGGTAGAGGTTGCATCTCTATGTGGATGAAGCTAAAATTTCTTCATGACATCTGGAAGGATCAATTTTTGCTTTGCTTTTGGCAAAACATTTCTAGTTTGTATATGTTGATCTTGAGTATTTATTTGTAGTAGTGTCTCTATAAAGTGGCAAGGTAATTATTGATCATGATTTTTTACTTGGATGGTAGAATCTTTAAAAATACAGAAGTAAAAGAACTAACTGGGAACACATGTATATAAGGAACATCTTCCAAATTTATGTATCAGTCCCTTCAAAAATACTTGTTTTAAAAATGTGTCCACTGGCTGGGAAGGTGGCTCAGTGGTACAGTGCTTGCCTTGCATGCATGAGGCCCTGGGTTCGATTCCTCAGCACCACATAAGCAGAAAAAGTTGGAAGTGGTGCTGTGGCTCAAGTGGTAGAGTGCTAGCCTTGAGCTGAAGGGCTGAGGGACAATGCCCAGGCTGAATTCAAGCTCCACGACTGACAAAAAAAATGTGTCCACGACAAAAACATAGCTGTGTTGATGGCTTTGCTGTATCCTGGTTTACACTCTTTGGGATAAATAACCCAGGAGTAATTATTAGATCATAGGGTAGTTTTATGTTTATTTTTTAAGGAAACTCCACACTGTTATTCACCATAGCCAAGGTATGGAATCAACTCAGATGTCCCCTCAATGACAAATGCATCAAGAAAATGTAGTATAAGCCTGGCGCTGGTGGCTCACGCCTGTAATCCTAGCTACTCAGGAGGCTGAGATCTGAGGATCGCGGTTCAAAGCCAGCCCGGGCAGGAGAGACCGTGAGACTCCTATCTCCAATAAACCACCAGAAAACCGGCAGTGGCGCTGTAGCTCAAGTAGTAGAGCGCTTGCCTTGAGCTGAAGAGCTGAAGGACAGCGCCCAGGCCGAGTTCAAGTCCCACGACAGACAAAAAAAAAAAGAAAATGTAGTATATATACACAATAGAATTTCACTCATCCATTAGAAAGAATGATAATGTGCCACTTTTAAACAAATGGAAAAATTTGGAAAAAAATATGCTAAGTGAAGTAAGGCCCAGAGAGACAAAGAATACATGTATGTGGAAGCTAGATTTTGTTTATAAAATTATAAATAAATACGTTGCATAGTATGCAAGTGTATACAACTAACGGAAATACAACAGATTGAAGGGAGGTATCATATGGTATAATTCTTTTGAACGGTAAAAGCAAAGTTTAGCAAAAGAAAACACCAGGAAGCAGTTACTCCAAATAGATGGGATAAAGTCAAAAATGGGAAGGAGTAGAGGAATATAGAGAAGCATTGAGGGGAGGCAAGAATCTAGTTTTATCCTATAAATTTAAAGAACAAGAGAGACGGGGTACATAGGGAAGGAATGAGTAAGAACATTGAAAGGAGCAACATTATTCAAGATACATTGTATTCATAATCATCTTTCAATAAAAATAAGAATGTAAAAAATATTAAAATACTGTATCTACTGGCTAGGCACAGACTCATGCCTATAATCAGAAAGTCTTGGGAGATGAAGATCAAAAAGGCCACCATTCAAGGCCAGCCCAGGCAAAATGTCAGTGACAATTTCATCTCCACAAAACCATATAGAATGTATATAACTCTCACCTATACAGGGAACAGAGGTGTGAGGATCATAATCCAAGGCTGCTCTGGAGCAAAAAGTATAAGGCAGTAGTTGAAAAATAACTGAAGTAAAAAGAGTTGTGGATATGGATCAAATGTTAAGAGTGTTTGCCAATTCTGTCAAAAGAAAAAAATAAGAAAATATACCTACTGGTTTAACCAAGTAGCAGCCTGACCTACATCTTTTTTTCTTTTTCTCTTCTTTTTCTCTTTCTCCTCTTCCAGCTCCTCCTCCTTCTCTTTCTACTTCTTCCTCTCTCCATCTCTCTCTAACTTTCTCTTCTTGGTCACCAGGGTTTGACTCATGCTCTCTCAGCTTGTCTAGCTTGTTGGCTGGCATTTTACTACTTGATCCACACCTGCTTAATTGGAAATAAGTCATTCAGATTTTCTTAGTTTCAAACTGTGACTCTCTGCGCTCAGCTTCATGAGTAGCTAGGCTTATAAGCATGATTACTGTTCTTTACATTTTCTAATGCACAACACAGATTTTGCAATCATTTCTACCTTGTTTTCATTGTTTCCTCATAATTCAGTACCTCTCCATCTACAACCAACAAAATAAGCTAGTATCTGCAGCCAATAAATATCTTTCCATGTACATCCAACAGATATTTTATAGCACATGCAGATAATAAATATAGTAGGAAAGTCAGTTGTTATCTTTGAGTTTTAGTTATGCCTCCTGAAATAGCATTTGTTCAGAAGCAGCACTTGAACTGAATATTACCTAGGAATATGCAATTAGAAGTCCTAAATAAACTTGGGATCAATTTGTAGCTATGCCTGCATTACAGAAGGAGCATGTCCATATGTAACTGAGATGATATTACAGTGAACGATCCAGAGTAAAAACTCACAGATTAAAATTACATAAATAAAAATTCCTATAAACAAATAGATGTGTGCTGAACATTTGAAAAAAGGAAATATAAAAAGTTAATAGGATTCAATTAAAGTTGTCCAAATCTCATTATTTGTAAAATTGCATCCGTTCATAAAAATATCAACACAGCACAATAATAACAACAGCCCAAAAAGAGCTCTCATTGTGAGTACATATGCTTAAGAAACAGCATAATCAAGAAGTTGTTTGCATTTAGTTCCACCACATGAGAATACATCTGACCTTTCTGTAATGTTCTGTTGTTTATAGAGGAGACAATATAAGATGGGCCTACAGTGAAAAAAGAATGGGAAATAAAAGTCCCCTGTAGTCCCACATCTATAACAGGTAAAACCACAAAAGCAGTTAATATGATGCACATGAGCAATGTGGCTGGACTGGTATAAAAACCATGTACATTCTTAGCAGTAGATTAGACCTCTTGCCAGGGAGCAGCATTCTAAGAGGATTAAGGAGAGTTAGGTTTTGATGAGCCAAATGGGAAAGCTCAGAAGGTGGAAGTAACAGAGATGAATGAGAATGTTGAAAGGGATGACATTGATCAAGATGCAATGTATTAGTAAACTCCTTTGTTAGTAAACTCCTTTCTACAACTACTTAAAGATAATAAAAATATTGTTAAAGAGCTTCAGATTTGTGTTAACTCCAAAGGAAGCCCTTAAGATTAAAGTGGAACCAATAAGAAAGCAAGAGAAAATTAAAGGATAAAAGAGAAAGTAAAAACAGAGGTGGGACTTAAGTTTTTATATTTATTCTGAATATCATGACATATTCCCTAAAAGAACCTTGGACTCCACTCATTTTTATTCCATAATGACAGGCTTTGTATTTGCCAGTGTTAAGAATGATGTTAGATTGTCTACCCCTATCAAATTCACATAGCTTGTGCACGGGAGTGGCCCTTTTTGGATGAGATGAATGGTGCAGAGGAGTAGTCATTGTACAATTAAAGATATCTAATAAATAAGTAAGTAAACAAGTTGCTAGATCAGTCATAGCAAGCTGAAAGTTCCATTTGGGTTTAGTTTGTGTAACTGGTGAGAAAATCACTAGTCTTTACTCCCATTTGCTTTCAGTTAGTATGATGTAAATAAATTCTTTCTATTGTGTTTCTGGGAGTATAAAGTTGAGTTGTGTGTGTGTGTGTGTGTGTGTGTACATATGCACACTCATGCATGCTGGTCATGGGGCTTGAACTTAGGGCCTGAGTGCTATCCCTGAAATTTTTTGATCAAGACTAGTGCTCTACCACTTGAGTCACAGCTATACTTCTGTTTCTTGTTTGTTATTTGTTTGTTTTGTAGTTAATTGAAGATCAGAGTCTCATTGATTTTCCTACCTGGGGCTGTTTTCAAATCACAATCCTTAGATTTTAGCCTCCTTATTAGATAACATTCCAAGTGTGAGCCCCTGCACTCAGTTAAAATTGACATATTTTGAAGAACTATATAGAAGTTACACATTAAAACAATAAACAATGTAGAATCTTCCCAAATGAACTTCAAAATAGTCTATTACTTTTGTAAAAGAAAAAAACAAAAATATTCCTCTTCATTGTCCCTTCCTTCGGTCTTTTCCCTCACAATTTTATTACTGAAAATATACTGTAGTTAATAGATATATTTCCTGCTGAAACACAAGTAACAGATTAAAATATAATTGTCAACTCTAAAAATAACAGAAGCCTATCCACAAAAGATTTATTTTTCTCTGCATGGTAAGAAAAGCTTTCCTTGTATTGGTGACCACCCAATACATAATTCAGCATAAGACTTGGGTCCACTCCAAGACTGAGTAAATAAGGATTTCCTCTGGAGATTAACACTGCTTCCTTCTGTATTTTATACTGATGTCTTTCTCAGAACAATGTTCTTCCAGAATTTCTTTTTCCAGGCTCCATACAATATTAAAAGTAGTAGGTAAGTACTTTTCAATTCTTCTTTCTCATGTTCATTCTTCTTTTCAGAAAACACAAAGGGCAGTGAGCTAATTCAAGCAGCTATATAATTTATAGATGGAGTTTCTACAGGGCTGTGGTGGAAGACTTCTCCCATCCCTCTTGTTAAGCTCCTTCATCAAAAGAAGGTAAACTTCTCAAGGAAATGACAGATAACTAATTTCTCAGGACAAAGTGAATGGAGAACAATTTAAATACTATCTTCTCTTAGTTTTAGAGGGGTTTCAATTTGAACTCCAATTGTATTAAAGCCAAAAACATTAGGCTATTGCAGGAAGAAAAAAAATACACTTTTGGTTACTTGGTAATACTTTATTCTGGTTTAAATTCATTGTTCATACTTTAAAGGTCTTTCAGAGATTTCATAATATCTGACAAAAATTAGGTATATGATAGGTGTTCAGTACCTGTGAAAATTTAGAATGAAACTAGAATTTTATCGTGATTTTTTTCCTAAAAAAATGAAGCCAAGAAAGAATATGCAGTTATAGTATACATATGTGAAAATGGAGCCAGATACTTGAATGGATGGGTGGGTTTGGAGAAATGTGAAGAATGATGGGAAGGGTAACATTGAGCAAGGTGTATAGACTGACATATTGAATCAAAACTCCATTGTTCAACGACTCAGAGATAACTTGCCTGCAAAAAAACAAAAACAAACAAAACAAAAACAGCCTGGTGTCGGTGGCTCAAGCCTGTAATCCTAGCTACTCAGGAGGCTGAGATCTGAGGATCATGGTTCAAAGCCAGCCCAAGCAGGAAAGTCCGTGAGACTCTTGTCTCTAATAAACCACTAGAAAACCAGAAGTCACGCTGTGGCTCAAGTGGTAGAGCTCTCGCCTTGAGTGCTGAAGAGCGCAGGGACAGCGTCCAAGCCCAAAGTTCAAGCCCCATGACCAACAAAAAAATGCAAAAGCATAAAAGTCAAAGCCTTCCACAATTCCAAGAATATTCATGTTTATTCTGAACTCCTTCCCCAAGGCTAGAGATCTTAGGTTGCTGTCCTTGTACCCTTTATGTTGTGCTCTAATGTGAATACATAAAGGAGGAAAAGCCACAATAAATGAAAAAGAATATCAAAACTTAAAAAAGGAAGAAAACCTGGAAAACATAAAAGAAAGTGATCAGGTGAACAATACTCATCTATGGATTGTAAGTGGAAACCTTTTTAAACCATTTTCTACCAACTCTTATTTATGATCTCCATCAGAAGAAAAGTACAAATGTACAAACGTACAAATAAATATCTTCCAGTAATAATATTGTTGAGCTAGGAATCAAGGTTAGATTGAAATTGTTAGGAGATCCCGCTTTAGATACCTACCTACCTTGCTTTTCCTCTTATGTGGCTTTGGACATCTATGAAGTAAGAAGGGTACAACTACAGAGCAGCAACTACTATGAGAACAAACATCAATCACATGTGCAAAATATTGAGATCAGTCTCTAGCATGTAGTAGAGGCCACAGTTATATTTTACGGTACTATCTTTACCCCTTTATGGTACATCCCTAATATTTTTTTTTTTGGTCAGTCATGGGATTTGAACTCTGGGCCTGGATGCTATCTCTGAGCTCTTCAGCTCAAGGCTAGTGCTCTACCACTTGAGCCACAGCGCCACTTCTGGTTTTCTGATGGTTAATTAGAGACAAGAAACTCATGGACTTTGCTGCCCAGGATGGCTTTGAACCATGATCTTCAGATCTCAGCCTCTTTAATAGCAAGATTCCTAGCCACCAGTACCCAACTATCCTTAGTACTTTCATTACACCAACTGACTCATCAGTTTCAAAAAATTATCAGATAAGTTGATTCAACAAATCTATTGCCTCATGAAAAGTAAGTAAATTAAAAGATTATCAAATTAACTCAATTTAAAACAGAATTAAAACTTTTTTCTCTGAACATTGGTCAGTTTAGTAATCAGAATACACACTTATTCCTTCTATTTTTTTCTAGTTACCAAATCTTCCGATAGTAGTCTCTGTGCTATGGCACAATGCCAAAATGATGACCTTTACATAAACATAAAAATAAGTAATGTACTATTTCATTTATGTCAATGCTTTGACATAAATATTCCTTATTAAAGAATGTGTTACCTGAACTTGGGGAGTTTGGAGAACACACAGAAGAATAAGAAGTAAGTACCATTCGTAAAGTATATACATTTATTTGAATTAGGGAAGGAGCAGGGAACAACAAATTAGTGAGACAAAGCACAATAGGGGAATCAATGCAACAGTGATATTCACAAGACAGTATGTTGGAAATAATCTGTACAACTTGGGGTTGGGAGGGAAAATGGGAGAAAACTGAGGGAAGGAGTAACAATTTTGACAAGAAATGCACTTATTACCTTACTTATGTAACTGTAACCTCTCTGTACATCACCATGACAATAAAATAAAATACAATTATCTTGTCACTTGCTGGACTTCTACTAGTGTCAGGCACAGTGCTCCGAACTTCTCACCTCACACCCATGGGTTCTCTCCATTTCATGATGGCCCTTTTCCAGCATTCCTTCCTATGCAATAAAAATCTGGGGGATGCAAGGCACCAGTGGCTCACAGTTGTAATCCTAGCTACTGAGGAGGCTGAGATCTGAGGATTGTGGTTCGAAGCCAGCCTGGGCAGGAAAGTCCATGAGACTCTTATCTCCAATAAACCACTCAGAAAACCGGAAGTGGTGCTGTGGCTCAAGTGGTAGAGTACTAGCCTTGAGCTGAAGAACCCAGGGACAGCACCCAGTCCCAGAGTTCAAGCCCCATGACTGACAAAAAAAAAAAAAAAGAAAGAAAGAAAGAAATCTGGAGGATAAAGTAAAATGTTATATTCCTTATTTGTCAGAAATGTATAAAATGTTACAATTGGGGTTTACTTCCAGCTTCATTGTCCTGTGTAGGAAGCACTTACTTTTTTTTTTTTTTGGTCTGTTGTTGGGGCTGACTCTGGGTCTGGGCGCTACCCCTCAGCTCTTCAGCTCAAGGCTAGTGCTCTACCATTTGAGCCACAGCGCCAGTTCTGGCTTTTTGTTTTCTGCTTATGTGGTGCTGAGGAATCGAACCCAGGGCCTCAAGCATGCAAGGCAAGGGCTCTACCACTGAGCCACCTTCCTAACCCTAAAGGGGGGGGGCAGTCTTTCTATTGAGACTTTCAAGTGATTTGGTAGGATACACTTGTTACTGATTGAATCAGATTTATTCACACTATTGGTTCATACACTAATATTATACGTAATATCTTCACAGAAGCACCTAGAATAATGTTTGACCATCTAAATACTATGACATAGGTAATTTGACATTAAAAAACACTACAAGTAATTAGAACAGATTTGTTGCCCATATTAAAAACTAATTCTCAATTCAGATAATCTTCATAATAACTTTTTTCTAGGATAAGAACTGCAGTCATTAGTTCATAGATTAGGGGGAAAAATGGTTTAGGAAGTGTCTTGCCCTGCTAAGAAGCAGTTGAATATGACTAGAAGCCAGGACTCAAGATCTCAAGTGTACTGAACTTAGAATTACACCATCAGGGAAGCGAACTGGAAAAATAAAAATAATGCTCTGGCAAATACAAGAATATATATATACATATATCATATTTCTATCATCTGGAAAATGGATTTATAGAATAAATGCTTAGAAATGGCTAACTTTTGCATATGTCACCAAAAGAGGGAAGCCTTTCAGAAGAACGAAACCTCAAGGAAAAGCAGTCCATGAATAGACAAAGACGTTCCAGGTTAGTGAGATGCCCAGGCTGGCTAGGAAATACAGGAAGGAGAGAAGTTTGAAGCTTAGATTGAAACAGCATATGGAGATGTTAGGATCAGGATCACGATAAAACAGTTCAGGTTTGGGACAGAGCTACATCTTGAGGAAAATGATATTCAGCTCTTACTCCTTGTTATTGGTTCCTGGTCTTCAATCCTAGCCCTGACATGTATCAGCTTTAACTTCACAGTTTTTTCCCACTACATGCTTTACTACCACCTGATTGCTCTCATTTGCAATGCCAGTCATTTTTCTCCCACACGGACTCTGTTCTTAACGATGGTATTTATTTCTTTGAGACCTTGAAACTGCACCCTTAATGTTTTCTTCTTTATGTCCCCCAAGATCTCGCATTCTACTCAGCCTCATTTCATCATCCCGGTTATCACCTGAGAGCCTGGAATGGTCTCATTGCATCTCCAGGTACCCAGATTAAAATAATATAATCTCTGTTTCTGGTATAAAGAAGCATTGTAGAAAATATGCTTTTGCTCTCAGTAGCTGGCTCTCCAAATTCTAAAGGCTATTTATAGTCTATGTAGTAAAGGGGCCACCCCTGCTCTAAGGACTCACCATAACTCTTAGAGAACAGGAAGTATATTAGATACACTCCCCAACCCCTGCCCCAGACACAATTAATTATTCCCAAGAGACTCTAAACTTGCCTAGAGATAGGATGTATTACATTATTTTATAGTTAATTATTTATATCCCTGTGTAAGATTTTTTAACCTGGCATGATACCATTTTTTTCAATGCTGAGCAAAACCCTCTATCCTGCCATGACTTCTCTTTTCTCCTACCCAATTTAGAGCTCATTATCTATCATTATAATCATGCTCTTGTACACCACAACTATTTCTTTCACATATCTCTAACACCATCTTACTTTCTTGGCAAAGCTTCAACTCTAGTTAAATTTAGCTATTTCCCACTTTTGTGTCTGTATCTAAACAACTGAACTAGAGGATAATTCAAGTCAGGCCAACTAATCTCACTATCAATGCACAAGCACAAATAGGAAACAATCTTGGGACACAAAAGAGCAATATTGTATTTTGTCATTGTTTCAGTGTTCTTCAAATTGATTGCTTTATGCACTGAATTCTTCTATTCCCCATTTCCACTTTCCGTCATGAAAGTGATCATCTCACTTCATGATCTAAAAACAAAAAGGGAAATAAAGTGACACAAGCAGCAGTCTCTTCTCTTCACAAGCCTACTCCAAACCTACACTTGGTTAGATGTTTCCCATATTTTTTCCTGTTATATACTAGACCTAGGAATCCATTCACTTATGGAATTTCAGATACCCTCATTTCTTCAAGATTTTGGTTTCTGATCTTACTTATCTTTCTTTTTAAAGCAAAGCGTAGTTCGTTATCACATGAATAATGAAGAGATCAGAATCACTTGGATTATACTTTAGAAAATTTAACTATTCCTTTCTTAGCAACACTCAACTGTATTTATTTTCCACTGGAATAACTGATACATGGATAGAATTACTTCAGATGAGCATGCTAGCATTATATTTTGCTCTCAAAATTGCTATAACTAAGAGATTATGAAAGTTGATATATCAATATTTAAGCACATATGTATAGTATAAAATGCAAACTATCAATATCAGACACATTTTTATTTCCAATTAATAACCTCTTTCCTTTCTGCCATGCCAAATAGCCAATCCTAAATAAGCCTTACCTGTTCCATCTTCAAACATCTGCCTTGGGGCTGGGAAGGTGGCTCAGTGGTAGAGCGCTTGCCTTGCATGCCTGAAGCCCTGGGTTCGATTCCTCAGCACCACATAAGCAAAAAGAAAAAAGCCGGAAGTGGCACTATGGCTCAAGTGGTAGAGTGCTAGCCTTGAGCTGAAGAGCTGAGGGACAGCGCCCAGTTCAGGCCCCACGACTGGACCCAAAAAAAAAAAAAAAAAACAACATCTTCCTTACTTGTCCATCCTAAATTAATGTGCACTGATTCTATTCTAATGAAACTTCATCACTACAAACTCTCACAAATATAGTTATTCCCTAATAGAAATTTGTACTTCTTCTGAGACCCTTCTTTAATTCATTCTCCATGCAACAGAGTAAATAAAACAAATCATGTTATTCTTTAGTTAAAGCCATCCAATGCCTAATGTCCTAGACATTTTTCAGTTTGGCCTGGTCCCTTTTTTCCACTTGGTCTAACACTATCTCCTTCTTGGCCAGATTTTGTCTCACAAATTTTTGTCTTTCTTTCTAACCTCCAATTTTACTGATACAACATTGCCTTCCTTATAAATCTTTCCTTTGCAAGAGATTTTGTTCATCCAGGGTTTGATAATTAATCTATCATCTTGCTTTCCATTGATTTATTTCTACCCTGAGCCCAAATAAATGACTGTTAAAAAATCAGAATAAAAGATGGTGCTTAATGTCAAATTATAATGCTGTGAACTCTGCTAGTAGTTCCTCTGAAGAATAACTGTATGAAAGTTCTGGGGCAATCCTGCACTGCTTCAAATTGGAACATTCTCCACTGAGATCTTCTCACCACACAGTAAGATTTGTTCAAATATTATCTTCTCAGCCACAATCATCTAGGTATTGTCAGCCATCGTCTTCATATACCTTTTGTCTCATTCATCAGAACACCTCTAATCATATGGCAGATTGTACTTGAGGCACTAGGTAAATATAAATTTAATAACCAATGACATTTGGCTTGGTGTTCATGCATAAGAACTCAACTGATAAGTATATGAGAAGTAAGCTTGATGTGCGGATACTGTAGTATGATTTTTAAAAGGAAAATTTAGTCCTAAAGTTTTCATTAACAGGATGAAAGTTAATTATTGTATTCTACTGCCCTATGAGCATGAAGAGGAGAGGAACAAAAGGCAAATAATTCTCCAAATATTTTTCAGCAATTTTTTTTTGGTTTTCATTTCCATTTTGATTTCAGATACTGAAGTGCCTATGAAAGGACTGGCATTGATGTGGATTGTTTTCAGGCCAATTAAAAGGAAGCACTGCTGGGTACCAGTGCTTCATGCCTATAATCCTAGCTACACAGGAGGCTGAGATCTGAGGATTGTAGATTGAAGCCACTCCAGGCAGGAAAGCCCATGAGATTCTTATATCCAGTAAGCCACTCAAAGGCCAGAAGTGGCACTGTGGCTCAAATTGGTAGAGCTTAAGCCTTGAGCCAAAGAGCTTAGGGACAGCCTCTAGGCAAAGTTCAAGCTCCGTGACTGACAAAAATGAAAAGAAAAAAAAATAAGGAAGCACTCAGAGCTATCAGCTTTCATTCCCTAAAGTGGCAAGTTATAGCTGTATATTTGTGTATACATACATATGTATATCTATATAATTTCATAACAATAATATTGGGAAATATTTCTAAATTCTATTATGCTTATTGTGAATTGTACCAATATTCTAACTAAACTGTTACTAAAACTTTGAACAGCAAGTTGAAATCTTAAAAATCTGGTAAAATCTTAAATGTTGGCATTTATGCTAATCTATAAATAGATTTTCCATAGTCTAGATTAGCTCCATGTCAAATTGTTTTTCAAGGCGGCACCACAATTTAGTGAGTTTACAATTCAGTTTTGTCTTTGCAATGAGCAATTCAACACCACTCAATATTTACTGTCTAGAGCAAACCAACTACATTCTAGTAAGGAATCTAGCTAAATATTGGTATCCCTGCCATTTTCTTTATAGCCGCTCCTGAGATCCTATATCCCTTGTTATGTTTTAAAACTTCAGATATTAAATATTCACCAAGCTTATTACAAGAGACAAAGAAAGACCAAAACAAGACAGAATACAGAATTTTACATAATTTTCAGTCTGATTCAATTCTGGTATTCTACTTTTGCATTCTTATCCTTAAAATTAACCATGATAATCTTACTTTAATAAATTGAAATGTGAATCTTCATTGTTTTCTTTATTGTTTCATTATTGGTTGATTATATAAGAGAAAAATAAACTATGTGCATGGCTCAAAGTAAAATTAATCTGATCTCTTTTATATCTTTTCAAATACCTTAGAATAAGAATGAAAAATATCAGAATCAAATTGAGAAGTTACCATATCAAATCTCAGAATAGTGCCCCATGAACAAATTTGTTTCTGCAATGAGCTTACTTTCCCAATGTCAGAAACAACTCTTTTGTACATTACTTCTCTTCCTGATTCTCTTATACACCTGTCCTTTATTACTCAAGTGATAAACAAAAAGGAATCTGTATTTAAACAATTTGTATTTTCCCTTCCCTTCCCCAAATAATACCAACATCAAATACAGTGAAAACCGGGGTTATACTGTGGGGGAGGGGCATACAAATCAACAAAAAATATCATGTAGTACCTTTATAAATACGTTAGAAACAATAGCAAGAAAGAAAAAAACCACTTGTGTCCCTATCTTGGGGTTCATTTCACTTAACATCCTCTTATCTGACCTTTACTGCTTGTCCCAGACATATACAGTTATTGCAAATAAGGAAACCATAGGACCAATTGTTAAAATAGGGATACAGATTTACCCATTGCAACAATGAGATGTTGAAAAACAAACTTTACAATTTAGGTGGGGGGGGCAGTGGAGCTGAGGAGGTGGGAGGGAAGGGATGGTAGGGGTAAAACAAAGGAGGCAACAATGCTGGATAAGAAATGTACTCATTGCCTTGCCCATGTAATTGTAATCCCTCTGTACAGTTTTTTCACAATAAAAAAAAGGAATCTGATTCTAGGTGTCATATTCTTATTTCCAAATCTGCACTCTAACTCTATTGTCTTTCTTTATAATATAGTACAGGATTGCTTCTTCTTATCTAAACACTTCCTACTATTCTTAGCATCTGACATTTGGAGTCCTCCTGAAATCTATGAAGACTGACTTCCTTTCCTTTTGCACCATTGTTTTCTTTTTCCCTTCTAGTGGATAATTTCCATTAGATCGCCCTTATTACATTGCTCCCTAACTTCATGCCTACATATTAATGTTTCATCTATAGTTCAACTTCTTATTTTCCCTCCTTTTCTTGACCTTTAATTCATAATTGATTATCTTGCTTTTACTCCCAACTTTCTCTGACCTTACCAAAATTCTGATGATTTTAATCTTGCCAGCATAACAAAAGCTTTGGGATGTTCTATAGCTTCTCAACAGTATTTGATACATTTAATAACACTTCCTCCTTAAGCAAAAACAAACTCTTTTGTTTTACCTTACTGGTTCTTTCTGAGCTCTCTTCTCAACATACCTCTCTATGTAACGTCATCTATCTTCATGGTTTTAAAAAGCATGTGTGTGTGTTATTGATTCCCATATTTATAATTCTAGCCTTAACTCACATCTCTTAGGTCTAGACTCAGCCAATTGTCTTCTTACCTCATCAAGTTGGATCTCTAGTGCGCATTTCAAATTTAAATATGGCCCAAAATGATTTTTAGGTGATTCCTAGACATGTTACATTTTTTCATTTGACTCACAATATAAAAGAAAAACAAAACAAAAACAAGCAAAACATACGATTCTCACTTTCACTCACTCTTATCTAATCTATGAACAAGATCTACTATGAATAGCATGTGCCCACTTCTCTCATTTTCTACTGATTTTCCACTAGTTCAGGTTATCATTGTCTCTTAGAGTCTGATGCAGCCTTACTCCCTATCTCTACTTTTTGGCCTCCACAGAATAGGGGAAGTAATGTTAGCTAAAAAACTAAAAATTTGGGGCTGGGAAGGTTGCTCAGTTGTAGAGAGCTTGCCTGACATGCATGAGGCTCTGGGTTTGATTCCTCAGAACCACATAAGCAGAAAAAGCCAGAAATGGCGTGTGGCTCAAGTGATACAGCACTAGCCTTGGGTTGGAGAGCTCTAGGACAGTGCCTAGAACCAGAGTTCAAGCCCAACAATCAACCAAAAAAAAAGCAAGCAAGCAAGGAAGGAAGGAAGGAAGAAAGAAAGAAAGAAAGAAAGACAGACCCTAAAAGTCATTTCTCTTTAACTGGGAATTTTGTGGTTACCCAGTTTTAATAGAACATATAATCTAAATCTTTCTTTAAATATGCAAAACCAAAATTTTTATTCAAAGAGCAGAAAGTACAGTTAGTTTTCTAAATGGTGTATTTTCTCAAGGTGTTGCCCTTTAGAGGAATATCTAGAAAAGAGAAATGCAATTGCTTCCAAGTTCTGTCCAAAACCTTGTTGTCAGCATTGCCCCTAGACCTTCCATTCAATATATATCATGTCATGTGACCACCTTCAGCACCTCCAGATTTCAAAAGTTTTAGGAAACAAAAGTCATTTCAGTTTAAAGTAAATACAAGGACTATATAATTAAGGCAAACAATCTGAATTGAACCCCAGAGCATCTGTTAGAGTTGTATAATACTGTGTGAAGAAAATATACCTTAAAAGAGTGACTGAGTCACACAGCAAGTCAATTCACAATCTTTCAGCCTTTAAAGCTTTAGTCAGTCAGTAAAACAATTAGCAGTATGGAGTTCTGTGGCAAAAAAAAGTACCCTTTGGGACACAGGAATCAATTGGACTATGAGCTTCTGAACAATTTAAGCATTCCAATTAAACATTTCAAAGAAAGTCAATTTAATTTCAAATAACTGTATTGGCAAGACTAGGTGAAGGCAAGCTACCAAAGACAATATATTATCTGCCATAGGGTAATTTCCACAATTGCAAGAACATGTCATAAAAGAAAAAGATTGTTTTCTCTTCATCCTCCAGGCCAATGTAGACACATAAACACTCCCCTTCAGACAAGATCTTTCTTTAAAGTTTCATAAGGTCCAAAGTTCTTTTTCAGGTTATAAAATTGCATTTATCCTCTTACCTCTGAGTTTCAAACATCCAGTTATATGTGTGTACACATTCACACATTTGTATTAGATGAAGAAATTTTACTTTTCTGAGTCAGTGTTTCAGCAGAGATGAAAAAATACAAATGAAACATATATACATTGAAATGTTATATCTACATCATTATAAGCACGCGGACGCGCGCGTGCACACACACGCACGCACACACGCGCACACACACACACACACACACTTTTTTTGTTGTTGGTGGTGGTCCTGCAGTTTGCACTCAGGATCTGGGTGCTGTCCCTGAGATTTTTCACTCTAGGCTAGTGCTCTACCACTTTAAACTAACATATTTTTACATATTTTAACATATTTCAACATATTTCAACATATTTTAACATATTTTAAATAAGAATAAAAGTAATGGTATATTTAGAATTACCCCTACACTCATTGTTCTACTATTTTTCTCTAGTTTATATTACCAACTAATAACTTTTAGTGTACAGCAATTTTTGCAATTATGACTCAATTCTTCATTACTTCTTTGTATATCAATGGGGACTTCTGAGAGCATAAGATCTCAATAGAGATTAAAAATATCTTTCCTCATCAGCCAGCTAAGTATGGCCCTGAAAATCTTCCTGCAAATATTCCAGACATTGTTTGTATGTATTTATTCATAGTCTTCCTGCTTTCACAAGTAATGTGAAGAGGATTAAGTATGAAAGACAGTATAAACATGTTAATTTTAAAAACTGGTTAAAAGACACAGAGAAGCAGCTGTGTCCAGCCCCATGGGAATAGTTCAGTCATAAAATATTGTTAATTGTATTTTTAATGAAATTTTCACATGGTTATATTTTACACAATTCAAATTTTAGACTGGATCTCCATTCTTCCTTTTGTTTCTTCTCATGACAAAGAGAATGAGAAAGAAAATGAATTTATCTGGATGTGTACAACTGAGATTAACTACAATTGTATATTTTAAAGCCCTTGAAGTATTAAAAGATTAAAAAGGAGCCCAATGCTGTAAATAGATCGTGAGACCTGAGGATTATTCAGGGATAAATTTTAATGCTGGTTTGGACACCTCCAAGCTAATCAAGTAATTACATAAGACCAAGTTTTTCATATGTAAAATGTTGATAGTAATGTCTACAAATACAGTATTGTCCTGAGCACAGTGGCCAATCATTCTGTTATTTTATTCAACCATTATATGAGCAAATATTTTATTAATATTAGAATTTGTGTTTAAATAATGCATAGTTATAGTAATTTAGAAAACTCATAGTCTACTAAGGAAAATCAGGTTTTAAAGTAAAACCAATGATAGTCTCCTGATACAGAATGATTTGATAGTTTTTTCCACAGGGGTACAGTAGTATCTACTGCTACTACAGAAGAAATGAGCAGGTTCAGTATTAACCCCATAGTCAAGGGCTGGAAGAAGCTGCTATTCTCATCTGCCATTTATCATTATCATTCACTAATACTTAAAATTCCAATTTTCAGCTAAGTATGTGAAATATCAAAAGACAAATCATTTTTCCCAGAATCCGTTTCAAGCAAGTAGGAACACATGACCAATTCATGAACAAGGGATTATGAATAAAATAGCTAATCATGCATTGAGAAGAAAGGACTACACATCACTTTCCCTCTTTTCCCCATCCTGCTTCAGGAAACACAATCAGAATACAGAAGCATCTTCACATTGTGGATGCAGGACAATCCTGGGAATGTTGAAACAACAAGATCAGGTGAGCCTTGTTCCTTCAATGACTTCAATGAGCAGAATCAACAATTTTGATAGTCTAGCCCATAACACTATCTAGAAAAGAAATATAATTCTGCCTTATTTAATATAGTGCCATTTAAAGGTCTCCATTAAATGTAGCCATAGGTTGCAAATAGAGGTATAGACTTTCTCCAGAGATTAACAAGAATAAATGAGAAGTGGTTTTAGAAGGTGACTGGATCGGATTTCTGTTTTGGAAGTTTGTTCTTGGTTTAAAATGCCCAATTAATAACAGGAAGAATACAAAATTAATAATGAGGGATCACAAAACAGGAAGAAAAGAGAGCATACAGATTGAATTATTATTTGAAGAATGATATTGGGAAGAAGCAGGAAAGCTCAAGAGATAATATATCTCTAGAAATTACAATCTAATTAGGCCTAGAGCAAAATGAGAGAGATAAGTCAGAGGAAAAGTTTTCTTATACAACTCATGGCAGGTTGCTATTATTCACTGGCTGTGGAACAAAGAGTTTAATATACCAACTCATTTGTGCACTTGTCACATAATAGGTGTATAATAATGCAGCTATTATTTTCTTAATTCGTTGAGCTTTTATAGGCTTTATGGATTTTATAAAACATTGTCTTCCTTAGATAATTAAAGTATCTGGTGGGGTCATACAAGACTGGAATTCCACCAGATTCAAATTAACTTGGATAAACCACTGCAAAAACCAAGGCTTGTAAACAACTATGCACTTCTACAGCCTATTTGTCCACAGACTCACAACTCTGAAGGTTCTGAAATTTTATTCTGCCTTCCACTTCACATCTTAGCTTGGCACAAATTCATGAATTCCACAAGAAGACACAACACACCTGATTGAGAAACAGACTTTATTATTCTCAACAATAGTCATCATTAGCATTTTCTCACACTGAGTGTCTAAATCCCCATTGCCTGAGGATGCTCTCAAGAGGCTTCAGGCAATTGACACCTGTAAATGCAGTGACAAAGAGAAACTCTAAGCTTAAGAAACCCGAGTCAAGGGGCTGTGAAGGTGGCTCAGTGGTAGAGCGCTTGCCTTGCATGCCTGAGGCCCTGGGTTCTATTCTTCAGCACCACATAAGAAAAAAGCCAGAAGTGGCACTGTGGCTCAAGTGGTATAGCAAGCTAGCTTTGAGCTGAAGAGCTGAGGGATAGTGCCCAAGCCCAGAGTTCAGGCCCTACGGCCGGACCCCCCCCCCAGAAAAAGGAAAAGAAACCTGAGTCAAGAATGTATATTTTCTATGGAAAAATTCTTGAAAATATAGATCATAAGATAAGCAGTATCATAAAAATTCAAAAGACTCATATAGAATCTTCTTCTGCTTAGACCAGACAATACCTGTAAATCCTACCTAAAACAGTTATGAAATCTTATAGAGCAATGTATTTACCTTTCCTTGAGTACTTTGACCAAGATGATATTCATAAAACACTCACTGCTTATACTGGATTATTCAAGACCTCATTAATTATATTTGGCTAACATTTAGCAAAAGCTAATGTAGGACAAAATATTCTACTCAATACTTTTGCAAATACAGAGACAGATAAGATATGGCTCATGACCTTTTGAGATGCACAATCTGGCAGAAAACATGGCCAGCCACAGATGATGTAATTATGTTAGAGAAAATTATGGGATGGTAAAACAAATTAATACTCATCTCAACAAGGAGAAGATAAAATTTGAGATAGAAGTAGAATAGATAGATTAGAAGAGGAAGGAGAATGGTTACTGTGGGGTAGTAGGAAATAAAACATGGCTTTGAAATTCATTATACCAATGACAATAGGGAAAACAGTTCCACAAGTTGAAACCAGAGAGTTATGTATCTCCAGGTACTGTCCATTAGCACAAGAAAAGCCTCATGACAATGTGAATTACAGTAGTATTGGTGTCATTAAAAAGAATGTTATTACCTGAAGAGGGAATAAATAATTATATCTCAGTTATTGAAAATGAATAAAGGCACAGTATTGAAAATAATTCAGGTCAGATTATTAAAATTACCATATCACTTTGGTTTAATAGCCATTTCTGCTTGAATACACAACTTCAGCAGTCTATACATTTGTGTTTCTCTTGACCTAGCATTTGGCAACATTGTGATATGAGTCAGTCTAACATGCTCAAACTCTGGAACTTTGACTGGAATCATCAAAGACATGATAATTTTTCTTTATGATGATCACGGGGATGTTAATTAATATTAGAACCGACCCATCAGTTATATTACCAAAAAAAAGGCCCTTGAAACAAAGTCATGGGGGGACAAAAGAAGATTAATAACTTAGGAAAAGGTAGCTGTGTGATAACATGAGCCTGTCAGAATAAGGCACTGAGTTTAATTCACAAGGGGAAGAAAGAAGTGGAAAGAGATCAGCCAGAAATTGAGATCTTTGAATGTCTCATGCCACAAATGAGAAACAATTACATTCTTCAGCCTTGCCAGCTAATTCCCTTGTTTGAAATGTGTTTCTTTCATTTGCCGATGAAAACATTCTAACAGAGTCTGCACTCTTCACTTGAAATATACAGATTTTCATTATGTCTTTGAGGAAGGATAAAGTATGGCTTTTGTGTAAGTTTGGATTAAATGATATCTAAAGTCCTTCCAGGTTTAAGTGTCTGTTGTAGATTGAATTACATAGGAATATGTGTAGGAAAGTGGGCATCTTTCAGTATTAGCATTCCATGTATGGATCTGTGGAACATAGCTTTAGAAGCACCATTGCACTTTCCACATTGCATTTAAATATAGCATAAACTACAGAATATATAAGATTTCCTCTGTGTAGCCTTTTAGGTATGACTAAAATGAAATATGAATGTTTAGAAAAAATCAACAATACGACAAAACTTAAGCATAATGCAACAAAGAGAGTAGCCACTCTCACATATACATCAATCATGGCAGAACCAGAAATGGGTCTACACTCTAGTTCAGAAGTGTCTCATAGAATTGCTTTAGAAAACTGAGCCATAAAGCTCTTAGCTTAATGAGTTGGTAACATTCTGCAGATTTGCTTAAAACACACTGCTTTCCAGACTGTGTTAACAGACTCCAACAGCTCTTGCCAGAACACTCATCCTAAACAATTACATTAAGATCCATAAGGCCGTGTTTACAGCTCTGAGAAGTGAATGTGTTGTTAATGGGCCATAAACTATCCTCTGACTCAATGGCTTGGCTTTTTGAAATTTGTGAAATAGTCAACGGAAAATTTTCAACATCTACTTGGCATGCAAGTGGAATTAGCTTCAGGGAAATAAAGCTGAAAGCTGAGAAACATCTCTTCTATGCAATCCTGATCTGATGTGATTTTTATATGGAATAAAACAATTTACACAAAATTTTGAAGAAGGATGATGGCTATAATTCAGAATAGTTTTATATGTTATGGCAAAAGTAAATACTCTTAATAAACCATAAAATCTTATATGTACAACATCTTGTGCTTCTTCTTAGATAGTTTTTCAAATCTCTTGTGAAATAGCTGCATCAGTGAGTCACAAAAATCTGTGAACAGATATTTATTGCAGCTTCCTGACGGTCATGCCTATTATTTTCTGAGATGGTCTCTGGTTGTCAAAGCTCAGTTGTACTTTGAGTCTTCCTGTGAAACTTGTGACGTCTCACTCCTCTTTTCCATCATCTTACTTTCCTCTTTCTATTCTGTTGCCTCTCTGTATTCCTGCTTCATCCCCCCTTATTTGTTTTGGCCTACTGTTTCTCAATTCCTTCTTTCCAGATGGTTCCACCTTCTCTTGTTGATAATTTTCATTTGTCTCAGTAACTTTTATAAGTTAATCCATATCATGCTCTGTGAGTTTAATTGCTCATTTACATTTTTAAATTTTTTATCAGTCCCAAATTTCAGCCTATCTTTATATTTATTCAATGCTTTAATCACTTCATATTTACATATAATAATCTACAATTTTGTACAAGGAATTATGCTTGGTAATGTGCAGTTATAAAAATATCCAAAATTAGACATCAAGGAACTTGTCAACTCTAAAGCTGACAAAAAATATTCTGAGCAGAGATAAATACTCTTTCTTTTGTGGAACCTCTTAGCTAAAGGGTGACAAATGAAAAAAATAAATCTTTGTCTCTTAAAGTAACAACTTATGAAAATCCTAGAAGGAAGGTAACCTTTATCTTTATTTATGCATATGTTATTTCTATAAAAAAATAGAGGAGAAAATGGTGTGGCATTAAAGGCAGTTAGCTTAAAAAAAAAGCTTTGGTCCCTGGCACACTACTTAAGACTGGTGTTCAAGCAATAATAATGAAAGCTGACAACAATTTTCTACTTGCTACATTTTAGACATTTTAAACTGTGCTACCAATATTATCTAAGGGCAAGATCAGTTGTTATCTATACTTTATAGATGAAGGCAGTAAAGCACAAACAGCTAAATTACCCTTTCAATATCACATGGTAAAAAGCAGTCAATTCAGATTTCAAATCCAGAAAATCTGGTTCTAGAATCCATACTCTCACTCCAAAGTTAAATGATAAACCTTGTGGAATTTCCTAAAGTCTCCTTTTACTTCCTCTCTCTTATCCAGCTACAACAGAAGCATCTCAAGGATCCTACAGCAATTCACCTACTTAAAACTACAGGACTCCCAAACATCAGGAATCCCAATCTTCAGACCTTTCAAAACCACAAGAAACCGTTCACGCTTTATTCACCTTTGTCTTCAGCCTTCTGATTGGAAATTTCCTTTGAGCTGACCTCAAGTCAGTTATACTCCGGCTAAAATGTTAGTTCCTGGTGACTTTACTTATATTTTATTTTTCTCCTTTTAAGCATTTTATCTGCCTCTAAAAGAACCATGTGAACTTCTTACTTGCACAATTTAGATAGAACTTTCGAACCACTCAGTAATTTTATGCAAGTGACACAATATAAGTTTCATCAATCCATTGCTGGATGATTTATGTTTAAAAATTCAGGTTTCCTATTTTTATGCTCAGATATGCAATCTGTGTTCTGTTTGCCGAACAAAATAAATTATATCTGATTCTTGATGTGGGCATATCATTTACTTAAAGAACAAATTTTGCCTTTGGATTAAATGATGCTAATAATTTTTATATTTATACTATTTTATAGAATTGCTTCCGGAAAAAGAACACTGTAATAATAGGTCAATCACTTGGGAGAAATGAATGCTTCATATACCAAAGAATTTTAGGAATGTAGGCAAGTCATTTTTCTTATGCAAGCCTCACCTTTACAAACTGAAGTAAATTACCTAAACACCTTAGATCATAGAACTTAATGAAACCTAAGCTCTTCACCTACCCTAAACTTTATTGATTTCAGGAAATAAAATTGAGGCTGGATGCCATTGGTTCAGGAGTCTGATGAGAGATTTGAGGCGAGCTTAAGCAGAAAATCCTGTGAGATTCCATCTCCAAAACCACACAAAAAGAAAAAAAAAACAGTGCTGAAACCATGGCTCAAATTCAAGCTCCAATATAAGAACAATAAAAGAATAAAAAGAGAAAACAAATGAAAAACAAAATTTACTCTTGTCAACGATTGTGTAGGATTTATAAGTTGTCTGTGTTTCTGTTTGCTTTGTATAATTCCTAACTTACAACATCCCTCCATAATGATTAGGCATAACCCTTTTATTCTTAAAACTATCCTGGTTTTGTAATCAATACAACATAATCCTAAACTTAATTTTGTCTTTAGAGTGAGGATTTGTTGTGTTTGTATGTGTGTGAAAGCTTTAAATCCACACAAAACCTTGCACAAAGCTGTTTATAACAGCATTATTTATAATTGCCTAAACTTGAACCATAATGTCAGTTCATAAGTTAATGGAAAATAATGGTATCTCTAAACAACACAAGATGAGTCAGTTCTAAAATGAAATGAGAGGTCCAAGCCATGAAAAGACAAGAGAAAGTAGACCATTTTTATTCATTTCTCAAGATATATCAAAGTGAGTATAATTTATAGCCAATTTACCTCTTGTCCATTGACTCCAGCTATGAGATTACTTCACTGTAAACAATGTGGCAAAAATAAAGCAACAGAACAGTGAGATATTTCAGGATTTTTATAAACTAAACTATCTGGGGAAAAATGACTCATGGAAGTAGAATTTGGAAGAATACAAAGCTGTAGTGTCTACAATTATTTTGTTACCAACTAGAGACTGTATGCTTGAAGTTAAATGCAAGAGGCAAAGATAAAAAGGGAGGAATTGGATGACAATGAACATCTGAGACCCTCCCTGAATCAATGGACACTATTAGATCATTTATGCACGCTAATTAATGGTTTCTTATTTAAGCTAATTTCAACTGTTCTCTCATATTTGTAGCTTATACCTCTTTCTCTTTTTCTCTTACATACAGCATGTACAACTATATGTCCTAATTTCTGTAGCTGGAATTATTTGGTGAGAGTATGTCAAGGAATGTGATTATTAAAATATAAACATGACTTCTCTGATATTTTACCAACTGAAAATCTGTAGATGTTCTAATGGTCTCAAATAAATTTTGGTAAGTGGTTAAAAAGAAAAACACCAAGTAAATGAATAGGGAAAAAATGTATTGGCCTTTTGAGGTTATTCATTGTCATGCCTTCATCAAGTAAGCAAAAACTAAGATTTCTTCTCTAGAAGAAATATGTAAGCCATTATGATTTATGTGTGTAGATAATTAATGCAGCCATATTTGAGAATTTATTCTTTATATTGAGAAGGAAATACATTTATATTGAGAAGGAAACACAGATTGCATGGTTTCCATAATGTGTGGTAGCTACAATGTGCCTATAAATTTGTAGCACACTGGAAGGTATGCAAATTATTACAAATGAATTCACTGAAGTATAATAAACTCTACAGAGAGCTCAAATACTACAATTCTTTACAAAGACTAAGTCAAAGCCCAATAAAATAAGTAACAGGAAATGGATACTTACAAGAAGGGGATGGGGTTAAGGGGAAAGAATGAAGGAGAAAAGGGAGATGAAGGCAGTCAAGAATTTACTGTATGCACCACAGGACTGAGAAATATAAGGGAAGGAGTGCATGGGAAGGGGATGACAATGCTGAAGGGATGACACAGACCACTGTATACATGAACTGCTTTGTTAAATAACAAAAATTCAACATATTCCCTAAAAAAGAAGAAAAGTGAAGGAAGGGGTGGCTTACAAAGGGTGGATAAGAATGTTTAAAGGTGCACTGTATTTATAAACTGCCTTGTATGGCAACTCCTTTGTACAACTACTTAAAGATAATAATAATAGTAGTAATAAACATTCAAGCCAGGAGCTGGTGGTTATGACAGTAATCCTAGCTATTCAGGAGGCTGAGATCTGAGGATCTCAGTTCAAAGAGAGCCCAGGTGGGAAACTCTGTGAGACTTTTGTTTTGTTTTGTTTTTTGCCAGTCATGGGGCCTGAACTCTGGGCCTGGGCACTGTCCCTCAGCTATTCAGCTCAAGGCTAGCACTCTACCATTTTGAGCCACAGCTCCACTTCCAGCTTTTTCTGCTTATGTGGTGCTGAGGAATCGAATCCAGGGCCTCATGCATGCAAGGCAAGCACTCTACCACTGAGCCACTTTCCCAGCCCTTCCATGAGACTTTTATCTCCAATTAACTACCAGAAAACTGGAAGTGGCACTGTGGCTCAAGTGGTAGAGCACTCGCCTTGAGATGAAGAGCCCAGGGACAACACCCAGGCCCAGAGTTTAAGCCCCAAAGCTAACAAAAAAAAAGAGGAAAATGTTATAATATTCTCTGTTCAGTCTATTGACCTTGTATGAGTGGCATATTTTTGTAGAAATATAGATAGATAAATAGATAGAGATAGATAGATCAATATAAATATAGATAGATAGATATAGATATATAAACGTAGATATAGATAAACTGAGATATATTTTGAAATTCTAACACCAAAGAGTAAATATAGGCCATACCTGGTATTGGTTGAGAAAACCAGCATAATAGACTTGGATTGAGACAGACAAGAAAATGAGATAAATACAGTGATGAATAGACTGGTGGTTGGTAGTTAATTTAATAGTATTCTAAACTTCCAGGGCAAGAATTAAATTAAGAGATTGACGTTTCTGGACCACTTGGACAGATCACTTAGTTCAGTGACTCTTCAGCACTCTGGATAGCTCCTAAGGTACATAATTTAAAAAATAAAATAAAACCACCTAAATGGCTCTTTCTCTTCTAACAAAATGTTCTAAATATTGAAGTACTCTTACTAGTTTTGTTCAACTCAGTCTCTATGATCTGAAGTTAAATCTCAAAAACTCCATTTTGACATAAAATCAGTTATGAATTTGCATCTACAAGAATCATCTTACAGCTATTGTTCCACATATCAGATAAGTTAAGAATATACCAGGATATTTGTTTGTTTGAACATTGCTTGAAATGTGAAAAGCACAAAACTCTTGGATAGTCATCTAAAAGTAATAAATATATGAACTCTATTATATTTATATAGAGACACTACATATAAAATGTTCAACAACACACAGATACACATACACACATACACACATATACATGCATACACACATACACTCTGAAGTAGAGTGATTTCCAGCTATACTATTAAGATAAGTTTTGAACATGGAAGGCAAATGAAAACAAGAAATATGCTTGTGTGTATAATTAGAATCCTGAAAAATAATTTTCCAGAATATATTAGAAACTGATAATAGATTCTATACAGACTGTCTAATCAAGTTGCTGAATTTATGTTATTTACATGTTATTTTTTCAATAAAATGCTATTGCAGATACACTTTCAAAAGTAAGATTCACAGGAATAAATAGGCCCATCTATCAAGCTTCTTTATATGAATATGAGCTACTTACATTGATGCATCTATACAGCTCTCATAAACCTGAGACCTGGCCAGTTCACTGTGATATGAAAGTATGTTTGGTTCCTTTATTTAATATTTATTTAAAAAAACAAAAGAGGTTGACTCACAGAGCACACATTCAATTATTGGGAAGTCTAACTCTGTAGTTTCAAAATCTTGTGAGTCTTCAACATGATTAAAAGAGCAGTCTTGGCATTAGCCACGGACTTTCAGAGAAACAATAATGTGTAAACAATACTCATAGATATTTGCTCCAGATCAGATTGTTCTGTGTTTAACATGGTTTGAGAACTTCCTGTCACAGCAATCAAGATGCCAGCAACTTCTCAAAATGTCATTCTACTCCTGAATATGCAATGATTGTAGGATGAATCATAGTCTCAGAAACTTAAAACATTGTGAAAGGAACTTAAAACATTATGTAGCCTCGGGTGAAGTGTGCCAAGCGGTTGGACCATTGCCCAGAAACAAGAAATATCACTTTATCTTTCAAAATAACCTATAATGAATAAGGAAAACATATATAAGAGGTACTTTAACAATATGAAGGGAAATACAAGAAGTATTCCCAGATTAATTTTAGCAAACAAAATTGTTAATTAATTTTAGAAACAAAATTTCATATTTTACAGATAATGTCAATTTAGAAGGGAAGTATTTGCTGGGTACCGGTGGCTCATGCCTGTAATCCTAGCTACTCAGGAGGCTGAGATCTGAGGATCGCAGTTCAAAGCCAGCCCGGGCAGGTAAGTTCGTGAGACTCTTATCTCCAATAAACCGCTAGAAAACCAGAAGTGGTGCTGTGGCTCAAGCAGTAGAGCGCTTGCCTTGAGCTGAAGAGCTCAAGGACAGCGCCCAAGCCCAAAGTTCAAGCTCCACGACTGACAAAAAAAAAAAAAGAAGGGAAGTATTTTACTCTTATACGTGTGATTTAACCAATATATAAGTACAAAAAATGAAATCCCAATTATGGAACCCAAGGCCAAGATGAAGCATTGGAACATTAAAGCATTAAACTATTCAAACTGGTTATGGATTCATAAGAGGAAGGAGGAAGGATACATGATAGCTGCTAGAATATTTGTGTTTGGTGATCATATGTTTTATCTAGTCTTCAGTATATCAAATATATACATTTTTGTGCTTTCCAGATTTCCTATCATAATCAGCATCTTATAAATGTATCAAGGATTATTAATTCCTTTAGTTGTAAACTGGGTATACATTTATATTGAATTGTTCAATATACTTATATCTGATATATATGTATATACTTTCAGAGTACAGGACACCTTATTTTCCATAAAACTTTGACTTTCATTGATATCCTCTGTGCTCCCATAGCCATCCATTTACCCTGAATTTTCATTTTGTGTGTTCTTTCCAGCTAATAGAAAGATACTTTTAGTTCTATCTAGCTTTGAAATTCCAGCACAATATTTTGACTATAAAATTTACATAAATGTTTTTGATGGTTAAAATGTTAATGAAAAAGTATGTTATATAACTGAATATATCATAGAATCAACTGATCTGAAATATAAGGTTATCATGACATCAAAACAATTTTAGTATTATATTGAGTAAAATAGATGTCTCATCTCCATTTCTCTTCTGAAGATTTTGGTAAAGACCTGTATATACTGTAATATTGAGACTTAATCTTTTAAGTTGTCCTTAAAATACAATGTGTTTAAATTATTGTTGTAACAGATTCAATACTTAGTACCAGTGATATATGAAAATAATTTGCTCAGCCTCTGTAGGCAAAAGAATAGCATCAGTTTGATATATACAATTCGTTTGCCTTATCTACAATTAATTCCATAATTTGGTTAGTCCCCCCTGGTAGTGATGGTTCTTTGAGGAAGTGATAGTGGAATCATCTAAATTCATTTTGCCTCTTTCCTTCTAGACTCAAAGAAAAAGCTATCTAAGTATTATCAAGGACCAGATCCTCATTCTGAACTTTCTATCCCAAATTCTTTTTTTTTTTTTACAAAAAGGATCTTTATTAAATGAAAGAAGAATCTGCTTGGTGGGTCAAATAGGAAATATACAAAACTTTACATCAGATCTCTTAAAGCACAAAGCCTTTAGAAATCAGTTCTTTCAAGTATACCTTCCCAGGCAGGGAACGGGTACAGCTCAGTTACTGAAGGCTTGTCTAACAGGTACAAGGTCCTGCATTTGATCACTAACACTGCTAAAAACTAAATAGTACATCTTCTCTTCAATAGTACTGCCATTTCATTGCTTTCTTTGTGAACTTCAAACATGCATGGATCCTTATGTATGCGTTTACATGTGTGCTGATGCAGGTGAAAATGATTTGATTTTACTAAACACAAATACTTTTCTCTGTCACCATGGTTCCTTTTTCCTGCGAAAGCACTGCATATACATTTACAATTCGGGGTTTTTGTAATGGTCCTCAGAAGTGGTCAGTGCACAATCTGTACAACTGTAAACCAAAATCTTGTTTATAACACCACAGTTCCTGTTTCTGTTCTTTCATCATAATAGCATCTCACAGAATAACACATGTAGTTTCCCTAGAATTTTTTGAAGACTTACTCAATTAGATGAAATCTAATACATAACTATCATTTTCAATGCTAACTATCTCTCCCAATTTGTTAACCCTGCTCTTTCACAAGGGGATCCCACTCCAGTCAATATTTATTTCCCAAACAGACCTTTTACATGACCATCACTTCATCATTTACCATATGCCATTTCCCAAAACATTATTGGCTACTTGAGTCCACAGAAATTCTCAATAATTCTCCTGATTTCTATGCTACTTGACACTTGTGAAAATGTATTGCTACCTTCTCTTGCCATTTAAGCTCTTTAAAGTCAGAGATCTGATATTATAACTCTTTGTCTTCCACATAGTATAACACAAATTTTACAAATATCAAAACAGTTGAAGTTTATAACAACCTGATTTTCAGTAACTGGATGGTTATATTTGCATTCCAACCATAATTACATTTTTTAATTAATTAATTAAGTTATTTTTTCTGGCCCTGGGGCTTGAACTCAGGGCCTGGGCACTGTCCCTGATCCTCATTGTGCTCAAGGCTAGGACTCTACCACTTGAACCACAGAACCACTTCTGTCTTTTTCTGAGTAATTTATTGGAGATAATAGTCTCATGAACTTTTCTATTCAGCTGGCTTCTAATTGTGATCCTCATATCTCAGTCTCTTGAGAAGCTAGGATTACAGGTATGAACAACTAGATTCCAGCTTATTTTGGCTCTTTAAAGATAGTAGTTTATCTCACCAAGCAGGACATTTGTCTGATATGATGGTGTTGGTAATGGGCTAGGGGTAGACGGTGTTTTGTAACACCATATGAATGCTTATTTTATGGCATAATTATGCCAACATTTTCAAAGCTGCTATTCAGCATAGATTAGTGGTTAGTGGTTATATTACTTCTAATAAGAACAATCTGGGAATTCATTTTATCTAAATATTCCTCCCAATGGCTCATCCTATACATCAACTTTCTGAAAATCCTCACAGAAAAGGAGAAGCTAAAGTGTTTAAATTGTATTAATTAAAATAACTGTATTTGGGGAATATTCTTTTCAGAAATTATTTCCTCAAACATTAGTATTTTCCTAAGAAACCTCTTCAAACATATGTGAGGAATTGATGGGGGAAATATGTCACTTTTCAAAAAAGAATAACATAGACATCTATAATTATTTGGTATGGAAGAAGGAAAATCTATGAACCTACATATGATAGCCTCCTAAATGAACATATTTTAACATATTATTCAAATTCTGTTAAAAAGATTATAGCAATCGTGTTCTGTAGGTTCTTATATAATCTTCTAAGAAAGGTATTAACTGCAAATTCCATCCTGAGCTGGTAAACCTAGAGCTAGAATGAAATCAAGGGCTTGGCCAGGTTCAAGATAAAGGTCACTGCTGTTCTATTATTTACAAGGTGGGGATAAAACAGAATGTGAGAATGTTAGAGGAATGTAGGAGGCAGGTGGAATGTGATAATGGGAGGGGGAAGGGGAGCCGATAAAGGAGGGTGAATATGGTCAAAATACTTTGTGTACATGTGTAAAAATGTAACAATGAAATGTGTTGGTTGCGAAGGGAGAGTGGGGAGGAGAGGGAGAACAATGAAGGGGTGAGTGATCAAGGTATATATGCACAGCAGGAAATGTCAAGATGAGACAGCTTTGTACAACTACTTGAAACTAATAAAAAATGTACATAAATAATACCAAGAGCTTGAAACCATTGCTTTCATAATCAGATATCATTGTGCTTCTTCAAACAAAATAAAAAGATGGAAGAAAACTAAAGAATGAAAATGCTTTCAAGCCGGGCGCCAGTGGCTCACGCCTGTAATCCTAGCTACTCAGGAGGCTGATATCTGAGGATCACGGTTCAAAGCCAGCCTAGAAAGTCTGTGAGACTCTTATCTCCAATAAACCACTAGAAAACCAGAAGTGGCACTGTGGCTCAAGCGGTAGCGCGCTGGCCTTGAGCTGAAGAGCACAAGGACAGTGCCCAAGCCCAGAGTTCAAGCCCTATGACCAACAAAAAAAAAAGAAAGAAAGAAAAGAAAATGCCTTCAGTCGCAGAAAGGTTACTCAGGTTCATAGGTTTCAGAAAGAATATGCATATTCTGCCCATCGCAAAGCAGAGTGAAATGACTTTGATTACTTATGGTTAAAATGTATGGTTATAGCAGAGAATGTTTGGGGTTTTCAAAAAATTTCAGCAGAATTTAAATTATCTTATGTGAACTCTCTCTCTCTCTCTTTCTCTCTCTCTCTCTCTCTCTCTCTTATATATATATATGGAGTATTATAACATTGTTTAGGTTTAGCTCACAGTCTTTTGAATCAAACTTACTTGATAAGTACATTAAAAAAAAAACAAAGATAAACCTCTTGTGTCCCTATCTTGGGGTTCATTTCACTTAGCATTATCTTATATGGTCATATGTACATAGTGTTTGACCATTTCTGCTTGTCTCAGACATATACTAGTTATTTCAAATAAGGGAAAGCATGGGACCTATGTTTCTTTGGGTCTGGCTTACTTCAGTTAATACGATTTTAAAGCCCTGCAACCAGCAAGATATGTGACCATGAACAAGTTACTTAATCTTTCTGAGTTATACTTAATCTTTCTGAGTTATACTTATCTGTAAGACTGATGATAACACTCTCTCAGTACACACTGGGCTAGAAAAAAAATATTAGTTTTTCTTTGTGCTTCAGTCTTTCTCATTTTTCTTCCTCCCCATTGATGGTTCAAAGGCATGACAAAATTCTGTACACTTTGTGAATTAACTTTGTATTCTACATATAAGCAATTTTATTTTCTACCTTATCAGTTATCATTAGAAATCAAATTTTAAATGCCCTAGCTCCAGGGACAGTAATTAAAATAAAGATATTTATTTAATAAGATCACTTTTTTCTGCCCAACATAAACAAATGAAAGTTTACATTCCCATTAAAATAAACATCAAGGACTAAGCAAACAATACCATAGGCAATGATGAAATCACTATGCCCTCATAAGGTGACACAAAGATGAGAAAATGCAAATTTTAGCAGCGTGAATGTACAGTACTTCCTAGTTAGAAAAATAATGTGTTGGTGCAAAGAATGTTCTGAATGTGCACTGTGTACTAGCCTTTATGCTAGGTACCAGACATAAAAAGATGAATAAGATCTGACTTGAAGAATTTCGTAGATTAACAATTGCCATGTAATACTGTAGTACAAGTGCAATGTCATCTGGCAGTCAGAGATAACACAGAAGGAACAGGATTCATTTTATCTGAAGAGCATTTCTGGCATGTTTGTTTAATTCGAGGTCTGAAAGACAAATATCATTATTAATTATACTTTAAAGAAGGTGACAAGGTAATATATCTTCTTTACGTCAAAAATGAGGAATCTACCAGATCACAATACCTTCTGCAATTTTACTGAGCTTAAGCCACGCTTCAGAATTCAAATGTAGCTACTTAGTTACATTCCCTCCAGAGTAAGCAAGCTTTGTGAACCATGTGTTTATGATGTTTTTCCTTTTGTAAAATTAAGTTTATTTTCATCTGACACAATATCATAAACCATAATACCATATCTGCACATACTAGGAGTAATATGCAATGTTTCAATGCATCCATATGTTGTATAATGTTAACATTGGGTCAACTAATCTACAACTGCAAGCATTCATCATCTTTTTATAGTAACATTTAAAATCTTTTTCCTAGGTTTCTCCTAGTGTATTATTTACAGTAACCTTTTCTTCCTTTTTACCTTCCTTCCTATTGTTCATTCCTTCTTTCCTATTTTGGGGGGGAGGAGGAAATACTGGGGTTTTTGAGCTCAGGACCTCACACTCGCTCAGCAGATGCTCTACCTTGAAATATACTCCCCACCCTAGCTTTTTCGGCTTCTATTATTTTTTCAGGTAAGGTCTCCCAGAGAGGCAAATGTATGGATTCCTAATGGAACCACTATTTTCATACCTATAAAGTCAGCTTCAGGATATGATCATCGTCAGTATGTGTGTACCTTTGTCTTTCTTCCAGTTCATGGAAGACCTGACCATAATCCTATAATTAACCCTCTAACCCTCCACCTCAGCCCTCCTCCTATTTATAACTGGAGTGCCTAGATGCAGCCAGTCACAACAATCTGTGTGAAACAGGAATAACATCTCAATATACTCAATACAAATATAAATACTCAATACTCAATATAAAAAAATCTTCAGTAAATACGATGTTTTTGAGAAAATAAATGAAAAAAGTCTATGTCTTAAAGAAAATACTTCCTCTTCTTGACTTTACGAGGCAGAGGGCTAGAAGGATTAGAAGAAATATGTTATTTTTCTAAATGAAACCAAAATTTGTTTATTATTCATGCCCAATATTGCTGTGGAAAGAGATTCTGCTTGCTAATATTGCTTTCAGAACATTAATTGGGAATTATCATCCTGATAGAAGCATTCTGAGCAGAATTTGATTTTCTTCTCCATCTTTCCCAGCTGACAGGAATGGAATCCAAAGCCTGGCAAGAGCATCCTGCTCATGACTCCTGCTTAGTTAGCAGCATGGCACATTCTTACCTCTTAGCCTGCTGGCCTAGAAGTAAGCAGAGGAAGAGGCAAGGGGCTCTAGGTTCCCATGAGCTCTGTAATATTGCAGAGGAAATTCAAATGGATGTTCAAAGCCTTTGGAAAGGGATTTTGTTCATCAGGATGACATAGACTCACACTGGAGAGAAGGCCACCCCTAATGCAGAAGACTATATTAGGGTATATTGCTGCAGTGTCAGACTTCATGGATTGACTTTACTGGGGATTTCTCTACAAGTTTTTTGTTGTTGTTGTTATTGTTGTTGTTTTGGTTGGTTGGTTTATTTTTTTAGAGCAAGGAGCAATTCTCAATTCTCTTAGTCTTATTGTTGCCAAAAGGATTTGTGATTTTACTTGGCTCAGCAATCCCATAGAAGTCTGCTGAGTCAGATAAAGCACAGAGAATTCAATTTGATAAAATCACTAACCTTTCCTGTGCAAGCATTACCAAATTCAGTGCCTCACTAAAGATTAAATCTTTTATTAAAACATTATCTTGAAAACACGTTCAAATTACAATGACTGAAGAAATGCTCTGAAAAGCAAAGGCTCAAGGTATGCCCAGAAAAATAATGCCTTTCTTCTTGCTCTAAAAATGTTCAAATGGAAGATAATAGAGTCACAGAAGAATTCATTCATGAGCCTTGTAAATGGCAGTAAAAATGACCTTATTCAAGGAGGGACTATGGAGAAACACAAATAGGTTGGTTAATAGGTAAAAGAGATTAAAACCAGCCCTGTATATAGGGAAACATGGGAAGGCCTTATGGCCAAGATCCATAGATGGAAATTTACTTGGAGAAAATACCAAAGGTGAAGACAAATTCTGCCTGGTGGGCCTTTCATGAGTTTTGCTCAAGGCAAACCAACGTGACCAGGCATTTCATGGGGGATTGTGGAACATGAGAATCCTGAACAGAGAGGGAGCTGATTAGATAGTAGGGAACATTGATTCTGAATAAACTGATATAAGCAGTATTCTAGCTAAAAGTGAATGCTGTGGCAATGAATACAAAAGTGATGAACAGAGAACCCAGCTGAGAAGAAATTCAGGAACTCCCTGCTGGAGTTTGCTCATGAGTTTGCTCCTTCGTAATGATGGAAGCACTTACGAAGCTGTCAAGATAGTCTTGCTGGTGATGAGAAATGTACATGAACATGATTTGACCTGCATCTCAGCATCTCTGAATATTTTAATTCTACTAAGACTTTTGAAATGAGCTAATTGGAAGGTGTGTGTGTGTGTGTGTGTGTGTGTGTGTGTGTGTGTGTGTGTGTGAGAGAGAGAGAGAGAGAGAGAGAGAGAGAGAGAGAGAGAGAGAGAGAGAAAGGCAGAACTTCTTTTAGTGACTTCTTTTAAGGTCAACATACCACTCTATACTTTAAGAAGGGTCATTAGTTTACAGAATTCACTTACAAATGAAAACAGGAAATACAATGATAAGAACAGCAGATTTGCTCTCTTTAGCTGACTGCATGGGATATATTAACCAGACAATAGGCATATCATTCTTTTCATGCCATTTAGTCATAGTTTCTGTGTAATATTTACTTAGGAAAAATAGATTCAGTTATGAGTACTCTTGTTCTATTTCTGTTTAAGATGTCTCAAGAGTTGGTTTTCTTTTGCTTATTAAAGACATCACTCAAATCTCCACACGGTAAGTAGAGGCCACAGGGCCAAGATATGGGCAACAGCATTCTTAGGAGGCACTAGAGAAAGGTCAGAAGGATTCCCACAAGGGTTTAAGAAGCTTCTAGTTGTTTGACCCTTACTTTAGTTCACATAGAAACAGCAAAATGGAAAGGAAGTGATTGTTCACAATGAAGATTCTATTTTCAATGACTTCAGGAAGGTTCTGGTTTCATTTAAAAAGGTCTGTGGAAAACAAAGTTCTAAAAAATGCATCAGAGTATCATTTACCCCACAGAGTTTGCCAAGCCTTCCTCAGTTATGAAATCCAGCTTTTATTCCTCTTATTTAAGCATTTCTTTGGGCTGTTCAGTGGATTTTTTTGGAACTCTTTACTAAAGTGACCTTTTGAAACAAAGATACTCATATCAAATTATATACTAAACAGAAAGATGACCTTATGTCAATTTATCAATGACCCAGTAAGATCTAGCTCCCATAGGACAATTCACAATATAAAATTATTCTTGAATTCCACCATGAGACAGAAATCCATTTCTAGTTGTTTGAGAAGCCCAGAAATAGGTCATTGCTGTAAGCACCCTTTCTTGTCATGTTACAGTAGCGAAAAGCACACACACACACACACACACACACACACACACTTTGTCAATGGCTTTAATAAGCAAAAGTGGTGTTGGCAACAATAGGGCAATTGGCCCAGGACAGCACACAACACAGTAACGTTCATCATTTAATATTCACTGATAAGCACTTGATTCTAAAAATAAGCACAAATAGGTATATTAGAGGATAAACGTACTCTATGATTACTGTTTTGTGGGAAGGTACTATCTAAAAAAGACCTCAATTCAAGCATATTATGTCTAGTCAGATACAATTATCAACACTTGTTTCAGTCAGGATAGTAAAGTGGCAAAAATCATGAAAAAGTTCAAGTGATAAAGCTAATGAAAGAGTGTGAAAAGAAGCAAGAAATGAGCTACTTTCAGCCCTCATATTAAGTGAAGTAAGCCAGACCCCAAGAAATATAGGCTCCATGGTTTCCCTTATCTGCCATAATTAGTGTACACCTAGGATAATCTTATCAAATGAGCAGAAAAGCTCAAAAGCTATGTACATATAACCATTTAAGATGATGCTAAGCAAAATGAGCCCCACGATATGGACATAAGAGGTCTTTCTTTGTTGTTGTTGTTTTCGATGTACTATGTGATTTTCTTTTATTTCTTTTGCATGTTCTTTCCCTTATGGTATATCCCCTGTTATCACTGTATTGGATTTTGGTACCCAGTATCCATTTATTTAATTAGGAGAGGGGAAGAGGAATAAGAAAAAGCTGAAACAAGGACACAGGATGATCCATTGGATGATCCATTGCAACAATGACACTCATAAGACACTATGTAGGAAATGAACCTTACAACCTGGGGCAGGGGAGGGGGCAATGAGTGGGTGAGGCAGGGGAGGGAAGAGATAGTAGGAGAAAAAACAAAGGAGGGGGTAACAATGCTCCACAAGAAATGTACTCATTTTCTTACTCATGTAACTGTAACCCCTTTGTAAAACATCTTTACAATAAAATAAAATTTAAAAAAAAAGAGAGATGAATCAGTCTGGGACACTTGATGGCTTGCCTCATATGGTCAGTTGAGGGCATAAGGGTAGGATCCAGGTGTGCTCCCTAAATGAGTCCCGCTACTGAGGAGGAGAAATTACTCAGCTTGGTTTCTTCTGGAATGCTTCTTCTATATTAGTGGGAATGGGTGGTCCTTACACTCCTTTACACACACACACACACACACACACACACACACACACAGCCACTCTTCCGTTCTGAACTTCAGTAGGAAAATTGTCAGTTACTTAACTCCAGTTACTTAAAAAATGCAGTCTGGTGCCCAGAAAATAATTCTGCAAGGTTTATGCTTTTCCCTTCCTGTTTTTAATCTACTCCCCAACACTCTTGGTCATCCTTCTTCTTCCACATGTGAGCTGTGTGACGTTGGGTATACTTCTAATGTGCTTTCTGCACATGTACTGCTAGGATGCTTGTCCTCAAGGCTTCCATGGCCAAAGGGACCCTCGCTAATGACAACACTGCAATATTAAATACAGCAAGCTACAATAAAGCAGAAAATACCAGCTAACTTTCAGTGAATATAGACAGTGTTTGATTTAACCATTTCTACTATATATATATATATATATATATATATATATATACTTAACAGTAGTATGAGTACCGGAGTCATAGCTTTTTATTAGAATGTCATCTCCAAACAAATGCAGAAGAAGATTAAGAAGAAATGCAAATCAAAACAACATTGAGATATCACCTCACCCCAGTTAGAACGGCAAAAATCAAGAACTCTGATAACAACAGATGCTGGAGGGGATGTGGACAGAAGGGAACCTTACTTCATTGTTGGTGGAAGTGTAAACTTGTTCAACCACTTTGGAAAGCAGTATGGAGGTTCCTCAAAAGACTCCACATAGAGCTCCCCTATGACCCAGCAATCCCACTTTTGGGCATTTACCCAAAGGTTTACAAACAAGACCACACTAAAGCTACCAGCACAACTATGTTTACTGCAGCATTATTTACCATAGCTAAGATATGGAACCAACCTAGATGTCCCTCAGTAGATGAATGGATCAAGAAAATGTGGTATATATACACAATGGAATTCTATGCCTCCATCAGAAAGAATGACATTGCCCCATTTGTTAGGAATTGAAAGACTTGGAAAAAATTATAGTAAGTGAAGTAAGTCAAGTCCAAAGAAACATAGGTCCCATGGTTTCCCTTATTTGCAATATCTAGTATATGTATGAGTCAAGCAGAAAAGGTCAAATAATGTGATGTTAGGAAAATGAACCCTTAGATATGTATTTAAATGTTTTTTTTCTTTCATGCATTTATTTTTAACGCATTTATAAGATCATTTCTTTGTTGCTTTGTATGTCTCTCCCCTATGGTATAACCCCTGCTTTCACTGTATTTGATGGTATAATTTGTGGAGGGGAAGGGGAAAAACAAGTTGTTTAAATAAGGATACAGGTGGACCTGTTGCAACAATGAGAAGTACAAGTTGTCATGTCAAAAACGAACTTTACAACTTTGGTGGGGAGGGGGGTAGGATTGGGTGGGGGTGAGGGGGAGGCTGGGAAGGGATGTGAAGGGTAAAGAAAGGAGGAGGCTGCAATGCGTGATAAGAAATGTACTCATTATCTTGCCCATGTAATTGTAACCCCTCTGTACAGTATGTTCACAATAAAAAAAGAAGGTAATCTAAAAAAAAAGCTAAGCTCATAGGAAAATCAGAAATGTTTATGGGAGATATGAATCACTTTTTATGCTTTGATTATAAAGATCCAGAATTCATAAAGAGACATGCTTGACATTTCCCTGATTGCCTGTTTATATAACACAAGGTCTCGTTATGTAGCCCATACTGACTTTGAATCATCCAAATTTCTGCCTCCCAAAGGGATTTTCAATGTGCACCAGCATATCCAGAATAATCACTTCAACAATAAATGTAAAAATGTAACATTCTAAGGATTTTATTTGATAATATTTATTCATTAAAGAACTAAAACAAGGAAAAATAAAGCAATACATGGTTAACAAAAAAGTCCCTTATGGAGGACAAAGTTTCTACTTAACTTGGAAATGCTTTAGGGGAAAGCACGCACAGTCTAATAGATGACAGCCCAAAGTAGACAATACCAATAATTTCCCTCCTTTCTGCAACTTTGTGGCCTTCTAATTTGCTCCAGACACAGAGACACAAAAGGAATTAAAATATCTTTGACAATATGCATGAATTTTTCTCACTTTTATATTCATAACCTACAAACTTTTGTAATTAGTCTGTGAATGCCTCACTTATTAATAAATTTTCAACGTAAGTGAAAGGATTCAGTTGGGTAGTATATCATCTTTATTTTTTCAATGCTATTTATCAACTTAAGCTAATTAAACTCAAAGTTGTCAGACTTCCTTTGCTTCCTCAAATTCAAATGAAGAATTTGATATCACATCTTTAATAAGTAATGAACATTTTGTGACATTTGTTTCTTCTAATTAGCCTGTTAAACTTGTATGAAATTGCCAGTTGATTGAAGAATTCTCTTTGCTATAGCAGAATTAATTAACTTTGACCATTATTTCAACTAGCCAATGATTTTTAGCTAAAAAAGTAATATCAAAAATTACTGATGACATCTCTATTCTCTTGCTATGTTTAACTTTTCATTACATAGTAAAATCTATCTATAAGATGAATATTATACATATTGATATGGATTTAGAAACATATGTTATACTATACCATATGTACATATACACATACCATATTTACAGTCTATATATAACAATGTATCAGATACATTTAGTCTATGTATCAGATTTTATCCTCAAAGTATGCTAAAATATTTTAAACTGACAAAACTTTTACATTTACACAATATGCTTTTTGGTAAATGTCCACTTATATTAAAGTATAAAAGATTTCAATATGTAGATTAATTTAATACACACACATACCATATATCAGGATAAACATACTGTTCTTAGTAAACTTGAAAAGATTAATGTTAATGATGAGTATAGTTTCCCCATCTAGCACATGAAGATTTGAACTTTTTCTTAAGTTCTTTTATAGTTGTGGTGGTACCTTAAAAAACTATTTTGTTTTTTAAAAATGTTTAAAGTGTGACCTACAAACAGAACCTTGCAAATGGTTAAAAACAAAGTAATATGGAAATAGTACAACCTAAAAGAATTTTTATGTCACATAGATGATGTGCTTTACATTTAGTTTTGGGGTCGTTTTAGAAGGAGACTTTCTGTTTGTAATAAACTTTGAAGAGTTTGGAAATAAAATTTCTGCTTAATTCATCATTTTCTATGATAATAAAAAAGTAAAGTGAGACCTTTAATGGCTACATATATTTATGAGTAGATAAGTAGCTAGATACATATATAGAGAGAAAGAAGGGATGATGTAAAGACTATATATAATGCTTACCTTTCATATTCTACTTATATGTACTGATTTCAGACCTAAATCCCCACAAAGGGTCACCTGCACATGAAATATCGATAGTATTGAAGTTGATATTTACAGTGAGACACCTTGAAATATTAGTATCTTTGTTCATTTTAATCCTAACCCTTTTGTAAGATCTTCCCATCAGAGTCAAAGATGTCCAAATTGCCTCTAAAAGAAGTAAGATTTCAGAGGCTAGGAATGATGCTACATGTCTTTAAAACCAGCAGAGGCAGAGTTTAGGTGGATTACAATTTGAGGCCAACCCAGACAAAATGTTAATAAAAAATCCTCTTCCCCCAATCTCAAAAAAAAGCTCCAAATTCGGTGGGAGAATAAGACTTCCATTTATACACAGAAATTCTAATGGCCCAAGAATTTACCAAGCTGAGTTCCTGTGCTCAATATGTAACAAAGTATCAGAGACTATAAGGCTTAAACAACAGAAACTTATATCTCACAGTTCTGGAGGCCTAGAAGTCCAAGATCAAAGAGTTGGCTGCATCCGCTTCTGGTAAGTCTCTCTTCTTGGCTTGCAGCCCATTTCTCATTGAATTATTAAATGGAAAAAAGAAAGAAGTTGGATTCGCTGATATCTCTTATGAGGACAACAAACCCATCATGAAAGCCCTACTTTCATGAACTCACATAATCCTCATTGCCTTCTACTATGCCATCACATTTAGGATATGAGGCTTCAACAATCTGAATTTCAGAGGGGCAACAGTGCACAAAATTTTCTTCCAGGATTTCCAGATTCATGCCCTTCTTTCATAAGAAACTATGTTAATTGTATCACAACTGCCTGAAACATCTTAACTAATTCAAGCATCAATTATAAATCCCAACGTCCTTTCTAAATGTTATTTAAATATAACAGAGTCGGGCTGGGATGTAGCTCAGTGGCAAAGCGCTTGCCTAGCAAGCGCAACGTCCTGGGTTCGATCTCCAGTACCAAAAAAGAAAAGACAAAAAAAATACAGTTAAAAAAAAACCCAAACAAAAAAAATATAACAGAGCTAAGACAAGATCTGATTCATCCAAAAGAAAATTCTTTTCCAGGTAAGAGCCTGTGAAACCAGAGAAGTATGTGCTTCCAAAATTCAGTGGTCAAATAGGTGCAGACCGTTTGTCTCATGCCAAGAAGGTCCCAAGCAAGTTCATGATCTGAAGGAATCACATCATGAGTCCTGAACATAATCCCATTGGGTTCATTCTGTCTTCTAGACCCTCTGAGGTAGTGATTCTCCATCTGTAACTCTGTGGGAGTAATCAATACCCCAAGATTCAGACAGGAGCTCTCTGTCACTATGAAAGCCAACTTTCTGAATCACCATCAGTACCAATTTTTTATGCTTTCTAAGAAGCATACTTTCACTAATAGAAAAATAGCTATTAGGTCTAAGGCCATACCACCCTGAACGTGCCCGATCTTGTCTGATCTCGGAAGCTAAGCAGGGTAGGGCCTGGTTAGTACTTGGATGGGAAAAATAGCTATTAGTTAAATGTCCAGTCTTGTCAAATCCAAGAAGTTGCATAATATTCTTTTATTTCATCTTGGGTGTTTTCAGCTCAAACTGGTGGCTGCTCTCTCTCATAAAGTATCATTTTCATACTAAAGTAAGGAGGCTGAGCCTAAATAATTTCTTGCAGACATCCTGGTGTCTAGGCAGGAGATGGGGGCTGTCCACCCAGCTCCAATGCCTAGAGATCAGATAAGCCATCCTTTGAAGTACAGATGCCTGGATCAGTGGGGTGAGCTAGGAGGGCTCTGCTTTAGGAAAATGCTTTGTATATAGAGAATGCTCTGATTCTGCATTGATGAACTCCCTAAATGGCTTGAATCCCCAGCCTCTGAGTAGACTCTAAGCATACCCTATGTGGGAGGTTAAGACCTACCTTCCGTAGATGGAAAAGTTCTGCTGGCACCTGAGTATGTCCATTTAAGATCTGGCCTCTTTTCTTCATGGAGGGGGAAAGTGATTCGCATCCCACTCCCCATCCCTGCCAGGTGATAGGCATACCTGTATCCCTGAAGACAGGGACAGTCACTTGGCTGATAGGTTGCTGAACCTATCAGTCCAATGCCTGGGACTAGCAGTGTCCTGTGACTGGGCCCCCTGGCCTGACCCTATTTAGGCATGGAACAACACAGGCACCAAGATGCCCTGCCTTGTGTCTCCATGATCATATCCTGTGTCCAGTCTGTTGGCTTATCTCCGGTCAGCATGGCGTCCCAATTGAGCTCTCCATCAGAGCTGAATTGGTTTGTTGATATTGTTTTTGTTCTTTCTTTCCATTCTGGCCTGTTTCCTAGCTCTGTTAAGTGTATTTGCAGGCTTCACGCCTTTATAACAACTGGCTATTGGTAGCCTGTTAACTGTGTAATAAAAACTCCAAGATTCCATCTTCCAAAACCTGAAAAATATCCAGTTGTTTCACTCATAACCTCTACTGCCACAAAACACTAGATCACTCTCCAGCCAAAAGCCCTTTGCCCTCTCTATACAGATTACCTGGCCATCAGTTCCTAATAATCTGCTTGATTTCCATCTGAGATCTCACCAGAATTTCTCTGAGCTCCCATATTACTATGTGTGCCCTGCAACTTTCCACATCTCTATTTGTTATCCATCTCCAAAGTAGTTTCCATGTGTTGATGTATGTCCCAACACCACCCCAGTTCTTAGTACCAAAACATAGTTTAGCTCCCCAGAGAAACAGAATTGATGAGATACTACATATAGAACAAGATTTACAAGGAATATTTTGACAAGGTTCTGAAGGTTGACAAGTCCCAGGATTGATAGTGAACAGAGACCCAGAAATGTAGATGGTGAACATTCTAGTTCCAGCCCAAAGGCCTGAGGTCCAAGAAGCTGATAGTGTTAAGTTTCAGGCCAAGACCAAAACCAAAAGCAGAAGACTGATAACTCAGCTCAAAGATAGCCAGGAAGGAAGTGCAAGTTCCCCCTTTCCCAGCCATTTTGTTCTATTTAGTTGCTTGACAGAATTAATGAAAGCCAACTATCTACATTAGAAAAGGCAATCTATCTTACAAATACAGTAAGTCAAATGTTAATCTCCTCTAAAACATGCCATCATACATACACTCAAAATGATGTTTAAGCAAATTATCCTGTATCCTAGTAAAACTGACCCATAGAATTAAGCATAAGAAAGGCCCTGTCTGGAATGATATTCACAGGGCTCCAGAGGTGACATATGGGATCTTGGATACCTTGATAGCTGGTAATTGAGAGAAAGGAGAGCCCCATGGTTGGTAATTGGGTAACACTGGAGAATGATATATTCTATCCCAATAAATAGTAAACATAAGGGATATTCTAGTATTTGATGTTGGTATAATTTGTGGAGGGGAAGGGAAAAAACAAATTGTTTAAATTTGGATACAGGAGGACCCATTGCAACAATGAGATATGGAAGGCTTTATGTCGAAAAAACGAACTTTACAACTTTGGCATGCGAGGGGAGGGGGCTGCGCAGAGGATATGGGAAGGGATGGGAAAGGGAAACAAAGGAGGAGGCAACAATGCTTGATAAGAAATGTACTCATTACCTTGCTCATGTAATTGTAACCCCTCTAAGGTATTTTCACAATAAAAAAGGGAAGCTGAATAAAATCTATAGCTTCAAAAAAATATTCTACATTTTTACTCTGACATAACTATGAAAGGTCGAGTTGATATTTTTTCCCCTACACATGTTTAAGCAAGTCAAAATGGAAATACAATTGTGTATGTGTGTGTGTGAAACCTCTCAAACTTTTAAAAACAACTCTTGGCTTAGTTTATTCCAAAACCCTCTGGATCTAGGGACCACCTATGTAGGAGAAATTTAAAACTAAATGAAACTATTCTATGTTCTTTGCCGAGCAATTTAATTTTAAGCCTTTATAGCCCTAAAAAATGTGCAACTATCATTTTATATTGTGTCTTGGAATTAGTTTTCTAAAAAGATTCCAACAAGAGTAAATTTGATATTTATAGTCTTAATTTGGTGTTTCAGTTTTCTTGTTTCCCTACATGAATTCTTATTAAAACTTCCTTTGTCTGAGCCATCTTTCCCCATTCTTTTTGAATATTGATATTTGTTGAAGGCTCATCATAACTATCCAATAAATATTTTGTAATAAAACTATTATTAATACTCATCTTTACATTATTTTCAAGTTTTTCAATCTGCAGGTAAACTGTGAACTTCTACTGCAGTAGCCACTAGCTGTTTGTTAGCACATTGGTCGTTAGAGCCTCCGTCAGTCCCTGAACTGTACATTGAAGCTAAGAACATAATAATGATGAAAGTCTAAATGGCTCACATACTTTTAGAGTTGTCTAAACTCACCTGGAAGTTATTGAGGCAGATTTAATTAAATGTTATTTGGAGGTATGGAATTCAATTTTACTTAAGTCTCAATGCCTTTATAGATGAACTTGACACCACACATAAGCTTCTTGAAGTTTATGCTTCCAAATAATCAATCAGACCATTCCACACTAATGCCCTGAAGGGAACATTATTGTATCTCCGTTTTTCTAATGAGGCTTAAAAGATTATTTTGTTGATCTGATACTGATTGTGTTTTTAAATTCCATTTAAGCAAACTAAGATGTGTAGTGTCATTTCTTGGCAACTGAGTCAGGGAAGAACAAGATGTTTCAGCTATACTATAGGACCATGAGTTACTAAGAGATAAGACAAGCTTTTGCATATTGTTTGCCAAAAATCATTATGCACACTCTCCTGCTTTGATTCCTGACAGCACATTCTGCGAGTCCTAAGAAAAGGTTTCCTTGTTCCCTGTAACCTTAACTGTAGTGATCACAGAATTAAAAGTATAAAGCAGTTCTGGAGCTCTATTAATGAACCCATCAGCTAAATTACAGTGATCATTAAAACTGCCAGTCAGTGTCCAAATGTTTTGACTATCAAATTCAGAGAGATTAATCATTCCCTTAAATATGCACTGCTGGCAACCTAATTCCTTTTACTTGTCCAAGATGTCATTTACTATGGTACGTTTCTTCCCTTGTATAGACTAGTAATTAAATCAAGGACAAGTGGGTAGAACCAACCTTTGGGGGAATTTTTTTAAATGAGTTAATGATCCATTTATTCAGCATTAGAAACTGAAGGTGAGTTATTTGAGCTAATGGCATTTATAAATATTTTCAAAGAACATCCGGTGTTCAGTAGAATCACAGAGGTCAAATCATTTCAGAACAGAAGACATGTTTCAGAGGAGGAGATGTGTCAACAAATCACTCATGACATCATCCTCAAAAGAAAAGGGAATTTTCAAAATGTTACAAAGTGATAAAAGTTAAAAGATGCTTGGTAGGTTGAAGAAGAAAATATTGGCTGGAAGAGCAGGTTTGTTATAAAAATTGACAGGGACTTTAAGACATGTTTGAAAATGATTGACTTGGGTTACATAGTGATATATCTTGCTGTCTCTCTTTTATTCCTTATCAAAATTGAAACTTAACAAATTGCATCATTTCTGTTTGCGTCTCTTCCTACTTTCATTTTCAAAATAAGTCTATAACACATATTTCAAAAACTTTGAAGCCCTTCTGAAACATCACCAGCATTTATTTTTTTAATTCAAAAAGTTGAACAAATTGCTGCTGAAATAATTACTATAGTTATAACAAACACTATTTCTTTAAATGAAAAAATTCTTATGGCTTTCCAGGAGCAAATTCTAACCCCCAGTTAATGAACTGTTTTGTATAAAGGAACGATAGCCCAAGGTTTTTATTTTTCCCTTCTGATGTCAAAACCTTCCTCGGGGCTGAGGTATGAGGCAGCTAATACCTGTAATAACAGCCACTCAGGAAGTAAAAGACCAGAAGGATCATGATCAAGGCTAGTCCAAGAAAAAGATAGTAAGATTCAATTTCAATCAACCAACTAGGAACAATCCTGTGGTGTCAGCCATATTGAAGGTATTGGTAGAAGGATCCTGAGTATAACACAAGACCTCACCTGAAAAAGAAAGCAAAGGAAAAATAAAACAACCACAAGACTTCACCTAAAAGAAAAATTAAAAAGTAGGGGTATAGCTCATGTGATAGAGCATCTGTCTAGCCCCGTACAAGCAAGGTTCTGAGTCCAAACTCCAGTACCCGTCACAAAAAACATTATATATGTCTCAGACTCTGCCAATACACACTTACTTCTTTCAGCCTATGTCCACTGAGAAAAATGATACGTTTAAATGAGATTACTCTTTGTTTGCAATCTAAGTTTATGATTCTGAAAATTTAATTTAATTAAGTCAATGAACTTACAAAAAATTCAAAATGTGAACTCATTATTATGATTCACCTACTTGATTTTAGAAATTAAAAGATTACAATTAAAGGATTTAAATCAGGAATGTTAGACACACCTTAACACTATTCACACTGGAAGACAAAATTAGAGCTCTCTTTCACAACACATAAGTCTTTTATAATAACATAATTACTGGGCTGTCCTATCTGACAGGCCTAGGGGCTTTCTAGAGGATCTTGAGCATTATAATTTCATATCAATAATTGCAACTCTAGTCAGAGCACTTCCCATATCCCTACCTTATTCTCATTCTTTGGCATTTGGCTTGAGCTGTCTCTGTGTAGGACAGGTAGAAGATATCGGCAGTAATAAGATGTAGCTTCCATCATCTATCTTTCTTTCCTTCCTCTACCTTCCAATTTTAAGTTTGCACAAGAAAAGAACTCTTATTCATTAAATGCCTCCTATAAATTGGATCAATTCTATGTTTTACATATATAATTTCATTGATTCTTTCCACAAAGTATTAAACATTTAATGACAATTAAAAATAAATTATACATATAATTTTTATTAATTCTTTCATTTGTTCTACTTCAGTCTTGTAGATGAGGAAAACTAGACTGATAAAGGTGAAGGGATTTTCTCAAAGTCAGAGAGTGAAGAAATGGGGTTTCCCAATTCTTTCTGCCCAAGATACCATACTATGCCCATCTCACCTGTACTTAAGAGTTTCTTGAGGGTTGGATTGGGGAAAAGGAGGGGAGAGGAGACTACCTATGATGCTAAAATACATGAATTAATATTAACCTTTTGACAAACTCAGAGACAAGTAGAACAAACTTTCTTTACTAGAAAGTGAAGATGCCTAGAATTCCTTTTGAAACTTCAGATGCACATTTGGCATGAGAAGTAATTCTGCTAGAGAATGCAATTGGTATAAGTTATAAATCTCTTGCCAGCCAATAATAAATTGTAGGTTCCATTTTAAACATTTTTAATGTGCACCTTAAATGTCACTTGCTGAATATTTCTATTCTTCAAACATCCTGTTCAATATGTAGGCTAATTTTATAATTCTTATAACTGTATAAAAGCTGTTCCTATTAGTTCTCATCCTCCTGAGCACTTCACCAGGATTCTGACTTAAGAAATTTTGCTAGAATCCGTACTACACTACAGCTAACAATGTACTGCAATACCTAAAATGCACACTTTATGTAGTTCCTCATCAGGTAGAATCTACAATTATGCTGACTTCATTGTATTAAGTTTTCACTGCAAGAGAAATATAATCACCACTGTGGTATCTAATGGGTTTTTATTTAAAAAATTCACCCGCTCAATAATTATTCATTTTGTAATTATTTATGTAATAAATTTGACACTATTGAGCACTGATTTTTTTTTTGGGTCCGGTTGTGGGGCCTGAACTCTGGGCCTGGGCGCTGTCCCTCAGCTCTTCAGCTCAAGGCTAGCGCTCTACCACTTGAGCCACAGCGCCACTCCAGCTTTTTTCTTTTTGCTTATGTGGTGCTGAGGAATCGAACCCAGGACCTCATGCATACAAGGCAAGCACTCTACCACTGAGCCAAATTCCCAGCCCCTGAGCACTGATTTTATGCATGACTATTTCAATCTTGCAAATTAAAAATTTCTATTTTTCCAAGTCTTTCCATTTCCTAACAAATGGGGCAATGTCATTCTTTCTGTTGGAGGCATAGAATTCCATTTGTGTATATATACCACATTTTCTTGATCCATTCATCTACTGAGGGGCATCTGGGTTGGTTCTATATCTTAGCTATGGTAAATAATGCTTCAATAAACATAGTTGTGCTGAGAGCTTTACTATGGTCTTGTTTGTGATCATTTGGATAAAAAGTGGTATTGCTGGGTCATAAGGCGAAATGAACTCCAAATAAGGAATCATATAGTTTTTTTTTTTGCTATTGTTTCTAACATATTTATAAGATGATTTCTTTGTTGCTTTGTATGTCCCTCCCCCACGGTATAACCCCTGTTTTCACTGTATTTGGTGTTGGTATAATTTGTGGCGGGGAAGGAAAAAAACAAATTGTTTAAATAAGGATACAGGTGGACCCATTGCAACAATGAGATGTACAAGACTTTATGTCAAGAAACGAACTTTACAACTTTGGCAGGGGGGGGTGTGAAAGGAGAGGGGGAGGGTGCAGGAGGAGGGAGTGCAGAGATGGGAAGGGATGGGAAGGGGAAACAAAGGAGGAGGCAACAATGCTTGATAAGAAATGTACTCATTACCTTGCTCATGAAATTGTAACCCCTCCTTATGGTATTTTCACAAAAAAAAATAAAATAATACATTAAAATATTTTTTAAAAATTATATTTTTTCTATTATATGTCATTTTTCTTTTCACATCTAAGGATAGCTTTTTGTTTTTAATGTTACCTTTGATTCATAGTTTATAAAATCAGATTTTTTGTTCTTTCTATTCCAGTTTGTTTGGAGAAATGAGTTTTGGAAAATCTGTATAACAGAAGTTTTAATAATGAGTAGTATTCATCAAGAAAAGAAACAATTGTAAATCTACTTTTAAAACACATACAGAGCTGAGCAAAATTACTACCACAAATGATCAGTAAGTATTAGCACTAATTTTTTCTATTGATGAGGTTAAGTGTACAGTACTATTGGAGCTGAGGACCCCTAAGGCCCTTGGCATTTCTCAGACGGCTAGTATTAGTGGCTACCTATCGATGAGACAACTAGATCCAGCATGTATGCTCCAAATGACAGTGACATACAGCAGACAGGAGTAGGGAAACATAGTTCTGCTAAGGGCCATTTGGATATTTATAAAAATCATTTAGGGGCCATACAAAATCATCAGCACAGACAGTCATAGCCTGCCAATGAAAAGCATATGAGAAGAATATGTGTCTTCTGTCATTTACTAAATGATTTCTTATGGAAAGACTAGACTTTCCGCATCCCTCTGAGTTCCATGACATTTGGCTAAGACAGGAAGACTTCTGTTCAATCACATTTTGCTCTTGTTTTGCATTCTTCTCATCTGTATTTTAAATTAATTTACATTCCTGGTTACTCTATTTTAATTAACAGGTCTTCTCTACATATATCCACCTTCCTCCTAGGAGATGATTTGGAGCCAGCAGAAGTAGCCCATATCCACCATTTTTAAGTGTGCCCTGCACATGTACTTCCTGTTTCAACTTATCTTTGTATTCTGCCAATGTCATAGTTTATATCCAACAGTGCTGAATGTGCTGAACTATAGCTAAACTCGTTTCTACACCTCATTTCTAAAGTTTGAGAACTCAGTTATAAAACAGACTTGGTTCAGATTGTCAGTTTTAGTAAATGGGATGGGAAAATGTCCAATCAAATGTGAATTTCAGAAAAATAATTTTAGTTTAAGAATAACCTATATTATATCTAGACCATACATATACTAACAAAAAATGCTTTATTGTTTATCTGAAATCAAAATTCAAATAAGAAATATTTTTCTTGATTTATTTTTCTTGTAAAGGTGATGTACGGAGGAGTTACAGTTGCATTAGTCAGGTAATGACTTATTTTCTTTTTGAACAGTGTTACCTCTTCCCTTGTTTTCTCATAGTTTTCCCCTCTCACCCCCCCGCAACCTCCACAAGTTGTATAGTTCATTTTCAACATAGAATGTAGTGAGTATCACTGCCACATTTGTTAGTAAGCAAAGTAAACTAGACCCAAGAAACAGTTGCATGGGTTCCCTCATTTGTAACTAGAATGTGCCTATAAATCTACAAGTAAATACACTCAATGGCAAAAAGATAAAAAAATACACTTGGACATGATACATTATGCAGGATTCTAGATATTCACACAGTGAGACCAAAGGAAGATATTCCTTGGAGAATATCTTCACAAAGGTTCAATAGCTATATGCATATGGTCATATAAAATGTTTACTGAAAGAAATTCCAAGAAATTGAAATGAGATTTTTTTGTTCTTTTGCTTTATGTTCTTATTTGTTTGCTTGCTTGCTTGGTTGATTTGATTTTTTTTTCTTCTTGACACAGTTTTTTTTTATTTCTGTATCTTTTGTCTGGTATATAAGTTTATCTGTTTGGTAGAGGGTCAAGGAAAGCACATATGTTGTGGGACAGAGGGTGAACAAATACAGCAGTGATACCAGAATTTAATAATTTTGAGTGTAAGAATATCTTCAACATTTCAGAGATATACATACATGTTAAATTTTATTTGTTGTTAATCAAATTTAAAGTTGACTGAACCAAAAAGGGACCTTTAGGAAGCAAACAAATCCTTGATAGGTATTCATTCATCTCAGATTTTGCCTATAATTGTGCTTTAGGGAGAGTTGAAGGTGAGAAAAATTATAAGGCTGCATCTTATTTGTATTTGCGTTTTGTGCTTGTGCAGAAATTCCTTCTTTAGTCACTATTTTATTCCCCCAGGTGATTCTTTATATAACAGGTTTAATTAGAATATACAAAATATACACAATTATATTTTTCTTTCTCTGTGAAGGAAATATTCTCCATTGAATACACAGGTCTTGAGAGTAATAAAATGTTGTACAGTATGTATACAAAGCCAAGCTGTTTGATGTTGCATGACACATTGTGACATTTTTGAGCTAGGCAGAAAAAAAAATCTGTATTTGCTCCTTGACATATTTACTATATCCATAATTCCAGGAGAAACCCTTCATTTGGAACTTCAAAATGGCTTTGGAAAAATAAAGAGAGACAGAAATGTAACTGAGGTAAAATCTAGGATGGCGGGGAAGTTCTATTTCTTCCAACTCTTCTAATATGCTGGAATCAACTTTTTCACTAATGTGCACCAGAACTTTAAGATGTTGAATTACCAATTATTGGCCACAGTCTTTGCTTAGATTCAGAAGACATTTCAAAAAATGGGGGGGGGGGAACTGATAAGTTTCAATGAGGAATACATGGAGTGGAATCATGTCAAATTATTCCTAATTATTCCTATGATACTGAAAAGGAGTTGAAAAGAGAAAAAAAGCACTTTTTCAAATTAATACAGACATTACTCAACCATCAGCTGACCACTATTGATAATACCTGAATGATGTAAACAAAAAACCTTCCTTATGTAACAACTAATGTCCATAATCCTTGATACATGAAACTAATCTTTAGCTAAAGGGGTTCAGGATAACTCACACTTGGGCCCACTTTGTTAGCACAGATCCTTCTGAGAAACTTGACATTATTCAGAAAACCTTTTTGCCCCCTTTGCCCTTTTTCTGATTCAGTCTTCTCTCTAAGTTCTCCTGGTGTTAGTCCTTTGCTTTCCTGTGGTTAGAAGCGAAAACTGAAATTCACCATCATCATTCAACATACCCAGCAACCAGGACCAGAACGAGGACTGGGGACCTACAGAGATTTAAATGCTGAGGAACTGTATTTTCCTTTCTATATCAAAATAGCAGTCTCGTGTTATGCAGAAGAGCCAACAAACTTCCTAGACTTCTTTATCCAAACACGTACAAACCTACACTGTTTTTTTCCCCTTTTCTTTCTGCTGTGTGTGTGTGTGGGGGGGTGCGCGCACACACACGCACATAGGCATCCTTATTAGTCCGGGGGCTTGAACTCTGGACCTGTTTGCTCAGGACCATGGCAATTGCCATGGGAGCCGGGTGCAGGTGGCTCATGCCTATAATCCTAGCTACTCAGGAGGTTGAAATCGGAGCATCGCGGTTCAAAGCCAGCCTGGGCAGGAAAATCCGTGAGACTTTTATCTCCAATAAGCCACTCAGAAAACCGGAAGTGGAGCTAGGGCTCAAGTGGTAGAGTGCTAGCCTTGAGCTGAAGAGCTGAGGGTCGGCTGCCAGGCCCAGAGTTCAAGACCCAAAACTGACCAAAAAAAAAAAAAAAGCCATGGGTTTTTCTGCCCAAGCTTTATAACTGTGATCCTAGATCTCAGCCTCTTGAGTACCTGGGATAACAGGTATGAGCCGTTAGCACTCAGCTTCATTTCTTTTTCCCCTCCAGCTATTTGCCTTTATTTCTAACTGATTTTCTTGGTCCCCTCCTTTCTTTCTTTCTTTTTTTTTATTGTAAAAGTGATATAAAATGGGTTACAGTTACATAAGTAAGAAAATGAGTACAATTCTTGTCAAGCAATGTTACCCCCTCCCTGTTTTTCTGTGGCTTTTCCTCCCTCCAACTCCCTGGCACACTGAAGTTGTGAAATTCACTTCCAATATAGTGTCTTGTGATTAGCACTGTTGAATTGGTTCACCCTTTGTCCTTTGTCTCACCACTTTGTTATTCCCCTTCCCCTCTCCAAATCAGATAAACTTCTATATAAGATAAAGGGGTCCCCCACCAAAAAAAACAGTGACAACAGGAGATAAATCAAAGGGGGGGAAATGAGAGAAAAAATAAAAATTGCATACATTACACTATGAAAAAAAAATCTCTTGTTTCTATATCTTGTAGTACATTTCAATTAGCATCATTTTATAAGGCCATATATACATAGCTATTTAGTTACTGTGATCCTCTGCTAGGACTATCCCAGACTTACACTAGTTGTTACAAATGAGGGAAACCACAAAGCCTATTTTTCTTTGGATCTGGCTTACTTCACTTAATATGATTTTTTTCCAAGTCTTTCCATTTGTTTATGAACGGGGCAATGTCATTCTTTCTGATAGAAGCATAGAATTCTATTGTGTATATATACCACATTTTCTTGATCCATTCATCCACTGTATCTTGGCTATGGTAAATAATGCTGTAATGAACATAGTTGTGCTGTAGCTTTAGTGAGGCCTTGTTTGTGGTCATTTGGATAAATTCCAAGTAGTGGGATTCTATTAAAGATTTTCTAAATGTTTTCAAATTTTCAGCAGACATTACTCTAAAGTTTTATGTTCAGATAAGAAACTTTTCATGAGACCCACCTCCTAAGCATTTAAATTCACAGTGACTTTGAAGAAATTCTAAGACCTATCCCAAAAGAAAAGAGAAAATTTAAATAGTAATTTAGACTACACTGACTGATAAATTTCATGGAAGATATTGTCAAACCATTTATAATCTACGCTTTGTAAGACATCTAAACATCCATATTTTACTATGCAACACACAAAATTTTTATTTTCAAATGGCTCAAAAATAACAGAAAGGATTATGAGTCACTAATGTAAAACTAGTCTCTTTTTGCCAATGTCATCACTGTTTTATATTTTTACACACTTGCTTTTACATTTATATAAATCAGTCAATGCCTGTCCCAGAAAAGATTTCATGATTCTCAGTCCAAAACCATTCTTTGCCAGACACAAGAAAGTGCCTTGCTCCTTGGAGAATCTGACCAATGGAAACTTGAGAAAATAGAGCAGCCTCTGTTCTCCTGTTTACTGGACACTACACTTTAACCTGCACACACTGCCCACAGCAGACATATACCCAGGGCAGGAATCTTTCTGTCTGAGCTTCTTCAAGCTCTTCCATTGTTCCACTTCTAGAAAATCACAAATTCATTTATTTACAATATATTTCAAAAATTCAAATGGCCTAAGGAAATGAGGTAGACGGAGCAGTTAGCAATTTGTTCCTCTAAATTCCCAGTGTTTGTTTCTTTATGATTTAACAGTTTCCTTGTGTCTTTCCAACAAATGAGCAAGCCAAAAGAAACAACAAAGTAGTTCTTGCTATGGACTCTGATTTCTTGTTGAAGTGCACCCCCTGCTGGCTATTCTGTTTTTAATTTTTTTAATGTAATTTTATTGTAAAGGTGCTGCACAGAAGGGTTTCTTTACATAAGTGAGGTAATTGGTACATTTCTTGTGGAGCACTGTTACTCCTTCATTTTTCTCCCTCTATGCCTCCTCCTCACTCCTCTCCCTACTCTAAGTTGTAAAGTTCATTTCCAACATAGTGTCTTGTATCATGGTTGCATTGGGTCATCCTTTTTCCTTGTTTTACCACTTTGTTATTTCCTTTCCCTTCACCGAATCAGATAAACACATCCACAAGATTCAGGGTACTAGAATCTAACACAGAGTGATTACCAGGGATAAAACAAAAGGAAAAGGAAAAATGAAATAAAATAAAAAGCAAGAACTTGATATAGTACATTGATGACAAGCTCAACAACCAAAAAAAAGGCCTATTGTTTCCATATCTTGGAGTTCATTTCGATTAGCATCCTCTGCTAGAACTATCCTAGACATATACTAATTATTACAAATTAGGGAAACCATGAAGCCAAGTTTCTTTGGGTCTGGCTTACTTCACTTAGTATTTTTTTCCAAGTCTTTCTATTTCCTTAAAAATGAGGAGGTGTCATTCTTTCTGATGGAGGCCTAGAATTCCATTGTGTATGTATACCACATTTTCTTGATCCATTCATTTACTGAGGGGCATCTGCGTTGGTTCTATATCTTAGCTACGGCGAATTATGCTGTGATAAACATAGTTGTGCTAGCATTAGTATGGCCTGATTTATGGTCATTTGGGTAAATGACCAGAAATGGGATTCCTGGGCCACTGAGGAACCACCATACTGCTTTCCAGATTGGTTGAATAAGTTTACACTCTAACCAACAGTGCAGTAATGTTCCCTTTTTGGCCACATCCACTCCAGCAACTGAACTATAACCAATTTCTTCGATGAACATCGATACAAAACTTCTCAACAAAATTCTAATTGGATCTAGGAAGGTGGCTCAGTGGTAGAGTGCTTGCCTTGCATGAATGAGGCTGGGTTGGATTCCTCAGCAGCACCTAAGCAGAAAAAGCCAGAAGTGGTGCTATGGCTCTAGTGGTAGAGTGCTAGCCTTGAGCTGAAGAGCTGACGGACAGTATCCTGGCTGAGAGTTCAGGCCCCATGACTGACACACAAAAAAAATTCTGTCCAATCAACTTCACCAATTCATTAAAAAAAATCATACACTATTATCAAACAGGATTAATTACAGGGATGCAAAGTTGGTTCTATATATGAAGTCAATTCATATAATTCATCACATCAACAAGAGCAAGGGTAAGAACCATGTGATCATCTCAATAGATGCAAAAAAAGCATTTAACAAGATCCAACACCATTTATGATGAAAGTTCTGGAGAAACTAGGAATCCAATGAACATATAATAAAGGCTGTGTATGACAAGTCTACAGGTAGCATTATACTTAATGGCTACTAAAGCCATTTCCTCTAAATTCAGAAATGAGATAAGGCTGTCCACTCTCTCCACTCCTCTACGCTATATTAGAATGCCTAGCTAGAGCAATAAGACAAGATGCAAACATAAAGGGAATCCAAATAGGGAAAGGTAAAGTAAAAATTCTCCCTCTTTGCAGATGACATGATCTTGTATTTAAAGAACCCATAGATTCCATTCCCAAGTTACTCGAGCTGATCCGAAACTTTGGCACAGTAGAAGGTTATAAAACAAACCCTGATTTTCATAATTAGTATAGTCTAGGGTAATCTTATCAGATGAGCAGAATAGCTTAGTAGCTATGTATATATGACCATATAGGATGATGCTAAGCGAAGTGAACTCCAAGACATAGACACAATAGGTTTTTCTCTGTTGCTGTTGTTTTTAATGTACTACGTGATTTCTTGTTTCATTGTATGTTCTTCCCCCTATGGTATATGCCCTGTTGTCTCTGTATTTGATTTTAGTGCCTGGTATTGTATATACGTTTATCTGAATAAGGAAAGGGGAACAACAGAATGTTTAGACAAAGAACAAGGTAGGAACCAATGCAACAGCAATATTCACAAGATAATATGTTGGAAATGATCTGTACAGCTTAGAGGGGGGAAAGGGAAAGAGGGAGAAAAATAAGGGAAGGGGTAACAAGTTTAACAAGAAACCTTACTTATGTAACTGTAACCTCTCTATACATCGCCATGGCAAGAAAAAAATTAAAAATTAAAAAATTAACTAAAAATCAATGGCTTTTCTGTATGCCAATAGTGAGAAGAGTGCAGCTGAAATCAGGAAAGCAACTCCTTTTGTGATAGCCTCTCCCGCCAAAAAAATAATATAACTAGGAATTAACTTAACCTGAAAAAAGAAATTAAAGTAGAACTAAGGAAGTGGAAAAACCTTCCATGCTCCTGGATTAAGAGGATTAACATCGTGAAAATGGCAATACTGACAAATGCTATAGCTGCTTTTTGATACCTGAAATTACTCCAATATATAAGGCCTTTAATAAAATATTTGAAACAAAAGTGCACATATGATTCAAAACTTAATTTACAAAACTCTGCTTCTTTAGGCAAACTCAATACATGATGAGTTTTGTTTAAATTTTATTTGATTGCAAAGATGCCATACAGAGGGGTTATAGTTACATGAGTAAAGTAATAAGTACATTTCTTGTCGAACATTGTTACCCCCTCCTTTGCTTTTCTCCTACTATCCCTTCCCTGCAATGAGTTTGTATAAAAGAGAATGCATTGCAAAACCTGCTCATATTCATCATTATTGTTAGTTGTTGTTATTTTGTTTTTTGTCAGTCGTGGGGCTTGAACTCTGGGCCTGGGCACTGTCCCTCAGCTCTTCAGTTCAAGGCGAGCGCTCTACCACTTGAACCATAGCGCCACCACTTCTGGTTTTCTGGTGGTTTATCGGAGATAAGAGTTTCATGGACTTTCTTGCCTGGGCTGGCTTTGAACCGTGATCCTCAGATCTCAGCCTCCTGAGTAGCGAGGATTACAGGCATGAGATACTGGTGCCTGGCTATTGTTAGGTTTTTAAAGAGAGGTTGTTGCTGGGTAAGAACCACACCAAGCACATGGTATTTAGGTAAGGGGTAGATTTATTCATCATTCTCGCTGGCACTAGGCCATGTTGGCACTCCATGTGGCTGGGAAAAGACCTGGGAAAGAGCATCTGGCCCTGGGCTAGGCCTTATCTAGGGTAGGGGCAGGGAAAGGTGTGGCCACATTGAATCCAGATGTGACCTCTTCCAGATATGCCAGTTGCCTAAGTAACACAGGTACTGGGCAGAGACTTGGCTGGGAGGAGGGCGGGAGTCTGCTCACCATCCAGGAGCATACCTTACAATTATAAACAACTGTGGCCAATTGTTCACTAGGATTAAAAATTGATTGAAACCTTGTGACGAAAAATTAGGGCTATGTGTTAGCTTAACAAAACTTCATGCCTAAAGGTTTACTTGGACATACAAAGTAGTTCTAGCCTCGGTGTACAGTGAACACCATCACAGGCTCTACTCCATGCATCAATTTTTCCCCTCTCAGTTTTGCACACTTACAGCCTAGAAATATTACACTACAATCCTCTTTTAAAGAGGGGGAAAAGGAAATGTTTTGACATGTTAAATGAAATGTCAAGATAAAAATATGTGTAGCAATATATTATAAATATGATGTTTTCAATATTGTCAAAAAGAAAAGTCAAGACAGAATAATTATACAAAAGGGAAATATACTAAAATGTCAGCAATGACAGATTTGGGGGGCTTAGGATAATGATTGAACTAGATGAATGAATACAACGTGCATATATTTAAATTTCATTTTCCAAAACGGTTTAGAGCATTATTGCTTGTCTTATAAGCAACTAAAAAGGAAAGGAAGATTGTCACTTTTATTATAAATATGTGCCAAAATTTAACATTGCTTCTCAATATTACTGGATCTTAAAGTGTCTAATCTACAGTCTTCATTTGGTAAATTTCACTGTGAATCTGTGGTTGAGTCTGAAACATGAAGTTCTTGCAGTCGATGTTACTTTTCTTCAGACAATATGCAAAGTGTGCTGAGATCATCATTGGGGGGAAAGACAGTAAAAATTATAAACTAAACAACACACACAAGCAAAATAGATTTCTTTCCGGATGTCTGTTTTCTAACAAATTGCTTAATATTCCAGGCAGAGGCAATCACAGTGATGACCTACAGCTGGTTGGGGGCTGTTGTGGGTGTGGTAATGACAACAGGCTGAATTCATTGTACTTAATTTTATATGATTAATACACGTGTTCTGAGCAATGGTTGGAAATAAAGTGACAGTACACATTTGGCAGAATTTATTCTTTTGGTTTATATTCCTATAAGTATAGTTGAGATTATTCTTTCCTAATATTGATTCCTAATATGTCAGCATCCTACTTCTTTTCTGCCGACCTATATGAGCTAATAATATCTTCCTTCCATGATTTTTCCACCATGTTTTTTTTTAATCTGGAAGGTGGTGACTCATCTGAAAGTTTATAAATTACAAATTGTATAAATTACAAACTTTGGAATTATTTATGAATATAAGAAAGTTGGAGGCAGTGATGGTGGCTCACACCTGTAATCTCAGCTACTCAGGAAGTACAGATTGGAGGATCATGACTTCAGACCAGAAGGATGCAGTGATGTAGGCCTGTGATCTTAGCCACGTGGGAATTGGCCTTGGGCAAAGTAAACAAGACCCTATCTGAAAAATAAACATAAAAGGGCCAGGGGCTTTGACCAAGTGGTAAAGTAATTGCTTAGCAAGCGTGATGCCCTTAATTGAAAACCTAGTATTGCCACATGTTTTAGGTTAAAAAAAAAAAGAAATTCTAGTGGCCTATTCTCTATAGGATAGCTGTATTTCCTCTCAAATATATAATATTGTAATCAGGCCTTGAAAAGTTTTGTCCTCTAGCCTCAATTCTGTTGTGTTTTTAAATAAGCATCAGAGAAGGAAGAAAAAAATATCATTTATATAGATCATTCTCGGCTTCAACCTCACCAGCTGTGTTTCTACAATCAAAGTCAGAGTCCCCTCCCTCACAAATTTCAGCTTCCATGGCTCTCCTCCTTAGCTTCATTCCAGATACACTCACCATCTTGTTTTTCCAGTACATATCAAGACTGTCCTTACCACTTCCCCTTGCTGTAGCAGTATTCTTCACATGGCCACACAGCTCACTCCTTTAAACCTCCTGTTATATGTTCACTAGTAAACATATTATATCTTCCTCAATAGACTATAAACTCCAGGAGAGCAGGGATTTCTGGGAGCTTGGACACTGCTTCATATCTAGAATCATATATCATCACACAGTATATGCTCAAAGAATACTTATGGCAAAATACATTAATTAAATTTGTAAATCTAATTTCAAAAAGTGGTACTTGTGCTGGGTGCTGGTGGCTCACACCTGTAATCCTAGCTCCTCAGGAGGCTGAGATCTAAGGATTGCAGTTTGAAGCTAGCCCAAGCAGGAAAATCCAGAAGATCTGTCTCCTATAAATTACCAAAAAACCAGATGTGGAGCTATGGCTCAATGTAGTAGAGCATTAGCCTTGAGTAAAACAACTCCGGAACAATGCCTAGGCCCTGAAATCAACCCACACAACTGACCAAAAAAATAATTAATTAAATTAAAAAGCAGTGCTTGTTAAAACACAATAAATTGGAGTTAAGTGGGAAAAATACGGATGTAGCTATAATAAAGTTTTATTGTAATAATTAAAAGTAAAGTAAATAGACTATTTCTCCATATGGACAATTCATATGGAGTAAGACAGAAAGACAGATCTGGAAAGAAAGTAAAAAACACATCAGTGTGACAACGTTAGCACCCGTTAATGTTGAACAATGGAACATGGAACAATGATTCTGTCAGCAAAATCTGGTCTCATTATTCAAAAGAGTAGACACAAGTAATATTTCCCCTTCCAATTGGTTGACTCTGGGCCATGACCAACAGTACAACTATTTTGCTATCAAGATCAAGTATACTTAAACATCATTGTCCAATCATCGAAGTGGCCACCAGTCATTCATTGACGCTGTGAAAAGCCAAGTGATAATTCTCTTCATCAACAAAACTGAGGATTCCATGAAATGGACATGTCAACTTCTTGATGTGATTGTGAGAATGAGTGCTTAGTATACCAACTTATGCTACACAACTGGCCTTAATGAGAGGAAAGCCAAGGCTTGTGTGGAAAGGTTTTGGCAATAACGAGGTAACAAAAATTGAGGAGGAAGAATTTGCAGAGGAACCTGTCTTTCTCGATCCTGTGACTTAATAGGACTCTTCACATGATGAACAGCCTTGTGGAACAAGCTTTAAGAGATCTCTTCCAGCTTAGAAGAGCTTTGCCTGGAATCATTTCTCATAGTAGGTCTTTATGTTATTGAGTTTGGGTATCCTGAAAGACATGTTCACAAGGCACTAGGTAATATGCTTTTATCTTTTCAAGAACTTTGCCTATGAAATGGGTTTATGCTCAACCTTCCTTGAAGATTATGACAACATTTTCTTAGGTAAAAGTTAAGAAAATGTTGACTTTGAAAATAAAATAGTGTGTATAATTAAGTCTTCCTGTACATAAGCATTTACCAAGATATGTACTTCTTTGATTCCTACAAAAACAACATGATGGACCATATGGGGCATTTTATGGCAAACAGTGAGGCTCCCAAATTAATTTAGAAAGAGTTAATGGTTTAAAAAAGAGTAAAATGATTTGACATTAATTTGTTTGTTCTCTATGAATGCTTGATAAATGTAAATGATTACCTTGGGGAATGAAAGGACAACAATCTTTTTAGACCTGTGCTGTCCGATATGACAGACTCTACCATCTGTAACAATTGAAACCAGTCAAGTAAATATATTTTAAATCGAGTTTCTTGGTCACACAGTCTTCTCAGTCACTGCAAAATAACAGTCTGAACATCCAATAAAGAGAAAAATGGAAAGTTAATGTTTGAAAACAATTCTCACTGTTTTTAGGATATTAACAGTGGCTACACGTGACTGGTTACTTTACTGAACAGTGAAGGAGGTTTTGCTGAACAGCGCTGGTCTGAACAGATAGGATTCTCAAGAGCATTCTCTAAGGAAGGGCATTAAATAACAGACTTCTAAACATGTGAGAATTATCTGTATTTATCCCACAAGTCTTCAAGAAATATAAAGTATCAGTCATTAATGTTAGCTTGGGAATGGAGCCAGTGACGTAAAGTACCAAAATAGTAAGTGGGCCAGCAACTAAGTGAATGCATCTATGAGGTCAGGAGCCATGATTATGAGTCCTTGTGCATTTAATCCAGTTCCCAACTTTACCAAATGTATTAAAGCAAGTCAGCCTTAGAAAGAATGGGAAAAGAATGAGAAGAATAACTAGGCAGTGCTATTTCATGGAAAGAAGTTTGAGGTATGTTATTCACATTTTAGGATAAAAGATAGGCCTATGGAAGCTAGAGGTCTGGCTAACTCCCATGAGGGAGACGTTTTGCTTACCTCCTTCTAGATAATTAAGACTTTCTGAAGTATTAGCTTCAGAAATACTTTCTGAAGAGCTGGCTGCTTAAGTAGCTAGAGACTTAAGTATTTTATCAGGAGGAAATAAACTGAGAATGATTTCTAACATTAGTCATAGATGAGAGGCAATTATTTTTCAAGGGTAATCTAGTTTTTCCTAAAATAATTTCACATTTCAAAAAAAAAACCCATCAACACCACACAGTAGAGCACAGCAACCTGGCTTAGACAGACCCCTTCTGGCTTATTAAAACTCTTTTCTCTGCAAATGATAGAAAGTAGTAGTTATGAGACATGAGTGGACTTTTTCCTGAATAATAGCTGCTATTATTTTTTCCAAAGGAAAGTTAGCCATAGATTGTCTTACTGTTTTAGCGAAAGAGAAAAACAAGAGACTTAATTATCTTCAATAGTAACTCAAATTAGTGTTTACTAGAACTTTATGATTTAAGAAACAATATTACAAATTACAGAGTGTTGCTATGCCATTTACTAAATAACAGATTAGATGACCAGAGACAAATGTTATTCCTTGCAATTTCTAGAAAAGTGCATTTGCTTACTAATATGTTCAAGTTACATCCCAATGTATTGTGAAGATATAAAGTTGCAGTCTATACCTACTGAGCATTTAACTATGGCTAATCCAAAACTACAAGGATTTTACTAAATACAAACTACGTGTGGTGACGGTGGGGATTCAATCCCATACTCCTTACATGCAAGGCCAAGTACATAAGACCATTTAACTATCTTCCAGTCCTTACCAATATTTCAGAATAAAATACACACAGGATTTTGAATATTTAGCCTGAAAAAATAGTATCTTGTTAGTAATTTTATGTTGATCACATGAAATAATAACTTCAACATGTTAAATAAGATATCGTATTAAAATTGGTTTTACCTGCTTCTTTTTATACTTTCTGACTTAATGTAAAAAGTCATACTATTAAGTGGATCTGGTCATCCTTCCTTAATCATCATTACCCAAATAATTTTCAATGAACTCATGATAATACAGCTACTAGCCACTTTTTCAAGCTTCCTTTTTTTTAGGTGGGGGGTCCAGTCGTGGGGCCTGAACTCAGGGTCTTTCTGGGTGCTGTCCCTCAACTCTTCAGCTCAAGGCTAGCACTCTACCACTTGAGCCACAGCGCCACTTCTGGATTTTTTCTTTTTGCTTATGTGGTGCTGAGGAATCGAACCCAGGGCCTCATGCTTGCAAGACAAGTGCTCTACCACTGAGCCACCTTCCCAGCCCTTTTTCAAGCTTCCTTTAGAATTACATATGCCCCACACAGGCCGAAATTTTCATAATAGAGAACCAGAAACACAACAAATCAAAGAAAGGTTAGACAAATGGGATTGCATGAAATTGCAGGGCTTCTGCATGGCAAATGATATAGCTAGCAAGATCAATAGAAAACCCACGGATTGGGAAAAGATCTTCACTAGCCATAAAACGGACAAGGGTCTCATATCTAAAATAAACCTGGAACTCAAAAAATTAAATCCCCCAACAACAAATCCTCAAAGAAACAACTGTCCAATAAATAAGTGGGCTATAGACTTAAAGAGAAACTTCTCTGATACCACCTCACCCCAGTTAGAATGGCTATAATTAAGAACTCTAATAACAACAGATGCTGGAGAGGATGTGGACAGAAGGGAACCTTACTTCATTGTTGGTGGGAGTGTAAACTTGTTCAACCACTTTGGAAGCAGTATGGAGGTTCCTCAAAAGACTCCACATAGAGCTCCCCTATGACCCAGCAATCCCACTTTTGGGCATTTATCTGAATGATCACAAACAAGACCATACTAAAGCTACCAGCACAACTTTGTTTATTGCAGCATTATTTACCATAGCTAAGATATGGAACCAACCCAGATGCCCCATTTGTTAGCAAATGAAAAGACTTGAAAAAAATTATATTAAGTGAAGTAAGCCAGGTCCAAAGAAACATAGGTTCCATGGTTTCCCTTATTTGCAATAACTAGTATATATCTGAGACAAGCAGAAAAGGTCAGCTAAGTTGATGTTAGGTGAAATGAAACCCAAGATAAGTATTCAAATGATTTTCTTCATGCAATTGTTTCTAACATATTTATAAGATGATTTCTTTGTGGCTTTGTATGTCCCTCCCCTACAGTATAACCTGTGCTTTCACTGTATATGATGTGAGTAAAATTTGTGGAGGGGAAGGGAAAAAAATCAAATCGTTTAAATAGCAATACAGGGGAACCCATTCCAACAATGAGATGTACAAATCGTTATGTCAAAAACGAACTTTACAACTTTGGCGGGAGTGTGGAGGGGCGGCGGGGGGGGGGGAGGGAATGGGAAGCAATGGGAAAGGGAAACAAAGGAGGAGGCAACAATGCTTGATAAGAAATGTACTCAATATCTTGCTCATGTGATGGTAACCCCTCTGTATGGTATTTTCACAATAAAAAAAGAAAGGAGCACTATTAACCAATATATATTATATCCATTGTTAAATGAATATTGTCAAATGAATATAGTTGTGGCAACTCCTTTGTACAACTATTTCAAGATAATAATAAAAAGAAAACAACAACAACAACAACTTCAACAAAGAATTACATATGCCCCAATAACCAAGTATGCTGAAATTATGTTTGAAAATTATGGATCATGCCATTAATGTGAAATAGTATATATTTCCTTCTTTTCCCCCTTTTTCTGATGGTTGGAATACAAGCGTAATGTAATGGCAAGGATAGGATCATTACCACTATGACACCAGTTGGACCACCCAGATAATTAGACAGGTGCAATCTTTAATGATTGCTAAGCCCCTCGTTCAGCCTTAGTTCTTTTTAAGTCTCAGATATTTCTGTCCAAGAAATAAAACTTTGTTGGTTAGGCAATCATACTTTAGCTTCAATCTGCAACTGACTTTGAAATCATATTTGCAGTAACATGTCTCAACTAAATGTAGCATTACTTGAGAAAACATGAGTATGGAGAGAATGGCATTGTTGCATGCAAATTAAGATAAAATGCTCTGGAAATGTGCCATAAAGACTGGGATTTTTTTTTTTTGTAGGTCATGGGGCCTGAACTCTGGGCCTGGGCACTCTGAGTCTTCGGCTCAAGGCTAGTGCTCTACCACTTGAGCCACAGTGCCACTTCCAGCTTTTTTTGCTTATGTGGTGCTAAGGAATCGAACCAGAGCCTCATGCATGCAAGGGAAGCGCTCTACCACTGAGCCACCTTCCCAGCCCCAAGACTTGGATTTTTTTAAACTTTTGAACTAGGTAAGTGGGAAATCATTGTAAAAATGGTAGAAACAGAAAAATACTTTGCTCTCTGATTCAAAAATCACTTCAAGTTTATTTTTAAAAATATTGAAGTACTGGGCTGGGAAGGTGGCTCAATGGTAGAGTGCTTTCCTTGCATGTTTGAGGTCCTGGGTTCCATTCCTCAGCACCACACAAGTAGAAACAGCCAGAAGTGGCGCTGTGGCTCAAGTGGTAGAGTGCTAGCCTTGAGCTGAAGAGCTTAGGGACAGTGCCCAGGCCCAGAGTTTAGGCCCCATGACCGGACCCCCCCAAAAAAAGAATTTCCATGCAATCTGAAACACACATAATTATTGATTAATGTTTAAGTGAGATAATTCCAATCAACTTTATAAAACATTGGTAACTCATTTGCTTTTACTCATTTTCCTTTCCTAGGAAGGTTGATTTCTGACCTTTAAAAGCCCAGATGATAAATGCTAGCAACTTAATTAACTAGTTTTAATCAAATGAACATAGTCTGACATGCTTATTATCATTTCACATGGCCAGTCACCAGTGGCTCATGCTTGTAATCCTAGCTACTCTACAGGCAGAGTTCTGAGGATTGCAGTTCAAAGCCAACCACAGCAGAAGTCTGTGACTCATACCTCCAAAACTCTACTCAGAAAAAGCCAAACATGACACTGTGGCTCAAGTGGTAGAGAGATAACCTTGAGCACAAAGAAGCTCAGGAATAGGGCTAGGCCCTGAGTTCAATTCCAAGGACTGACAAAAAATCGTATCAATAAGATTCTTTGCATTTAAGTTTGAAGAAATAGTTCTAGAAAAAAATACATTTTTAAATGAGAAAAATAATTCCTTCAGAAAATAAAAGCTGTCTGCTTAGAGGTCTTTCAAAATGAGTTTAAAATATTTTTCTGTTATTTTTTTCTTACAAGTTATTTATGTTCTTTTAAAGCAGATCCCTTCCTATTTTCATATCTACACTCACAGTTGTCACTATTTTTTTGTAAACCTGTCTAGCTATGTGGGAGATTTATTTAGCTTGAGGGACTTAAAACATGTTTTGATCCCTGTTATAAAGATTCACCCACAAATAGTCCCTACATCTGTCACTGATCTCTGTTCTTTTGTAGAGTTCAGTCTGGTTTACTTCCTTTCTGGAGTGTTTTGTAACCCAGGGACAAGAATACTCCTTCAAAGAACTCTGAGCCAGTAAGTCACATCCCCTGTTACTCCTTATGTTTAAATACAGAGAAAGATGCAGTACAGGAAGTAATTAAGTAAAGAAATTAACAACTTATTAATTCTAATTCTTAACAACAACTTTATATAACCAAAATTCTTCACCTTTTTATGTCATTTATTTCTAATTTCTTTAGTGTATATTTTTCATTTTCAAAAGCAGATGTATTCAGGGCAAAATTTTTCAAAAACTATCTGCTTACAAGTACTTGATCTATCATTTGCTTGCCAGTGAGATAGCTGAATTACTTACCTAATGCCATCTTCAGTAACACCTATAATGATATCTGTCACTACTCATTTTGAATATATAAAATATATGTATAGTAATTTTAACTTAGTATCTTTAATACTAAGTGAATGGGATAACTATGAAGCTCTAAGTTAATTCTAAATGTTAGAAAAAAGTGAATATAATGAAATATCAATAAAATGATAAGAATGCCAATACAGGGCATATATGAATAATATTTATAGTGATCAAGCAAAAACTGAGTAGTTGTTATAGTGAGGATTTAGACAAATTTACCTTAACATTAGTTTTTAAAATTCAGTTCTCCAATATATAACATACTCAATAAAATACTCTCATGAAATTGCATAACTAGTTTTTCCTAACACAACACACATGTGAAAGAAGAGGGAATCTACCCAATATCCCTATCCAGGGGATTGTTTACAACACACTCCTCCTTGGTCTGAGCTTGGTATCCATTTGCAGAAAATACCATCTCATCCAGACAAATATGCCACTGGTAAATGAATGAGAATGCAGGAGGACAAATTGTAAATAAATAGGTGTTAGCAAAACAGAGAGCCGGGAGAGGGAGCCCTCCCCCACCCCACGTGCTTCCCACCGCTCCTTGTGGCAGCATTGCTGCAGTGCTGGAAAGACTGATGCAGAGCACAAACTAAGGCTGTCAAACTTCCTGCCATCTTCCTTCCCACAACCAGAGAAACATCCTTATGTGTGGGCAAATCCAATCATACTTTTTAGAGAAACTCTGAGAAAAATATCTCTTTACCTTAATACAGGGATTACAGACCCCAGTTCCAACGTCTAAGAGTCCCATGTTTAGCTCAGGCGACTTGCTGTCCACATGCCAATAAAAGAGACATGGCAAAGGGCAGGGAAAGAGATTTATTACATAGCAACCATGGGAAGACAATACTTAGCTTCATTTTCCCCAAGTCTTCACAGGTACTGCAATTGGCTTCAAGCTAAATAGGGAGAAATAAGGGCATATGGTAAGAAAGGTAGGCAAAGTTAAAACATTTCTGGCCAAATACAAGGTCTGGTTTGCCATTAACTCAATCTTTGTCGATGGTGGGCTGGTGGGTGAATGGTCCATAGTTTTTTGGCTGTTTACTTCAAAACAGTCAGATTACTGCCTGTTTGAGTAGCAGGCAGTCTTTTGTCACATGATGCTAAACATTTGAATCCTATTCTTCTTGGAGTGGTTTTCATAAAGTGACTAAAGGAGAAGGGAGCTCTGTAAGGAGTATAAATGCAAAGTCTGGGGGAGCTGACTTAAGTCACATGTTAGTTAAGTCACATGTCCAGCAGAAACAGCATTTTAGTTGCCTCTCATGATCTAAGAAGCAAAAATAACACAATTTGTGACTTTTTTCCATAAAATCTCATGGGCAATGAAGTGTAGTGTAAATGATATCTACAAAGAAATAGTTTAATAAGAGCACAACAATGGTAAAACCTTATTTAGTAAGAATACTGGATACAGATTTTGCAATGATTTCTAAAGAACTAAGTTGAGGATTTTTGATACTGGGGTCTACGAGAAGTTTCACAAGACATATTCTTTTCTTTTCTTTCTTTCAAATATATCTATATATACAGATATATGGATATGCATATATATAGTTTTGGGGGTTTTTTTTGGTCAACTGTGGGGCTTGAACTCTGGGCCTGGGAGCTATCCCTCAGCTCTTCAGCTCAAGGCTAGCACTCTACCACTTGAGCCACAGCGTCACTTCCAGTTTTCTGGTGGTTTATTGGAGATAAAGGTCTCACCAACTTTCCTGCCTGGGCTGGCTTTGAATGGCAATCCTCAGATCTCAGCCTCCTGAGTAGCTAGGATTACAGGCATGAGCCACCAGCACCTGGCTTTATTATTTAAAAGTTATAAAGTTGTCTTTCCATTTCAAATGAGTTCACTTGACAAATGAATAGCTCAAATAAAGTTACAAAACATGTATAATATTTAAAAACACATGTGATTAAGTACTTCCTGTATTTTACAAAGCACCATACTTTCAAGTTATTTTATTTAAAATAAAAATATCTGTAAGAGTTAATTTGTCATTTCAATGAAGCTATTTTAGGGAAAAATGAACAAAATTTGATCAAATAAGCTCATATCTTAAGATTGTGAATACATAGGTGAATGGAAAACATCAGAGAATTAGTGGATATTTAGTCTAAACATATCTATCTACTCCTAAACCTTGTGTAGAATACTAACAAAGGACTAATACATTTTATTTTTATTAAGATATACAGAAATTTGGCTTCCCAGAGTTATTGGATACTAAAATAATGCTTTAGGAGAAATAAAAATCAAAACTTTTGAGAAATTACTAGCAAAGTCCAAAGCAGTAACAGAGAAAAACATGGGTATTTATAGAGCTAGTGGGTTTATTAATAGCTTTCCCCCCCCCAAGTATTCACCAGGAAAAGCAATCCAAGAAAGGGCTTTGTAAGCAACAGAGCAAGAAGAATATATTCTAAGACTTTGCTTTTGTTTCTGAAAGTCATCCATCTGCTTTCTCAAGTCCCCTTTACATCAAATTGTTATTACTTTATGCAGTATGCTTATTAGTAGAAGAGCAGAGTAAGACCAAAAAAAATGCTGGGAAGAACATTTAAAATGCAAAAGGTTCCTCATTTTTCATCCAACAGAAACATGAGCCCTTCAAAGTTATTTCTTTGAACATCTCTAATTAAATTTAAAGTGCCTGCCACCTCCTTTCTCATCAAAATACTCTGGCAAATGTGCTTTGTCACACATTCCAACTAATTGAATCATGGTATCTAGAAAATTTGATTACAAAGAAATCTGATCCATGCAAAAATCAAAGACTCAGATACAAACTTGCTTCTCACACATCAATGAGGTCACTCTTTTAAACAAATTATTTTCTTCTTTGTTTTTCATAGTGCTCATTAATATGTGTCTCTGATTATAGTGCTACTCGTCTATTTGAGCACTGAAAATTTTAAACATAAACAAAGAGAAATCGGCTGTCCATGCATTCTCTGATAGAACTATTGCTACTCATCCTTACATGAGTTTTTTAATTTTTTTAATTATCTTTAAGTAGTTGTACCAAGGGGTTTCAATTCAACATAACAGTATGTTTACAATGATTTCTCACTTACCTAATTCAATGACGTCTAGTCTTGATGGTACATTTCTAGAGCATTTTTGCTTAATGTGCTTATAACAATGACATTCTTCCTACACTCATTTTTTTCCAATTAAATGCTAAATTTAGTTGGGACATAATATTGCAAAGATGTTTCCACAGTAAGGTAAAGATTGAACTTGAAATATGATTTGCCTAACCAAGAAAGTGTTATGTCTTGGACAGGAAAGTTTGAGGAAATACATTTCCAGAATAGACTTGGAAGTGCAGGTACTATGTGTCTTAAATGTATCTTAAATGTAAGGTGACAAAAGGAAGTGATTTCAGCCTGACTGATTTGTAGCCCATCAAGACAAATGCTTAGATGGTTTTGATTGGCTATTTGATTTCTCTGTTGATTGGAACTGGTAGTTCTTAGCTTAAATTTTTTAGGAAGAATATATTATAATAAAGTTCACAGTTGTGGATGCACTTCACCCTAAATATCCATAGATGGTGCCAATGTGACACTTAAAATCTCCTAGGATTTACCTAAAAGGTTAATAGCCTAAAAGAAATAACCTAAAAAGTTAATAAACATATTTATTTTATCTTAACTAGCCCGAAAAACTCGTGTTAGGATCAACTAAAATCCTTTCAGTTCTACAATAGAATTACACTTAATTACTTTATTACCTTTCAAGAGCTTCAGCAAACTTCTGTATTAAGAACACTATAAGTGGATTTTACATATTTGGTAAGTAATTCCAAAAGCAAGCAAACTCGCTGAAATAACTGATCACATTTGAAAATTTATTTTGTCTTTCTTCATGAAGAAACCAAAGTGTAAATCCTTGTATCTTATTTATATTCAGACTGATCAAAGCAGATTCTACAATGCTGAGGAAACTGCAGATTTTCTTTTTCGTAGTAAAGTCACAGAATCTCAAAGTTAGCCCAATGTTCTCATCATTCTAAAGGTGTTTTACAGCAGAAACTGAATAAGAACTCGTATTTTGAGTGTAAAGTCAAATTAAGCAGCCTCTCCTCCCCCTTTGTCCCTTGTTCTCTCTCTCTCTCTCTCTCTCTCTCTCTCTCTCTCTCCATCCATCCACTTTCCACTCTTGCATTTGCTGTGACCAGCAGAGTCTCACAAAGCAAATAAGCCTCTGATTCTTAGTAATATAATATTTTGCTATTTGTCAGTCTCTGCTAAATGCAGAAATAGCTTCTTCTCTTATACATTACTTTTAAGCTATGGCTTGCTAATTTGAAGATTTTGAACTGTGTCATTTCATTCAACCGATTTTTCTTTCACCCTTTTATTATTTTTTTAATTTATTTATTTTATTGTAAAGATGCTGTACGGAGGGGTTGCAGTTACATGAGTAAGGCAATGAGAACACTACTTGTCGATCTTTGTTACCCTTTCCCTTCCTTGTTGTTGTCCCACTGTCCCTTCCCTCCCCCACCTCCCACACTCTTATTCCCCCCTCCCTATCCTCACCACCAGGAGTTGTAAAGTTTGTTTCCAATATACTGTCCTGTGGGTATCTTTGTTGCAATGGGTCATCCTGTGTCCTTGTTTCAGCATTTTGTTATTCTCCTTCCTCTCTCCAGATTAGACATATGTATATACAAGATTCAAGGAATCAAAATTGAGTACAGTGACAACAGGGGATATACCATAGGGGAAAGAACATACAAAGGAAACAACAAAAAAATCACATGGTTCATTTAAAACAATAACAATAAAGACAGACCTCTTATGTCCATATCTTGGGGTTCATTTCACTTAGTATCATGTTATATGGTCATTTATACATGGTTTTTGAGCTTTTCAGCTCATTTGATAAGATTATCCTATACTTATACTAATTATTGCAAATAAGGGAAACCATGGGACCTAAATTTCTTTGGGCTCGGTAACTTCATTAAATGTAATGTTTTCCAAGTCTTTCCATTTCCTAACAAATAGGGCGGTGGTGTTCTTTCTGATGAAAGCATAGAATTCCATTGTATATATGTACCACATTTTCTTGATCCATTCATCTACTGAGAGGCATCTGGGTTGGTCCCATATCTTAGTTATGGTGAACAATGCTACGATAAACATAGTAGTGTTGGTAGCTTTAGTATGGCCTTGTTTGTGATTGTTTGGGGACATACCCAAAAGTGGAATTGCTGGGTCATAGGGGAGCACTATATGGAGTCTTTTAAGGAACCTCCATACTGCTTTCCAGAGTGGCTGAACAAGTTTATACTCCCTTTTGGGTTCCCTTTTGGCCACATCCCCTCCAATGTCTGTCATTATTAGATCAGACTTCAAACCTACTACAAAGCCATAGTAATCAAAACAGCTTGGTACTGCGCAATAGACCTGAAGACCAATAGAATAATACTGAAGACCCAGAAATGAACCCACAGACTATATAGGTGGCTATAGGCCACCTAATCTTTGATAAGGGGGCCAAAAAAATAGAATGGAAGAAAGGTAGTCTCTTCAGTAAAGGGTGCTAGAAAAACTGGTTAACTACTTGTAGAAAACTAAAGTTGGATCCTTATATATCACCTTGCACCAGAATCAATTCCAAATGGATCAAAGACCTTGAAGTAAAAGCAGACACTCTGAAAATATTACAGGAAGGAATAGGAGAAACTTTAGGGATCCTTGGCACAGGCTGAAATTTTCTTAATAGAGACCCAAATCAAAGAAAGGTTAGACAAATGGGATTGCATGAAACTGCAGAGCTTCTGCATGTCAAAGGACATAACTAGCAAGATCAATAGAAAGTCCACAGACTGGGAGGTCTTCACTAGCTATACAACAGGGCCTCGTATTTAAAATATACCTGGAACTCAAAAAATTAAATCCCCCAACAACAAATCCTCAAAGAAACAACTGCCCAATAAATAAGTGGGTTAAAGACTTAAAGAGAGACTTCTCTGGAGAGGAAATAAGAATGGCTAGTAGACACATGAAGAAATGCCCACTTCTCTGGTCATAAAAGAAATGCAAATCCAAACAACATTGAGATTCCACCTCAGCCCAGTTAGAATGGCTATAATCTTTCACCCTTTTCTTAAAAATGTACATGTATACAATAACATTACAACTGTTGATAAAGAATTCACTTTTATTAGAGGAATAAAATAATGTAAAATGTCATCAATTACCAATATGTTAAAGGAATTTGAAATTAGTTTTCAAAACACATCCCAAAAAGTTCTATTGCAAGAGATCAACCTTTTACTTATTTTAAGAGATGTGTTGTATTCTAAATACATCTTGCTATTGTTGTTTACTTGAGTGAAATTGTGATTTTAAAACTCACAGTGAACAATTATTATCTTAAAGTATATGTTGGACATTAACAAAATTAAATATTTATTAGCTTGACATCTAGACAGTTCAAAAGTCATCACTTAGTAAATGGCATTAGATTCAGGTCATTTAAAAGAGTTTTCAATGTAAACCATTTTTGTTTTGGAGACTAGGTATTTTCACCTGGAAAAAGTTATTTGTTCCTTTAATCATCTTCACTCTCATTCATGTTTTTAGTAAGAAAATACTTTCAGGAACTTTACACATTTCTATCGACTTTTGTTTTACTATGCACAAAAAACAGAGCTGGGTGCCTGTAATACTCAGGAGGCTGAGATCTGAAAATTGTGGATCAAAACTAGACCAGGCAGGAAAATTTGTGAGACTCTTATCTCCAATAAACTACTCAGAAAAAGCTATAAGAGGCACTGTGGCTCAAAGTGATAGAGCACTAACCTTGAGCAAAGGAACTCAGGGACAGTGCCAAGCCCCATAATCAAAAAAAAGCAAGCAAGCAAGCAAGCAAGCAAGGAAGGAAGGAAGCAAGCAAGCAAGCCAGCCAGCCAGCCAGCCAGCCAATAGGAAAATTATTTCTGCTGGCTGGCCATAAACCCTGCACATTAAAATATAAAACAGAGCTCTGGACCCATTTACAGCTCCCCCCCACACTTTGAAGTATAGCTTCTTATCAGCTATAACATTGATCCAGTGACATGAGGATTGAAATTCTGCCAGCCTTTAGAAGTTGCTTCTAGGAATTTTACTAATGGGTACTGAATATTAGTCATTTTAGAAATTCAACATTTATGGTCAAAAACTTACATTTTCTATTGAGAAGACAAAAGTCTCCTTGTTTGTATTTTCGGTAAAGAGTTGATCAGAAGACAGTGTGGATTAAGAGTTGATCAGAAGACAGTGTGGATTAAAATTTTCTAGGGAACTGTTAGTTAAGCACATTATATAAATCTCCAATAATCACAACAACACTTGCTAAATTTCAGTAATGTGCTTATATAACTTGGAAAAATGAGATGCTAGACAGCAGAAATGTTTTTTTTGTTTTTGGAACAGTAGCATAGCACAACTATGTGCTACAATAATTTCTTTGCCTCTTTAGCAAGGGAGAAAATGTTACTCATAAGAGCAGGGTCTCCTTAGCTTAATGAATAAGAGAATCATCTGGGATACTTTAAAAAGCTTAGTTCCTGACTTCTTATGCCCTGTTAGATATGAGTCTGAGAAGATCAGAATTTATCTTAGTACAAATGGCCCAAGTTTTAATAATCTCTAATGCTTCTGCTGTCAAGAATGCTACAGAGATAATTCTAGTACTGTCTCTAGACCCCCAGCCTAGTGGTTTCCTGGACCCAGACCCTTGTCATCTGACAAGGCTCTTAAGTCTAAGTAGCCCTGATTTACAATAGACTGTGGAGAAGTGGAAAGAATAACAAAGATTTGATGGAAGGATAACTTGAATACTGAACTTGAAGTCACAAAAATATCTGCCAGTAAGTTAAGCGTAAAATGAAAATGTTCTTCAGTATGGGGAGAAGACTACCATTAGGTTAAAGAAAGTAGATGTAATCTGAAAACTAATCAAAGCAGTACTGAATTATACTCAAGGTCTTTTTCTTCAGAAGATAGGAATATCATTTAGCAGAAAAAATTGTCTTAATTATATCACTTAAGACCTGTATTGGCACATAGTAAATCAATCTATAAAACCAACCTGGAACAAAACAATGAAATGTACGGATGATCCTCATCTGGTTCCTTCCAGTCAGAATACCACCAATGGAAACTAGTGACCTGGCTGGAAGAATAGATAATTTTGTTATTTTTGATATACCATGTAGAAGTAAGGTGTAAATTGACTTCCAGTATGAACTTCAGGTGGGACCCCTGTTTCAGTCCAGTGTCCAACAAGATGTCAGCATGGAAGAATATCTAAGCTGCATCTAAAACTACGTGTAAGCATTTTGAATTTCACAAGGCAATATTTATTAAATAAACTTGATTTGCTGTACTGGTTGCTAGAGTAGTTGTGTGCTCCCAAGTTACATCAATACACAGTTCCAACATAGTCAATGACAGCTCACCTCTCTATCTTCTCAAATATTTCTTTCTTTAATTTCCTAAGGAATTAGAAATATGATCATATCATGTTTCACATTTAATTTAACTTTCTCTTACAAATTAAATTAAAGCCTATGTAACTTTCCTGGCTATTGGAATATCTTCACTCATGAGATCTCTTCAAATTGTGTCCATTTTTCTACTAAGCCTCCTAGTCTTGAGCTTTCTTTTGATCCTATGATCTCCTTTCATCCTCCTGTTGAGTTTGGAGGTCTTCGCATTTCCTTGAAAGAAGTCATGGTATCAGGTATATAGGGTATAAATGCGTGCTCCGGATCCCTAATTTATCTCTATCTATCTATCTATCTATCTATCTGTCTATCTATCTATCTATCTACTATCTGTAGTCTTTTGAAGTCCAAAGATTATAATTTTAATATTATTCAGTTCTTGGATTTTTTATTATTTTATGTTTAATTATTTTTATATATTTTCAAGGTTTCTTTTGAAATGGCAAGATCATAAAACCTATACAAGATCACAAAACCTCCATGTTTTACTCTAAAATTTATTTTTTGTTTGTACATTTAGTTCAGCAATCCATCTAGGACTAACTTTTATAGATGGGATGAGATCAGAGTCAAATTCCTTTCTTTGTGAAATCATTTAATAAAAAAGATAAATTTTCTTTACCATATAAACTGTTCATTTTCATAAATCAAGTGAACGGATATACATTGCCAGTTTCTATATTTGGTTCCATTGGTAGTCTTTCCCTGGGCTAGAATGACACTTTTGACTATACACTATCATATAAACATACTGGTAAGTATTTTCTCTGTGTTTACAATGTTAGTGTGTTTGAAGTGTGTGTGTGTGTGTGTGTGTGTGTGTGTTCTGTTTCTGAGACTTAAACTCGGAGCTTGGGTGCTGGCCCTGAGTTTTTTTGAACAAGGGTATGTCTCTACCACTTGAGCCACAACTCCATTTCTGGCTTTCAGTAGTTAAATGGAGAAAAGGGTCTCATGGATTTTCCCTGCCTGAGCTGGCTTTGAAGTGGAGTCCTCAGATCTCAGCTTCCTGATTACAGGTGTGAACCACCAATGTCCAACTAAAACTTACTTTTCATTGATGCATTAAAACATAAAAGTTTTAATGAGGGGTCTGGGAAGATGGCTCAGTGGTAGAGCGCTTGCCTTGCATGCCTGAGACCCTGGGTTCGATTCCTCAGTACCACATAAGCGAAAGGAAAAAAGCCAGAAGTGGTGCTGTGGCTCAAGTGGTAGAGCACTAGCCTTGAGCTGAAGAGCTGAGAGACAGCACCCAGGCCCAGAGTTCAGGCCCCACGACCGGACCCCAAAAAAAAAAAGTTTTAATGAGGCAACACAAAATGTACCATTTCATATAGCATTACGCACATATACATTGCATAATATTTAAATCGGGTTAAACATTTATCTCCTCAAAAATTGTTCATTTCTTCAATATCAGGAATCTGAAGCTTGTTTTGAATGGGAGATAAGTTGAAAGGTAATAGATGACTAGAAAAAGGATTAATAGATGAATACAGTCCTAATACTAAATGCACATATGAGAAATCTATGTGACTGGTGAATCAAGGAGGCAAGGGGAGAATGTTAGGAGGGTGACTCGATTGAGATGCACTGAACACATAAATAGACATGTTAAATTTTAACCCCCAAACAACCATTTATAGACAAAAATTCATTTAAAAGTGATCATTTCTTCATATTAAAACTTCCATAATCTTTTCTTTTAGCTTTCTGAAGTGTATTAAATATTATTTTGTATAGTTATCTTCCTACAGAAATTGTGGTGTGATGGAGCTGCTATATTACATTGTTTTAGCATAGGTCACTTAAAAATTATATCTGTAAGGAACATAAAGTAACTCTTGAGTGATAAATTCTACCTGTATAATAAAATAATGCTTATAGCAAGCATTTTCTAACACAATTCTAACATTAGTTGTATACTTCTTGTCAAGGTAATTGATGAAAATTCAATGATTTGCTCCTTACAACAAATCTAGACATAACTCCATCAAATAAAATCAGTTAACTACATAATTGATTCTACTTCTAACTTCAATAGAATAGATTTAAGTTGCAACAGTGGAAAAAATATTGCACCCCATTAATGATCCCATGTCCTTCTGCCTAGTAGTCTGTCAACTTTAATAATAAAATAAGATACAATTCATTGAGATTATTAAGCAAACTACTTTCTCTCTGGAAGAGCAGTCTTTAATAGGTTAGGATTTCGAAAATTGAATCAATTTATAGTAGATCAAGAAAGAAAACAATAATCATTCTAACCATTAAGGTTCCAGGAGCCAGAGCAAAGGAAGAAGGAGATGACTTGAGAAGTGTATTTATTAACTCAGCAAACCACCAGCAGCCAAATTGGAGGTGAACACAAAACAGTCTGCTAAGTAGTGATGGGTGTGGTGAGAGCTTCTGCATGGCAAAGGACATAGCTAGCAAGATCAATAGAAAGCCCATGGATTGGGAGAAGATCTTCACTAGCCATACAACGGAAAAGGGTCTCATATCTAAAATATACCTAGAACCCAAAAAATTAAATTCCCCAAAAACAAATCCTCAAAGAAACAACTGCCCAATAAATAAGTGGGTTAAAGACTTAAAGAGAAACTTCTCTGAAGAGGAAAGAAGGATGGCCAATAGATACATGAAGAAATGCTCAACCTCTCTAGCCATAAAAGAAATGCAAATCAAAACAACACTATATTACCACCTCACCCCAGTTAGAATGGCTATAATCAAGAACTCTAAGAACAACAGATGCTGGAGGAGACGTGGACAGAAGGGAACCTTACTGCATTGTTGTGGGAGTGTAAATTTGTTCAACCACTTTGGAAAGCAGTATGGAGGTTCCTCAAAAGACTCCACATAGAGCTCCCCTATGACCGAGCAATCCCACTTTTGGGCATTTACCTGAATGATCACAAACAAGACCATACTAGAGCTACCAGCGCAATTATTTACCATAGCTAAGATATGGAACCAACCCAAATACCCCTCAGTAGATGAACAGATCAAGAAAATGTGATATATATATATATATATGTGTGTGTATGTGTGTATATATATTCACATATATACACACACATACAATGGAATTCTATGCCTCCATCAGAAAGAATGACATTGCCCAATTTGTTAAGAAATGGAAAGACTTGGAAAAAATTATATTAAGTGAAGTAAGCCAGGCCCAAAGAAACATAGGTCCCATGGTTTCCCTTATTTGCAATAACTAGTATATGTCTGAGTCAACCAGAAAAGGTCAGATAAGTTGATGTTCAGGGAATGAACCCCCACATAAGTATTCAAATGTTTTTTTTTTTCTTTCATGCGATTGTTTCTTCTTTGTTGCTTTGTATGTCCCTCCCCCACGGTATAACCCCTGCTTTCACTGTATTTGATGTTGGTATAATTTGTGGAGGGGAAGGGAAAAAACAAATCATTTAACTAAGGATACAGGTGGACCCATTGCAACAATGAGATGTACAAGCCATTATGTGGAAAAGCAAACTTTACAACTTTGGCTGGGGGAGCAGGATTGGGTGGGGAGAGGTGGGGGGAGTATGGGAAGGGATGGCAATTACAATTACCCATGTAATTGTAACCCTCTGTACGGTATTCTCACAATAAAAAAAAGAAAGAACAATTCCCCTGTTCTCCATTAATGCATCTGGAAATTTGAGTAGACAGTTTCAATGGTGCCACTTGGTGTCAAACCCAGAAACAAAATAGAAAAAGAAAGCTACATTTAACATACCTATTATTAACACTTGTAAAATTCTATCTGCTGGACCAGATATTTGCATCCTGTGTTCAAGGTATTGATTGTGACCTGTAATTTTGCCTATATTCAAAAGAAAAATTTGCTTTAATTCAAGTATATTAGGCACATGATTTTAAAAGGAAAATTAATCTTTAATGGAAAATCATCTTAATATTTAACTAATATAAATACTGGAAAAGGGCGGTGTTCCTGTTCCTGTTTTGCTCTGGTGTCCTTTAGCAATGACTCTCTCATTCCTGTCTCTTAAGAGGCCTAAGCTATAACTGTCAGCTTCTAGGTAGGAAAATTATACATGATAAGATGAGTCCATTGAAGTATCTACTTCAGGTACAAAGTGAAAACTGTTTAGAGAAACAATCTTTAACTCAAAGACTTTATTAACCATCAGGGGCTTTCTTCTCATGTGTCCTCTTCACTTTTGACAAAATTTAAATATGTCTATATTATGATTATTTAAGTAAATGATGTAACTATAAAATATACCTTTGGTTTCAGTCTCAAAAGTCTTTCTACCAAACTAAATTCTTTTTTATTTAAATATATATTTTTATTGTAAAGATACTGTATAGAGGGGTTATAGTTACATGAGTAGGGTAATGAGTACATTTCCTCTGGAGCATTGTTACCCATTACTTTGTTTTTCCCCTACTATTCCTTTCTTTCCCTCCTCCCCAACTCCCCCCTCCCGCCCCCACCCACTACCGAAGTTGTAAAGTTCATTTTCAACATAGTGTCTTGTATATCTCATTGCTACAATGGGACAACCTGTATCCTTAGTTCAGCATTTTATTATTTCCCTTCCCCTCCCCAAATTAGAAAAATGTATATACAAGACTCAGGGCACCCAAATCAAATACAGTGAAAACAGGGGTTATACCATGGGGGAAGAACATATGAGAGAAACAAACTACACAGAATATTATAAGTACATTAAAAATCAACAGCAACAAAGATAAAAAACTTCTTGTGTCCCTATCTTGGTGTTCATTTCACTTAGCATCATCTTATATGGACATATGTACATAGCTTTTGACCTATTCTGCTTATCCTAGACATATACTAGTTATTGCAAATAAGGGAAACCATGGGATCTATGTTTCTTTTGGCCTGGCTTACTTCACTTAATATAATTTTTTCCAAGTCTTTCCATTTCCTAACAAATAGGACGTGTCATTCTTTCTGATGGAGGTATAGAATGTCATATATATATACCATATTTTCTTGATCCATTCATCTACTGAGCAGCATCTGGGTTGGTTCCATATCTTAGCTATGGTCAATAATGCTGCGATAAACATAGTTGTGCTGGTAGCTTTAGTATGGTCTTGTTTGTGATTGTTTGGGTAAATACCCAAAAGTGGGATTACTACCAACCTAAATTCTTAATAAGTTTACTTCTAAAATCATTTTATGAGATAATGTTAAGAGGACTCAATTATGTTTCAACCTTAGTACTGGGTACAAGTTAATACATAGAATTATTGAGCTTAAGATTTGATACTTAAAAAAACAGGCTATAGCATATTAGTGCAGATGTGGAATTATACAGAATGAAAAAAAGGTTTCTCAGATATGTCTTCAAATGTAATCAAAATTCATGTCTGCCATCAGATTCAACAAATATTAAGAACAATGGACAGTGTATTTTAAGATATCGCCTCTAATTTTCTTAAGTTATTTTGGACTGCACATTGGTGTCTTACACAAGTAACTTGTTTTTACACTGCTTTGCTAGATGTTTGCCTAACAACTGAAGTGGTTAATTGTTTTATAAATACCACACTCTTCATCTCATCTACTGAACACAAATCCACATACATACCCTTTACCTGTTATCTCAATTTTAAAATTCTGAGTCTAATTTAATTTTTGAATTTGCAATGAGAATGCAGATATTAATAAATAAATTAATTTTTGGAGCTGCTCTATTGGTTACTTGTGAAGTTTATGTGTGTTCCAAACTTACTCATGATTTAAAATCATTTTAATTTATGCTGAGTAAGAAGAGTAGATTTGGACATGGTCATCAAAATTATTATTGCTTAGTTATTCTCTGGACCAACTGAATAGATTACTAACTCTAATGCCTTTTTGATTGCTAAACTTTAATCTTTTCACTCTTATCCCATTTCTTTATGGTTTAGTGACTTGTGCCAACTTTGGACTAAGTTGAAAGCCAGTTATTGGATGCCCTAATGCACAGCCACTGGAACATTTCCAAATAGGACTCTGGTGTTGGCACAGAGCGAGACAATCCAGGGTTTCCAGAATTTATGCCATCTAAGTGGGTCATGTTATAACTGTCAGAGATCATTCTTTCTAAGCTGGAATAGTAATGTGTGGGCTAACATTTATAACTTTCAGTTCTGAAATAGTCTTACAACAAAGTGACAAGTATAACTTCTCATTATACAAAAGATTACATTTTCACATGTGACAAATTAAATCACTTAATCAAGGTGAGAAAATGGAAATGAAAAAGAAGAAAAGAGTTCATGTATTTCCATAATGCTGAAAATACAACACTGCCTTTCTTCCATGAATTTCAGACCAAACAGCTCTCAGCCAACGTTAATGAAATGATGCCAAGGCTCCTGAGTAGACCAAATGAAGAGCAGATTATGTGCTCAGCAAAACTGGATAGAGCTTATCCTCTATGTTGCTAACAATGAGGAAAAGAAATTCCTGCAGGGAATAACATTATCTCTAAGAGAATTTCAAAATAGATTGCAATCTGACTTTTTTGTTGTTGTTGTTTTGAGGTCTGTTCATTTTGCTTAGGTTTGTTTAGTTTTGCTTTTCTAGTATCACCAAGTAGACCAGATTGGGTTCAAACTCAGAGCCCTACTACCTCATGTACCCAAGGGCTAAGATTACAGTCACGATCCACCATACCCTGCTGCTTTCTGAGTTTTGTATGTGTTTTTCCATGAGCAACTTGGTTTAAAGCATGGTTTAAAACGTGGTGAACTCAGACCCAACTGAGAAAGATTGTCAAGGCCATAATAAAGCAGAGAGTTCACCTTATAATTTAGAACCCTGGCCCTTACTGCTTTTCTTTTTGCATGAAAGAATAACTAGTCTGGGACACTTTAGTAATTAAGAGAAATAAATGATTTCATTAAGGAAATAACATGCCAGCTTTCCAATGTCTTGGGTTTTTTTGATTGGTAGACCCTTATTTTTCTGTGAGGGGCATTGCCCATACTCTGACAAAATATAAATGAATATAATTTATTTGGTGTTAAGAACATTTTCTAAAACCACCAAGGGCAGAATCATAGACTAGGTTGTTAGTTTCTATGGAGAGTTTGGAAAGTGAACATCCCACCATTCCTATTCAGTTCTCAAAGATTCTCACTTTCTTTTGAAGATTAAAAAGAGCTTGCAGCCTTCCACACTCCTGGGGCGTGATACAAGAACAAGGACAGCTTAATGGACACATGGACATTGCTAGGCTTGCTGCTCTGATAATGCCATCTGGAAATTCTTAACAACTTCTAAACAGGAGGCCCCGTATTTTTATTTTGAACTAGACTCCACACATTATGTAACCAGTCCTTAAACACAGATTGGCTGCCTTAGAACGTAAGTTCTATGTTTTTATCACCAACGTATGGATAAGCTTGGCCCTTTTCTTCTAGAGTTTCATGTTTTCCATGAGTATTTTTGCTCTAAATTCACATAAACCTGTTTCTAGGCCCTCCTCCTGTTTAAAAAAAAGCCATCAGAAACTTACAGGTTTGCAACTTGAAATGTTAAGAACCTTGTTATAAAATTACATTGAAACTGCAAAATGTACTTCGTAGGAAGGCCAAACTTCAAAGTTTCATTTTTAAACCTAGAAAAGATGTAAATAAAAATAAGACCAAATATTATCATGTTTAGCCTTGAAACAAAACTTCATATTTTATCATCAATATTTGTGCTAAGAGAATTGTATTATCTTTAAATATCAAAATATATTTAATACTCATGTATAGCCACCACTGGGGATGTTTATTAAACATATTTTGAGGGGTATATGATTAATTTACTAGAATTATTTCAGTGTACTAGATTTCAAGGGCATTTGTTTCATGTTTTCTGCCTATTTAATCCCTTCAAAGACAGAAAAAAACAGATGAGAAAAACTTAGTCCAAACCAGGTCACAGTTACAAGTGGCTTTTCTGTCTGATATAAGAAGTAACTTATCAATGGTATAATTCATGAATAGTAGACCTCAAGGTCTTTTCAACACTGCCTTCTCCACACATCAATGTCTAAAGTCCTGTTCTTAATAAAGAGGTCATCTAGTATTGGCTATGTTCCTGGCACAAAGCTAAAAGCTAAAAGTCTTAAAATAATAACTCCAGTAGCAACTTGGAGACTGTACAACAGAGATAGTATGAGTTGTTCTACCAAACAAAGGCTGAAGATGATGGATTTCCTTCCCAAATAGGTGTACATTTTAAGGTCTTAATTGTTGAACATTTATTTAACTTGGCTGTATAGCAAAGTAAAATACCGAGCACAGGAGAGAGTGTGTCTGTAAGCATGTCTATAATCTTTCCCTTCAGGCTCCAGTGACATACAGTTACCAGTTCACTTTAGTATTTTAGTACTATTGTATTTCAGCCCACTTAAAGTATTTTACTAGCCTAAATTTGTCATGGAAAGTTCTAACCATTAGCTAATGTTTATTCTTCACTATGTCAGGTGCTTTCCATCTGTAAGCAGTGAATAACATCGGCACAGAAATTCAACATTTTTAAAGATTTACATGGTTGATGAAAAGTGCTGCAATAGGTCCTATATATATGAAACAGTCTATCGAATATAAAACACTTAAGGTTTCCATTCCTAAATACAATAGTTGACAGTTGAGGTAGATGACCTCTTTGACAGACACTGAAAGACAATGACATGAACTACACTAAACCTTGTGCGCTGTGAACTTATGCATTAGCAATATCTTAGCAAACACTGCCCCCATGTGGTATTTCATTCTAAAATGAGTTTAAGGATTCATTCTAAATGTTGCATTTAATGTGAAGGAACAAAAAAATCACATATTATCAAAACTATTATTTAACTGAATGTATAAAATACTCCTCACACCATTTCCATCACTATTTTCTTTTTACTTGCAAGTTAATAGATACATACCTTTGTTAATAGTTTTGCTGATCTTATGGGAAAAAGTTCTCCGTCAAGCCTAAAGATGTAATAGGGAAGAACAAAACTACACAAACTGAAAATGTAATAATAAAGAACATGAATTAGATTTTCATTTCAAACATATATAATATACCATATAATAACTCAATATGTGTATACAGCATGTAAGGATCACATCATGTCAATCATTTCCTCTTACATATAACATTGCACTACACAGGACAATGGGATGCATGTAAAAAATATAAATTGATTGAGTCATGATAATTAATAAATCCATTTCCTTACTTTTACTTTGTAACAGAGAACTTTTCTCTACATTTACTATAAACTATATGATCGATTACTGTGAGATATAGTGACCTCACTGGTCTGTAAAATTGTAGAAATTATGTTGGATACTAAAGAAAATACTATAATTAATCTTAATGCATTTTAAAGTTTTTCATTGCTATTACATAGGAAAAATTGAGTCTTAAGTATTAAACTTGTGCCAAGAAACTTTGCTACAGTAACCTGTTAGTCTAAAAGATTCTTACAGATTCTTTTTTAAATATTTATTTCTTCTATTCCTAGTTTTAACAAGGTTTAATTTATGATTTACTGTTGAATTTTGACAAAAGCTTTATTTTCCATCTGTGGAAATGACTTAATGTTTTGCTTCTCTATTCTGTTACATCTGATTTTGTGATAAAACACGTTTTCATTGCTGAGGGTAAATTTGGCCTTGCCACTGTGTATTTTCCGTTTTGTGTACTGATTCATGTGATTTTCACACCTGTGTTCATGAGAAATTTCCACCCACAGTTTGCTTGTAATGTCTCTGTCTTTGGTGTCAAGGTAATAGAAATGTTGTAAGTTGCGTTGTAAAGTACCCTGTTTTTTTTAATGTTATTGTAAAAAGTACCCCATTCTTTAAGAAATAATTTGCATAGAAATGGCATCATTATATCTAACTCAAATACGTAAGAGCAAGCCGGGAGCTGGTGGCTCACTCCTGTAATCCTAGCTACTCACGAGGCTGAGATCTGAGTATGGCGGTTCAAAGCCAGCCAGGACAGGAAAGTCCGTGAGGCTCTTCCCTCCCAGCCCCCACCCTTTGGGTCGTGGGAATTGAACTCTGGGCCTGGGTGCTGTCCCTCAGCTCTTCAGCTCAAGGCCAGCCACAGCGCCACTTCCTATTTTCTAGTGGTTTATTGGAAATAAGAGCCTCACGGACTTTCCTGCCCGGGCTGGCTTTGAACTGTGATCCTCAGATCTCAGCCTCCTAAGTAGCTAGGATTACAGGCTTGAGCCACCGGCACCCAACTAGGTAGTGTTTATTGAGTACCTAAAGTGTGTCATGCAATAAATATGAGCCAATAATGTTGTCATGTTAAATACTACATAGTTTATGCTACTTAAACATCAATGATTACCATTCAAAATACATTCAAATAGATTGCTACTCATTTGTTTTAAAAGAAGTTCCCAATAAATAGTAAACATTAACCAAATCTTGCATATGTACATTTTGCAAAGACTGGGGCAAAAGCCAATAAATGTAAACTCCTCCATCATTCACTATTCTAAGGAAATTAATGTCTAGAAGCAGTATTTCTATTCCCAGCATGACGATCTAACTTGAAAAGACTTGATTAACAATGTTACATGCATCTTTACAATAAAATAAAAAAGTACTGCCTTTATAGATTCCCATTAACTATAGCTAGGCTGCAAGGTCTTAAAGACCAAGCAGCAAACACACACATTACAACTAGATGTCACCCAGGAGCTCCCTGGGGTCCTTGATTTCCCTTGTACCCCAAGCTAACATAGTCCAGAGTATACTGCCAGCTTTGTACTCCTGTGGTTACACTTTATTTTAAATTAACTTCATTTTTAATTGACACAATAAAATACAAAAATGTACAGATTAAAGGGGCACTACGTGATGTCTTGATATTTATGGTAATGTTTAAGTCGGGATCAGCATACCTAACCAAATATTTCTCATTTGGTTATGATTTAAAGCATTCAAAATGTCCTCCTTCTTTTCCCTTTAAAATATATTGTGCATTTTTTGATGTTACCCATAATCCTGCTATGCAATAATAACAAACAGTGTTGGACTGCTTACTTAAAAAATTGTGCTTATTAATGAGGTAAAGAGTATTATTCCTCTTTATGTGCTCTTGCTAAGTTTTGTCTATTTTTTTAAGTCTTTTTTCAATTTATTTTTTATTGTGAAAATACTGTACAGAGGGGTTACAATTACATGGGCAAGATAATGAGTACATTTCTTATCAAGCATTGTAGACTCCTCCTTTGTTTCCCCTTCCCATCCCTTCCCATCCTCTCCCCGCTCCCCCATCCAATCCTCCCCGCCCCCCCCAACAAAGTTGTAAAGTTCAATTTCGACATAACAACTTGTACTTCTCATTGTTGCAACAGGTCCACCTGTATTCTTATTTAAACGACTTGTTTTTCCCCTACCCCTCACAAATTATACCAACATCAAATACAGTGAAAGCAGGAGTTATACTGTGGGGGAGGGACATACAAAGCAACAAAGAAATAATCTTATAAATGCATTAGAAACAATTGCATGAAAGAAAAAAAAACATTTGAATACATATCTTAGGGTTCATTTCCTTAACATCACATTATCTGACCTTTTCTGCTTGACTCAGACATATACTAGATATTGCAAATAAGGGAAACCATGGGACCTATGTTTCTTTGGGCTTGGCTTACTTCACTTCCAAGCCTTTCCATTTCCTAACAAATGGGGCAATGTCATTCTTTCTGATGGAGGCATAGAATTCCATTGTGTATATATACCACATTTTCTTGATCCAATACCTATCAAGTTTTGTCTATTTTGCTTAACGTTTCAAAGAATCTGTTCCTTGTTTTATTGATCACTTATAATTCCATTTCATTTATTTCTATTGAGATGCTATCTATTTCCTTTTACTAATTCTGGGTCTAGTTTGTTCTTTTCCTAGCTCTTTGATTTGTAGCAACTTTTTGTTTATTTAAAATCTTTCTGAATTTTGAAGTAGGCATTGATTACTACAAACATCCTCTTGGTATTGCTTTTATTGAATCCTAATCATCTGGTTGAGTCTCTATTTTTATTTCTTTCAATTAATTTAGTTAATTCCTTATTGATTTATTCCCTCGTTCACAGACTGTTTGGCCCAGGCTAGCTTTAAACCATAATCCTTTGAATCTCAGCCTCCTAGCTAGCTAGAAATATAGGCATGAGCCACTGTTGCCAATTTAATATATAATATATTTACATATATATTTAACTGAACAATTTCATATATAGTCAAGGTTATTTTTAATAGCAAAGTTTTGCTATAGTCATTTTGTGACTTGATTTCTAATACTAGTTTAAGTCCTTCCTTTCTCCCTTCCTAACTTTCCTTCATTCTTTCTTTTTGTTTTTTTTCTTTTCTCCCTCTGTTATGCTTTTCTTTTGTGGTTAAGTGATACACTTTAGTAGTGCATATTAATTCCATCTTTGTTATTTTTGATTCACTATGGCAAATTTCTGCTTTATAATTAACATCAGAATTACAAAATATCATTTGATAATACTATTTTGGAATAATAAAACATAAGTCTAAACATAAGGAAAAGGCAAAATCATGAAATGTCAAATATACAAAAAAAAGACTTTACTTGTACTTCATTCCTTCCCATATTGTTAATTTTTGATGTTTCATTTTTGCATTTGTCTATACTCTATATATTTCTTTAAATGTTAATATAGTTATTTTAACTGTTTTGCTTTGTAGTCTTCATAGTAAAATATGAATGGTTCATGTATTATATTTAAAAAATTAGACTTTGAATGGTGCTTTGGCTCAAGCGGTAGAGCACTTGCCTTGAGCTGAAGAGCGCAGGGACAGTGCCCAAGCCCAGAGTTCAAGCCCCACCACCGACAAAAAAAAATAGACTCTGAATTTGTCTTTATTTGTATTTCTAATGAGGAGACTATGCCCTAGGCTAACTCCAGATTTGACAAGGCCAAACTCAAATCTGTTCACTATTATATAGAGTTTCATCAGACCAGGGCAATTGTCAAGGTTCTCACCTGAGTTTCTGGCTAGTGCTTGTCTTACTACAGCAACCCTAGCATTGAGCAGGAAAGGTAATTCCTGGCCTACCTTTATATCATTCTCCCTATTGAATGAAGTTTTATTTCTCTGCTGACCAAAGTTGGAAAGGTATAGTCCAGCCAGTTAGCTGCTTGGTTAATGCAATTCTAGCAGCTCAGTCCAAGGGTATTGGCCTGAAACTAGGGGGTGTGAGATTCAGCCCAATACTGAATTTCACCATGGTGGGCCTAATATTAGATTTCAAATCTAAGGCCTCCTGAGTAGGAGGTAACTGTCTCCAAGAAACTTGGAGTTGTGAGAGGGATCACACAGCAACTATTTCCTTTCTGCCTTCCTCTGGGTATCTTTGGAGTCTCTTGCTTGTCTTTCTTAGCTCTTGTAAAGAAGTGTGAAAAAAACAGTTCAAATAGAAATGTTTATGTAGGAACAGTCACTGGAGAATCTGACTCAGCCACCATCTTGCTCCCTGTCCCATTAGTTGTCTATACTCTAATTTCATTTTTATTCAATTTATAACAGTTCACTAACATCCCCCTGTGATATACTTTGCCTAACAGGATATTCAGGCATTTGTATTTAATGTAATTAATATGATATGTCAACCATCTTACTGTGTATTTTTCCATCTATCCCACCTCTTTTATACATTCTAGATATTTTATTGAGTATTTTATCAATATTCTATTTTCTGTTCACAACTGGCTTATCATTGGGCCTACATCCCTGCCTTCTTAGTGTTTTCTCTCTGTTTCTATTTGTCACTGTGTATTCAGATGTAATAACAACTCACAGAAAAGAAACTTCATCATTTTGTCTACTTTCCTTTTCTGTCTTACGGCAATTATCATTTTACTTTTTACTTCTCCATACTTTTAATTTTTACAAATGCTCTAACATGCAAACAAAATTTCCCTACTATACTTGAGAGAGCTAAGTGTTTGAAAGGAATATTGCAGCAATTATTACCATAGAAAATGTGTAGAATCAGCACAGATGCCATGCACAGTGAATGACTGGATATATACACCAGGGAACGTTACTCATCCATTTGAAAGAAGATATTGTACCATTTGTAAAGAAATGGGAATATTTGGTTGGAAAAAACTGTTAAACAAAGTAAGTTAGACTTAGAGGAATAAATAATACATATTTTCCCTTATATATAGAAACTAGATTTAGTTTACAAACTTCTAAGTAAATATGTTGGTGTTATGCAAATATACACAAATGTATTAGCTGTAATATGGTAAACTCTGGGAGAAACAAATAGTGTTATTCCTTAAAAAGCCAAAATCAAAATTCAACAAAAACAAAAAAAAAACATCAGGAATCAGGTAACATGAAAGAGTTGGGGTAAAGTCGAAAGGAAAGGGGTAGACGAATGAAGAGCAGAAAAGGGGGGAAATGCAGACAAGAATCCAATATCCTACAAAATTAAGACTAAGAAAAGGGTGTCAGGTCAAGATACATTGTATTCATAAACTACTTTGTTAAATGGTAACTCCTTTGCACAACTAAAGATAATAATTTTTTAAAATTAAAAATGAAATAAAATATGAAACTCTGCATTTTAGCTTCACTTGCCTATTTTTCCATTCTCTGGGCTTTTTAGTTTCTAGTAGACCTAACACACCACCTTAGAACCTTTTCCTTCTGCCTGAAGACCTGCTAGACTATTTCTTATAATGAAGTTCTAATGCCAGTGAATTTCCTAAGCCTGTGTCAGTCTAAAATAAGTATTTATTTCACCTTCATTTACACAAAACATTTCTCACTACATAAAGAGCAGTAAGATCCTTACCCCTCCCCACATTTACATATCTCTCCTAGTGCTTTGGCTTGACTCAGTTTTGATGGGAATCACACTCATCATTTCTTAGTTCCCTTCTGCAAAAAATCAGGAAGTGGCAGTGAGGGCAAAGGATAGTCAAGAGAAATCCTAGGAGAGCCAAGCTTTAATACTAGAAGCTAAGCTAGCTCGGACTACAAACAGTTCTAGACTCACCTTAGCAAAGATTTTTTAAAAAGCCTGAAAGTATTTTGTGAATCTATAAGTAACATGCATGCCTTCTAGTAGAAAGCCCAACATTCCTTAGAGGAACAGAATGAAATTCAGCATTCAATAATATAAATTCAAGATGGATGATTTTGTGGATACAATTATGAAATGGAAAAAAATATTACTGAGATTGAAGGATACAGTTTGGTAATAGGGCATTTATGTAGCATATGCAAAGTTCTCATGTCGATGCTTAACACTGCAAAATAAAACAAAACCAAAACAAACAACAGAGGCAGAAAACCACTGAGAAATAAACGAAGCTTACAGAGCTCAGAGAAAAACAGCCTAACACACACACACACACACACACACACATAATGTACAAAGAAGAAAAAAATATACACAGAAATAATGCCCCAAAGATTTTCTCAAATAGTAAAACTCAAAGCATTTTTAGGTAGAACTAGCATTCCACCACTCATGGCTTTCCAAATTTGCTCTCTAGCCACTGCACAGTTGACTTTGTTTTTTTTTTTTTTTTTTTGAAACTTGGCTTTGTAATTTTACATAGCTATGAAATCTTATAGTTTTCCCCATAACTTGGTGTGTATGTAAAAAAAGACATGATTTTTAACATTGATTCAGTCTGTCATTTGTCTGTAAGAATTCCACTTTTTTGTTGTTGTTGTCAGTCACAGGGCTTGAACTCAGGGCCTATGTGCTGTCCCTGAACATTTTTGCTCAAGGCTCAGGCTCTACCACTTTGTGCCACAGCACCATTTCCACTTTTCTGGTGGTTAACAGGAGATAAGAGTCTCAAGGACTTTACTGCCTAGGCTGGCTTCAAACAGCAATCTTCAAACCTCAGCTTTCCTCAGGAAGCTAAGATTACATGTGTGAGTCACGGGCACCCAGCTAAGGGTTTCAAATTTTTATGTGATGAAATTCCAAGTCAAACAGACTGCTTGGTTTGAAAAATGTACAAACTAGTAAATATGATACTTAGCATGTACAAGCATAACTATTGTTAAATGGTTTTAAATAGTAGGAGTGAATTGAAAGATTGCTTTTCAAATAAATATGAACTCTGGGTTTAGGTGCTGTCCCTGCGCTCTTCAGCTCAAGGTGAGCGCTCTACGGTTTGAACCACAATTCCACTTCTGGTTTTCTAGTGGTTTATTGGAGATAAGAGTCTCTCGGACTTTCCTACTTCCAGCTGGCTTTGAACCATGATCCTCACATCTCAGCCTCCTGAGTGGCTAGGATTACAGGTGTGAGCCACCGGCGCCTGGCTTAATATATTTTTTTTAATTGTAAAAATAAGGTACAGCAGGGCTACAGTTACAGGAGCAAGGTAATGAGTCCATTTCCATCCTATTGAGCATTGTTGCCCCCCACCTTTGTTTTTCCCCTACCATCCCTTTCCTCCCCACATGTTTCTTTTTTAAACTTCTTAAGCTTTCTTTTAATATCCTTTGTAAAATCCAGTCTCAAATGAGTTTTTCATATTAATTTTTCTTAAAACTGTCAGCAATATCAAAATACTGTCAATCAATGTCAGCTGTAACACCACCTTTAGTTTTGTCGGATACTGCTTTCAATATAATCCAACTTTTTTACACATTTGGGATAGTTATTGCTACAGCTGTTCCCACATTTTAGGACAGATACAAAAATAAATGGGTGCTAGATATAGTTAGCCAATTTGCACATATAAATGTCTGGTCCATTTATATCAGTCAAATTTCTCCCTCTGCTTAATTTAAGCCTAAATTCCCTGAATTGATAGGATTTTAAAAGCAAAAAGATAAAACAATATTATTTATAGGCCTTGAAATAATCCATGAAAAGCAAGTCCAACAGTTTAAATTTTATTAAATGATCAATCAAAAACAATGAACAGCTAAAACTAGAGCCTCGGTAATATAGAAGACCATGACACTTAGAAAAAGACACATCAGCTATTTCACAGAAATAATGAAAAGTTACTAGCATAATGAAATCTGCTGAATTTTAAGTTGCTACTGGTAATTCTTCAGGAAATATAAATGTAATGTGTGCTCCATTCATCCAGTAAAAGATCTGCCATACAGTAAAATAAAATATAAGGAGCTAGTTCTAATTTAAAAATTGTTAGCTAAATACTTCTTCAATGCTAAGCATTTTACAGTTTCAGTGCTGAAAATACATCTTCTTTTAAAGTTTTTCTTTCTCAACTAGTAGTAGCCTTAATATACTTTCTATATTTAAAAGACCACTACAATACATCATGCAACAATAAATGAATTTCAGACTTGTACATAATACATTAAGCCATGACCAACATGATTTTTTAGGAACTGAATTCTGAAAGTGTTTCCTAATATTATTCCTTGATAAATAGTTATTCATAAAGATAAGTTATCCTGAGTTTATGATTTCATAAAGATATCTGACAGAGTTTAAACCAACATGCTCAAACAAAAGATGACATTTGAGTAGGTGTCTGAAGAAAAGTCCTACCAAAAAAGCATCTTTCAAGAAGACCTTTGTCTTTTTATGGCACTTGGTTTTTTACTACTGTATGTAACTTAAGAAAGATGGATCCACCTCAAAATGCTCTACTTTTAAATAGATGATATGACAATAATTTATGAAGACTATCATTAACAAGATATTCCTTCATCAATATATGGAATATCATAGTTAATTTATATTTTTATACAAGTACACCTTGGTGATGTTTCTATGACACACATATTTTAAAAAAGAAACAAAGAAAATATATACCATTTTGTATGGTCATATGTACATAGCTATTGAGTTATTATGATTCTCTGCTAGGACTATCCTAGGAATATACTAATTACAGCAAATGAGGGAAACCATAGAGCCTGTTTCTTTGGATCTGGCCCGCTTCACTTAATATGATTTTTTTCCAAGTCTTTCAATTTTCTTTGGAAAAGGGCAATGTCATTCTTTCTGATAGAAGCATAAAATCCCATTGGGTATATATTCCACATTTTCTTGATCCATTCATCTATTGAGGGGCACCTGGATATGACCATACAAAATGATGCTAATTGAAATGAACTCCAAGACATGGAATTTTTTTTGGTTGTTGACCTTGTTGTCACCAATGTACTAAATCTAGTTCTTTCTTCTTATTTTATTTCATTTTTATTTTTCCATTGGTTTATCCCTGGCAATCACTGTCTTTGATTCTAGTACCCTGAGTCTTGCATATATATTTATCTGATTTAGGGAAGGGAAAGGGAACAACAAAATTATGAAACAAGGACATAGGGTGACCCAGTGCAACAATGATACTCACAAGACATTATGTTGGACATGAACTTTACAACTTCAGGGGAGGGGGAAGGGTGGGAAAGGGAAGGACAGTGGGAAAAAAACAAAGGAGTGGGTAACAATGTTTGACAAGAAATGTACTTATTACGTTACTCATGTAACTGTAACCCCTCTGTACAGCATCTTTACAATAAAAGAAAATAAAATATATATCATAGTGACACAATCTATTAATTTGCAAAATAACAATTACCTGTTTATAAAACCATAGAAAAATATTTGAAATAATACAAATTGAAATAGATTGATAGGATACTTCAAGCAAAGTGGATAATTCCTACTTTTTCTTGATTCATCTTGGACTTCTTTTCCTTATACTAATAACTATATCTTATATTCATAATTTATAAAACTAATAACAGGGTTGACAAAATAGTTCAGTGGTAGATTGACTGCTTCTAATGCAAAAGACCTGAGGTTCAAATTCAAACACCATCAATTAAGTAGTTAATCAATTAATAATCTAGTTTTCAACTGAAATTATATCCTCAGAAATTCACTAAAAGTATATGCGAATATATCTTTTATACTAAGTTTTATAAAAAAAATGTGGGCCTTACTATTCAATTGGAGATTTATATAGGATTATAGTCTGATTTAAAATCAGACTGTTTGAATGTTATTTAAATGAGTTATTACTGTTCACCGTACTCCGTTTAGTTATGTTTATATAACATGATTGTGAAATTCTCAATTAGTACAATAGTAAACAGAAAGTTGTCAAAAACATTACTGGTATTCCTGATCAACATAATAAAGATTATATAACGCTTCAATAAAAATGTAAGGTCTAAATTATTTGTTTTAAGTTAAAACAAAATAATTTAAAAGCAAAATATTAAGGTAAGGAAATTTGGAGAAAAAAACCCATAGATTATTATCACTAATTGTAGTAATAAATTTTTGGAGATTCGTCTAGACTTCTAGCCAGAAATGTTGTTATAAATACAATATACCATCAATATATCATAAATCACACTAAAGTCCCCTGTATTTGACTAGTTTCTTACATATTCATTAATGCTAAAATGAAGTCTATTATTAAATTGACATCATAATAATTCTGTTTCTGAAAACTAAATGTAAACAGATTGTCTCTTGGACATTTTCTAATCAATATGTGGTTGATTTTCTTTCTAAGGCACCTCCATAAAACTGTAGACAAATTGTTATTCAGATTCTGAAACTTTCACACATTTTTATAAGGCAATTTAAAGGCCAATGTTCCTTTAACATAGCTGGTAAGTATTATGAAGAGATTCAGTCATGACCATTGAGAGGAATCTCTTGCACTATATGTAGAAACACCTTAACATTGAATGTTTGTGAAAACCTTTTGAGAACAGTAGGTAGCAAACCTGAGCAGCAAATGTGAATCCAATATGATCAGCTGGTGGCTTGCTCCTATAATCCTAGTTAATCAGGAGGCTGAGATCTGAGGATTGCAGTTTGGAACCAGATTGGGAAGGAAAGTCATGAGACCCTTGATTTACTATGAAAAAAGAAAGAACTGTGGCTCAAGTGGTAGAGAACTAGCTTTGAGCAAAGACATTAAAGCACAATGCCCAGGAACTGAGTTCAAGGTCCAGGACCAGCACACACTAAAATAAAATTAGGAATTTTAGAGGATTTTGCATATGTTCAACTATATACTTCAACTGTAATATACTTCAACTATAAATGAGTTGAATAAATCATAATATTGACGCCAAAACTCTTGTGCTGTCATTTTCAGCTTAATTTATACAGATCATAATTTTTCATATATTTTTTTATTTTTTATTGTGAAAATACCATACGGAGGGGTTACAATTACATGGGCGCTAGGTAATGAGTACATTTCTTATCAAGCATTGTTGCCTCCTCCTTTGTTTCCAGATCATAATTTTTAAGGAATAAGAAAATATCAGACATCGCCATGTAAATAATGGGATAATTTAAAAAAAAATTCATCCCACATCTCTATCATCTCCACCTCCAGCTCCTATTAGTACTATATTTTTCTGGACAACAATGAAAAAGGTCACAGATTTTACACATATTTCTTCTCTTATTTTGCAGATCATTTTCTATTTTGACATTTCAATAAGTAAATGATAATGTGGCCCAATTTCCTGAAACCAAGGATTCTATTTTGTGTAACAAAATGAAATTTTTAAATAGGAAAAGGAAAAGGAAGAATTTAAATAAGTTTGAAAGTGTACTTTAAATATTATATAGGAAAGGAATACGAGCATTTGACATTCTTCTGTAATCTTTTCTACATAACTAACACATATGAAGAAAGCAGATGTTATCAATGCAAACCACAAGGCTAAAACACCCCACATTTACCCACATAAATCACAGAGCATGGTTCATAGGGACCAGGGACACATCTCTGGAAATATCAACAATACTTGATATTCTTGCAGGGTAACACTTCACTGTCTGAATAATGGCTTAAGGAATTAATTTTTCTGAAAGATAACTGGAAGTCAATGGTAAGGCCCTACAGTGTTCCGAAATCAACATTAGTCTAGACCCAGACATATTTTTATCTGTTAAATATCTCATTTGCACTAAAATTCTATAATCTCAAACTAAGTGATCCAAGATTTTTTCAAGAGGCCTTCAAACACTAAGCATATTGTGCAATATTCTCAAATTCACTTAAGCAGCTTTGTTCTAGCAATTATTTCCTTGCTATAGATCAATTAACAACATGAAGAGAAACAATGTATGTGACTTCAATTCTTATTGACGTTCTTCCACACCATTTCTTAAGGCAAAACATGAGAATTATAAAATAAGATTTTACAATGAGAAAATGAGCAACAGAAAAGTATGGAGAAATAAACCAGTAAAACACATGAAAATATTTAATGATGAAGTTTTTAAAAGTTATAGAAACACAAAATAAAATAAAAGTAGTTTACTGAATATTCCTGTATTTTTCTCACATATAAAAATAGAAGACTAGATTATTATTATTATTATTATTATTATCATTATTTTGCAGTGCTGGGGACAGAAGCCAGGGTCAATGCTCTAAAACTGATGTTCAGCCAGTAACTGAAGAATAGCTCATTTTTATTATAATGGCTTTACTTCATTAAAATTTACAGCATATAAGTCTAAATTGGTTTAACACTATTAGAAGTTTTATTTCATAATGTCAAAAGGCAGTCTTCTTTGCCAACACACAGAACTGCCTCATAGATAGAGAGATAGTTACTTGATGCTGACCCTGCAGAGCTCTCCAGAGTTCATACCATTGTAGTTCCTATGTATAAATCTATCCTATAAAATGTTTCTCCCAATAACTAAGTACTCCAAATAATGTATAGAATAGATTAAGCCATCCAAAAGTCACATATTTGCTCAAGCTGCTTAAATACAAGAACTTATAAGCCATCCTCATGCTATTATATTGATTATGTTTATTGTTCAACATTCCAAAATGCTGTCACAATAATATTGGAATTAACTAGAAGGACTGAGACCAGTCTTTATTAGAGATAGAGACAATAAAGTGATAATTCTATGTTGCAATGTTGACTGTATAATCCTTATTTGTCTGACATTAATACCTATCAGCCTTTCCTTGTAAAACTAGAACATTCATGATGTCACAGATTGCACAGCTAATTTGCAGCAGAGCCCAGATCAGTCTGACTCGCAGACCCTTTCCCTTCCTCTACTCTCTCTCTCTCTTTCTCTCTCTCTCTCTCTCTCTCTCTCTCTCTCTCTCTCTCTCTATATATATATATATATATATATATATATATATTGTAAAGATACTGTACACTGGGGTTATAGTTACATGAGCAAGGTAATGAGTCTATTTCCTATGGAGCATTGTTACACCCACCTTTGTTTTTCCCCTACCATGCCTTTCCTCCTCCCTCCCCAACTCCTCCTCCCTTCTCTCCTCCCCCTCCCCCCTGCAAAGTTGTAAAGTTCATTTTCAACACAGTTTCTTATATATCTCATTGTTACAATGGGTCATCCTGTATCCTTATTTCAGCATTTGTTATTTCCCTTCCCCTCCCCAAATTAGAAAAATGTATATAAAATGTATATAGAAGATACAGGGCACCAGAATCAAATACAGTGACAACAGGGGTTATACCATGGGGAAAGAACATACAAAAGAAACAAAAAAAATCACATAGTACATTATAAGTACATTAAAAAGAACAGCTAAAATCTCTTGTGTTCCTATCTTGATGTTCATTTCACTTAACATCAGCTTATATGGTCATATGTACATAGCTTTTGACCTCTTCTGCCTGTCCTAGACATATACTAATTACTGCAGATAAGAAAAACCATGGGACCTATGCTTCCTTGGGCCTACCTTACATTTTTGTCTTCTAAGGAAATGTATTTAATAGTGAAAATATTTTGTGTACATGTTTACATCTTTGTGAGAATCTCTAGTATGATGTAACTAATAATCACTCACAAGCTATTTCTTGAATGCATAAATGAATAATTGGCTAACTGAACTGTAGAATTAGCCCAGGACTTAAATAGAAATATTGGTTTATAGATATTATTTAATAAAATCATATATGTATGTTTAAATATAAACATACTTTATTCCTACATAAATATTTCATGGTTTATATATTTATTTAAAAATAAGCCAACGTTTTATACATTCTCAATGAACATAATCCAGAGTCCTATTTGGTAACCACATGGTTTCAAGTTTTAACAATTTTTTCTCAAGGTCTCAAATGAATAAATAATAAGTACTTTGCATAATAAAATAACAAGTGCAATCTATCAGTTCAGTATAAAAGGAAAGAGTGCAATCATTTCTTTAAACTCTTAAAGCAAAACCAAAGAAGAAACAAAAGTAAAACATAAAAGAACTTTGATAGAAAAAATATTTCTTAAGTATGAAATTTATGTCTTTAATAAATCTAATTTAATTAACTTATTTTCAATTTGATTAGTACAACTATTTCTACCAACATGATTGTGAAACTATTTTTTGAAAAAGTCATTCTGGTGATATCGCACTCTGGTAATGTACAAGATAAACTTTGAATTCATTGATCTCAAAGAATGATCCTCATGGACCCGCAAGCTGTTTCATTCTGTCACAGGCTGAAACACCTCAAATCAACAGCCTTTTTTTTTCAGTCCCACACAATTTCTCACCTTCTTTTTAAAAAGAAATATTTCACCAAAGATAGAGCATCATAAACAGAATCACTTAACTCACTGCAAAACCTAAAGGGGAAAAATAAAATATTGTTCAGGGAATCACTTTTAAACAAGTAACTTGAAAAGCACTCTGTATGTTTCAGCTCTTGTACCTGACATTGGGCCACAACCCAAAGGTAGTCCAGGTGAAACAAGAGACACAACTCTCTTATCCATACATGACAGTGTGGCACTCTAGATTCTAACACAGGTCCTTCTTCAACTGTAGGTCATGTTGTGCTTGAAGTACTGTCCACATGCTCATCTCTGAATCTGCTCAAATGCAGCCTCTGGGGGAAATCTTCCCCACTGCCCATCACTTACTTTTTTTCTCATTAGAGTAGTTACTCCCTTTTATCTAATAAGGGGATTCTAGTGGGCACTGATTTTATTATGTTGTATTAGGTGTTTTCTCCTACTTCTGAATTTGGAACTGAGGAAAGGCTATATCCCTTAGTCACTTTTCAATATTTATAAGTAGAATTTTCTTGGGCACTGGAATAAGAACTGGAAGTCCTGCCAATAGGCACCTCAAAAATACCCACATTGACATGTGTCACACCTCACATTATATCTGTATTAACAGTATTCTTTTCCTTAAGACTTTCTGCACTTTATGATATGTGAATGTAGTCTGTACTCTCAATGACAGAATTTTCCAAACTTACTGGGTCACACACTGTTTCCACATGCATCTTAAAGAAGCATCAAATGAGAATATTGTGTTTGCTTCCTGTCACTGTGACAAAATATATGAGAACCAATTTGAAATGAAGAATGGTAAATCTAGCCCAAGTGGCTCATGCTTGTAATCTTAGCTATTGAAGAATCTGAAATCTGAGGATCACAGTCTGAAGCCAGTCTGCCCAGGAAAGTCCATGTGACTGTTATCAACAGTTAACCAGAAAAATAAATGAGTAAGTAAAAGTAGAACTGTGGCTCAAGAGTGCTAACCTTAAGCACAAAAGCTTAGGGATATTGCCCAAGCCTTGAGTTCAAGACCCAGAATTGGAAGGAAGAAAGGCTTGTTTTGTCTGGTATCAGACATTTCACAATCATGTGACCTGTTGCTTTGGGGCCTAAGGCAACATAGTACATCAGGAAGGGGGTGCATAGCAGGAAGAATTATCACTCAAGGCATCAAATGAAATAAAAATTAATGGAATCAAAATGGAAGGGAAAGAGGGGGGGCCAATATCCAGAGCATGCCTCCCCTCTACAATTTAACTTTCTCCTAATAGGCTCCATCATTTAAAGGTCCCACCATCTCCCAATAACACCACAGGCTGGTGACCAAGCCTTCAGCCCATGGGTCCTTGGGGTATTCAGGAGCCACAGTATAGCAGAGACTTCATACAATGCCTTCCATGACTTATGAACAAGCACACAGAAAACTGTAGGCTAAGGAAGGGTCGCATCACAGGCTGATAGACAAGCACAGAGAAAGGTTCCAATACCTGAGGGAATGCAGGAAATCCTCTAGAATGAAGTGACAGTCAAATGAATCACCACACACCAAATCTGAAACCCGGGAAGTCAGTGCAGAAGTTTTCATACAACCTCAGGCACGGGCAGATCCACGTGGCTTGCTGCACCCATCAGCATTCCATAGTCCGAACTGTATTTGCGCATGCTCCAAATGAAGCCAACGTATGAAACAACATGAGCGGTGCTTCCGGTGACAGCATCGTTGTTCAGATCAGACTTTCTCCCCACCCCAGGCCTACTCTTCCAAAAGTATACAAACCAAAAAATTTTAAGAACAAAATCTAAACACGTTTTCAAAGAAACTAGAAAACTGTAGCTTCCTAGTGATAACTATGAATTGCCAAAAACAATGAAGATCCTGCAGAAGTTGTGAAGGAGTTAAAGAGTAGAATGAGAGAGTGGAGCTTATGGAGATCTGTATCAGATACTACAGGCATCAGGAAAAAAGCATAATGTTTAAAAGTGAAAGACCCAGAGAAGAAGATTGTGGGGACCCCCACTGGAAGAAGGGGCAAATCTAATCAAGGTACATTGTGTGCATACATGGGCACATACATGAGACCCCCTGTATAACTAATATTAATAAAAATAAAGTTCCATCTGAAACTTACAATTGCAATCTTTGTTTACAAGAACCAGGGACGTGAATAGGATGTAATGATCTGATTTAAAGTAGCAGAAGGTGAGGTTCTCTGGAAAAACATATGTACAGTCATATATGCAAGAAGCTGTTTCTGTAGCCATCACTCCCTTTACATTAAGTGGAATGCAAACTGCAGAACAAAATTGGTCAAAATGCATTAGTAGAAAGTAAAATGCATTCATGTACTGGTGGCCCACACGTGTAATCCTGCTACTAGAACTATAAATTGGCCCAATGCCTATAGAAGTAAATTCAAATTTTCCTTTAAAAATTTAAGTGTTTATGACTTTGGTTCAGCAGTTTTACTCCTAAGAATGTATGTTACCCTTACACGTGGAAAATAAGCAATTTTTCTCAGTAAAGTGTTGTCTGTAAGATAAACAACTAGACTTAAACTACCAACAATCATCCACCTAGAAAAATTACAATCCATCTGCACAATGGAATACTGTAAGCTATAAAAGAGAATAAGCATATCTTACTGACAAATATCTATGAGTAATAGTGTGTGTTATTTGGGTTTTTAATGAAAAGTACATAAAATGTGTATAAATAGGTGTTTGATATTCAAGTATGCAATAGATTATTATTTACTAACTTGACACACTGTACATTACACTCACTCATAAGAGCTAACGTAAGCAAACTACCTAATGTATGTCCCCCATACAACATCAAAACTGTGTTTATTCAATCTTAAGAAGTAAATGTATCTTACCCTTTTCGACAATGTGAATGAGCCTGGACATTATGCTATGTAAGTAAACCTCATACAAAAAGAAAAAAAAATGCATCATCTCATTTAATGTAGACTATAAAAGAGTTAAACTATAGGCAGAGTAAAATAGTGGAAACCACGGATGGAGATGGGAAAAGTTGGAAGACTAGATCAAAGGATAGAGTGTCAGTTATACAGGATGACTAATCAGTAGAGACCTGATTGACAGTGTAATGACTGTAGTTACTATGACAGCATGTACATAAGATATATTGTTACTGAAAAAAATAAAAATAAGAAGACACGGCAAAAAATGGGTGAGGAATTAAGTTTTATGTAAAAGAAGTATTTGAAGGGTGGGGGTAGGGGGTGGAAAAGGGAAAGGATGGTATGAGGAAACAAAGGAGGAGGCAACAATGCTTGATAAGAACTGTACTATCTTGCCCATGTAATTGTAACCCCTCTGTATGGTATTTTCACAATAATTTTTTAAAGTAGTTGAAATGGTTAGTTCCTAGAATGGTTAGCAGCATGCATGTGGTAGAGGAGATAAATTAGAAAAAGGATGATATGAAAGAATATTTGCAGACTACACATATTTTATATGATTTTGTAGGTGGGGTATGCACATGTGTGTCATTTCTGGAGCTTGAATTTAGGCCCTTGCGCTCTTAGTTGGTTTTTTCCCTCAAGCTGATATAGTACCTCCAGCTTAGCTTGAATCATGCCTCCATTTATGACTTTTTCATGATTAATTTGATATAAGAGTTTCACAAACTTTCTTGCTCTGGCTGGTTTCAAACTGGTTCTCAGATCTCAGCCTCCTGAATAATCCTAACTAGGATTACTGGCATGAGCCACCAAAATCCAATGGATTTTTAATTTTTGAAATGACTTTATTAGGCTATTCAATGGATTACTTTTGCTATTCAGTTTATTTTGAACTGAAGTAAAAAATGTTGTTAGTTATAAAATTAGAGTAAAAACAATGAAATTGATACCTTTGACTATATACCTACCTGTGTCAGAATTTACAAAGTCATACCTTCAGAGATGCAGTCAAAGTGGTGGAGCTGGTTAAAGTTCTGTCATGCTTCTGCTCTTATATACCTAAATGAATTTAGTTTTCCTGAGATATTTCATGACAGGAGTTATAAATTCATAAATGGCTTCCCTAAAGGAGACTACAAAGCAATGAAACAATTCATGGTAAACCTAAGCAGTGAAAATATTCCATCTAATATGAAAGCATCAACTTCAAAGTTAATCTGAAGATCACATATAATAGGGAAAAAGGTTTACCATTAAATGATCAACTGACAACTTCAAGCAGAATATACTGAAATTCGTAACATTTTATTATCATATCTATTTCTTGCAATTCAGAAAAATCATAAAAATATCTTCTAAATATGTAATTTAATGCATAACACTGTAACACATTTCTAAAGTAAGTTTTAAAATGAGTCAGCCTTATAAAACTGAGTGACATTTTGTCACTGATTTAAAGAAAAATACTGCCTCTGGTAAGATCTTATAATATATATAATAAAGGAAACACAGTATAAGTTTAGACAAATTTGAGCATCTTGTTATCACCTTAACATCGAGGTGTTAATGCATATGGAACCACAAATATTTGAACTGCTCCTTTCATTATATCAGATGACACAAGAAGCATGCCTGAAAATTGTCTTATTTGTTCAGGTAAATTAAATAACGTCAGATCAATGAGTGATGTGCTTATCTTTGTAGAATCTAAATGTGTAGGACTCCTGGGCTAAATCAACATTTGCAATGGTGTGAAAATGAAATACTTCAATATTGAAATGATTTATTTCCCTAAAAGGATTTATTTTTACAGATACTCTTTCCTGTTGTTCTATCTGACTCATGAGTCTTATTTACAGAAAAGAAGAACCTGAAAAAATAATTGTTAAAGACAGAAAGGGGAAAGAAACAAAGCAATCATTAAAAATGGATAAATGAGTGGGACCAATGTCACCTAGGAACATTCTTTGTTTTTAATACTTCCTGGTGGCTTACTTTTTATTGGTGTATATTAAATTATACATAAGAGGTTTCATCATGGTATTTCCATCCATACTTTTAATGTACTTTGATCATAAGCCCCCCTTCTGTTACTCTTTCTCTCTCCTGATTTTTTCCCCTTTTACCTCCCCATAATAGTCATCTATTTACTGATTTTTGTGTTGTTGTGCTTCCCTCTAGTTTTTGGAAGTTAAAGAAAACATGCAGTGCTGTCCTTATAATATTGGCCTAAGTACAGCACCACTGTGTACATGTATCATTTTCTAGACCCATTTATCCATTGATGGAGGTAGTCTGCTTTGCTCTTCATTAAAATTATACTAAATTTTGGATTTTTTACATATGTTCAAAGTGTTTAATTTCAGTGGGTGAGATGTTCACCTTAGCATCCTGTTCTATCAGTGGCATTGGAGTGAAGGCTCTTGTAGCTCCACCTAGAGTTGCAGAGATGGATGTCAAGTAAAGACAGGCCACAGTGGGAAAGGGTATGGCCACTAATCCCACTATGTTTAACTGAAGCTAAAATTTTGCCATGCACACACACACACACACACACACACACACACACACACACAGAGTCTGCAGAAAACTGGTTGACACAGGTCACTGGTAGCTCACAACTTTTGTAATCATAACTATTCAGGAGACTGAGATCTGAGGTTTGCAGTTTGAAGCCAACCCTGGCAGGAAAGTCCCTGAGACTCTTAGCTCCAATTAACCAGCAGAAAACCGAAAGTGGTGTTGTGGCTCCAAGTCCTAGAACTTTAGCCTTGAGCAAAAAACTTAAGGGATAGTGCCCAGGCCCCAGGGGATGGAGGGAGGGAGGCAGAGAGGGAGGGATGGAGAGAGAGAGAGAGGGAGAGAGAGAGGGAGAGAGAGAGAGGGAGAGAGGGAGAGAGGGAGAGAGGGAGGAAGGGAAGGAGGGAGGGAGCTGGGTGCCCGTGGCTTATGCCTATAATCCTAGTTACTCAGGAGGCTGAGATCTGAGAATCACAGTTCAAAGCCAGCCAGGGGAAGGAAAGTCCACAAGACTCTCGTTTCCAATAAATCACCAGAAAACCAGAAGTGGCACTGTGGCTCAAGTGGTAGAGTGCTTGGCCTTGAGCTGAAGAGCTCAGGACAGCACCCAGGCCCAGAGTTCAATCCCCACTAGCTTGACATTTTGTGTCCTCTGATAACAATGACTACTAATCCTTACCCAAACACCCGTTTGCCAAGGAAGTATTTTACATATTTTACATAAACAAATTCATTCCATCTCCACAGCAAAAGTAAGATCCTCCTCTTTAAGATGAACAGCCTGGAGCACAAGTAGGTCTGTAACTTTCCCCAGTTCATGTAGTTAACAAATGGTAGAGAGACTTGTACCTATCCGGGTGCCGCCTGTAATCCTCGCCACTCATCAGGCTGGGATTTGAGGATCACATATATCTAATACAGAATGTCCACACATTATATTATTGTATGTCTTAGTAACTGATGATAAATAATCTTCCCACCATTTATTTCTGGACTAAATGATTTAACAGCTCTGCTGTCCCTTAGGTAGTTTCAGTTCCTTGTCATAAAGATGTTATCAATCAGTTTTGTCTTTCCTGGAACCCATGATGATTGAAATATGACTGTGAGGACAGCAGCTAACAGCAAAGACAAATAGAAGATAAAGGCAGAGGGGGCAGGTTTTTCCCTGCTTTTAGTAAATTCATAGCAGCAGTAACATTTTAAGTGCCTGTTACAAACACACTATCAACAGACTGAAAATGAATTGTCTCTAGAGTGGAAAAAAATACTCTAGCATTAGTGTTGGGTATTTTGAGTACTCACTGAGAATTCCTGTGAGCAGTCTATACCCCTGCGTCCAGTCCACAGGACTGAGGTCACCTGTGACTTCAGTTGTTAAATTAAAATGTTTTCTCTCAGAAGCTTTGTGATCTCATTCTCCATTTTGAATTCCCTTTACATTTCTCCATCGATCATGGCTTGCTGCTACGCCACAACCACCAGCTTCTACTAACCCTCCTTAAAATAAATGAAAGTGATCTCTGAATGTGCCACTATTAAATGGTATCAAACACTATTTTTCCTTAACATAAAGGTTTTTGAAAACACTGCTACACCTTGACACATACACACAACAGACAATAGTGCTCTATCCTAGAGTTTTTCTCCCTCACCTAATGTAGTTTCAGCCAGCAAACAGATCCTCATTTTTCTGTGCAAGATGCTCAATGTTTATATCACCCTTACTACCTTCTCTTATGCCTTGACTGAGGCCAGACCTAAGGGTTTGGTAAGATGTCATTAAAATCTCTGCAGACTTTCAGTCCTCCCCCTCCTCCACTGATTTTCCTTAGTTAGCTAGGTCCATGGAAACAGAGTGGCAGCTATGAACAGGAAGCCAGGCTTAGCAAGGTAGTACAGAGGTCTTAGATAAAGCAAACACATCCAGGCTTTGGGAGGTGACAAAAGGAAATGAGCAAAGTCACACCCTAAACCCATTCTCCAATCATTCCAATGAGGAGGAAACAAGGCCACAAGACCAGGGGCCGCCAGGGGTGACAATATACTCATGACACAGGTGGTCAGGAAGAAGCTAAACACTTCAAAGTGTTTAAATGCCTAAACTTGTGTTCTGAGCAACTGAGGGATGCTAATAGTGAACTTTTAAGCTAATAAGAGAATATAGCACATGATTTGCTGCAGCTTTTTAAAATAACATGAATGTGGTCTTACAAAATATTTTCTTATACACAAATAAATCTGTGGATAATTTCTAATGGTGCTACTTAGCCAAGAAATGGAGGAGGAGGAAAAGGAAGGGGAAGAAAGGGGGAGGAGAGAGGATGAGGGAGTGAGGGGGAGGAGGGAGAAAAGGAGGAAGATTTAGCATTCTGCCACAAATTGGCTTGTCACTTGCCAAAGACAAATTTAATCTGTCAGATTTTGAGCATTTGTCCTGTCTCTCCAAATGCAAAAGACTTTGAAAATATGAATGAGACAATGCAGAATACTTCTAGTTCATTAAATAATTTCCCAGCAATAAGATCAGCACATCTAGTCTAAACAATAAGAATATTAAACGAACCAAGGAATTTGAAGGATTTGAAATAATTCGAAGTTAAGTTAGGGAATACTTATATAAGATGGTTAGTTGTCATATATATATATATGTATGTGTATATATATATATATATGTACATATATGTGAGGATGTCTAGACAATTGAGGTATACGCAAAGGATTTTAACCAAGAAATTCTCAATCTCTGAAGTTAATGCCATCAAAAGGAAAAGTATGGAAATTAAGACAATATATGAGGAAAGAAAATGAATGAAGTCTATCTCAGCAAGGTAGACTGGAAGCATTTCAGATCTATAAAAGTTGTCTACCTATAGCTCAAACATTCCAGTTCTGCATATGTGGCCAAAGGAGGAAACTGACAGACCTAGAGAATATGACAATTTTCTTCACAGGGAGTGGGACAATGAAGGGATGTTTTAGGAAACTACACAGGTCAGCTTTGGGATCGACACTATGAGACAAAGAGGTCATTTCATAATTCAGGTATATGGTCATAAAGAACTGGCCAATAGTATACACTAGAAAAGGAAAAATAAAAGTTAAGAAACACTGATTGAAGGAGAAACTCAAGTCCTTGTATCTGAAGTAATAAACCAATACACATGACTCCAACAATCCTTTTTAAGTTGGGAGAACTAGAGCCTACTACTAAAATATCTCTGAGATAAAGGGAGAGGTTGAGGTACGGGGCCTTGTGTAAGGGTCAGATGAGCACTGCGTTTTATCTTTCTTTCATATGTCCTATCATCAAAAGCAGTTACTAGCAGCACCCATCACTGTCCTTAATTGCCGTAAGAGGAAAGAACATCATTCTCCTTCGAAGGAGCTTTTAATTTAGTTTGGCAAAAATGGAATGAAGAGTATTTATTATAGGAAGCAAAAATAATGTGAAAATGAGGACAAATTGAGTGATATTTTCATCACTAGCAGAATTGAAAATAAAGGTATAACACAGGAAATGGGGGAGTAGATTAAAATTTCACAAATGGAAAGCAGGATGTTGAATCTTGAGTTATGCTTCCAGAGATTAGAGACAGAGAGGGAAGGACTGAGAGCAGGAATCTGCTCAGCTCAGAGAAAGGTTGGCCAGGGAAGTTGCTGAAGGAAAAGTGATACCAAGTTGCTTGACCCAGTAGTAGTAAATAGCTTGCCTCAAGGGGAGGAATATACCACACAAGTGATTCCAGAATCATTAACTGGAGGATTAGAAGTAGACAACAAGCCTCTACACAAGTGTTATTTCTCCCTCCTAGCAAAAGGAATTCTCTATTTCCAATATGCTTGCTCAAGGTCTTTTTACATAGGGACAGAGATTTGGTCAGCACTTTCTGTTCTGTTTATACATAATAATCATTCTAATAAACACTTCTTGAAAAAGTGCAACTAGAATTGCAATGCATAGAGGAACATTTTTTAATGAACTAAAAGTAGGTAAAAAGTGATTGTTTTTTCCATCTACATTCTTCTCTAACAGAAGAGAGGGAAAGTTGGTGTGGACAAAGTAACAAGATAAATGAATTCAGTATATAAACCAGTAAAGGAATTTTCTCACTAAATAAAGAAATGACTCTGAGGGACGTGAGTGGAATTGCAGCACTAATGTCTTAATCCTCGAAATAGCTGGTACCATGTACCTTCTACAAGAAAATAGAAATTAACACTGTATGAAAATATCTAAATTAAAAAGTGCCTAGATTCCATCCTGCCTCCATCAATCTAATCCTTTCTAATCCTGAAGGATTGGAAAGTTAATTGCACTATGCTCTTATTGTATCATCTGTGAACTGGAGATAATGCTAGTATCCACCTTAACTAGTAACTTTTTCTATTGATTAAGATAATTAAACTACTTAGCACTTTGGTCCATAGCAAGAACCTAATAAGTGGGATATAATTACTATTAGAATTTCTTCCTATCTGCTTAGGTGAGGCAAAATATTGTTCTCCTCAATTAATAGAAGTTCTAAAAAGTGGGTAATTATTATCATGGGCCTTTTTACTACCTTCTCAAAACATGGATGTTCAGAAATAAACATGTTCACTGTCTTTTTCATTCTCTTGGGATGTTCTGTTTAGGCTTTATAGATAGTTAATACTTCTTGCAAATTTGAGTTGTCTATAATCCACACCTAACAAAACACCTGCCTTGTTCCAAGAGCTGAGAAATAATTATGTCAGATGCAACACAATGTCACTACATGGTGTATAAACAATCTCTTGGTAAGAAACAAGGTCAATTTAAAATAGTAATAATTTAAAGATTGCAACCAAAAACTAGGAAAGTTTGTATTCGATTAACTAGTTTTTCTTTTATTGTGAAAGACTATTTAGAATTTTCTGTGACATGTATGAAGTTTATATCATAGCAACAATAAATAGATTGATTCCAGTTATACATTCCTGAACAAGATATTTTATTGTACTAAAGGAATTCACCTATGTAGAAATACAAGCTGTGGAGAGCCTTCACTTAAGAAAGATTTTAGTTTGCTAGTCCTGCTTTCACCATAATACTGTGCTATTGTTTGCCCATAAATCTACCACCCACTAACAGCTGGAAGAGCCACTGGATTTGTTTCCAGCAAGCGATTTCTTTAGTCAAAGAAGAAATGCAATGCAATGAACGTTCAGCGTGTACAGGATAGTAAGATATGAGAATGAGAGGTTGGAAATGAAGGCGCTGTATTATAGTTCCTCATTAATTCCTGTCACTCAAATTTCCCAAGAATACTTACTTGCTAACTTAATCACAAAACATAGCTTGACCTTTAACAGCTCTCAAGGCTGAAATGTTAACCTTCACCATTTTGCAAAATTCTTTAAACACTTCCTCTGGAAAGCACATAGCTCAAAGTGCTAAAATTGTCTCCTGTAATGACCACAACAGGATTGTAACAAACCCGCATTTAAAAACCAAATATAGCCTTCCGTGGGGGTGGTTTGCCACTTCCCCCTTTTTAACATGCAGGAACTAATTTAGCTGAGAAGATAAAAGCAAGAACAGCCTACAGATGTGTAAGGAAACTAGATCCTAGAAACAAGATGCCCCCGTGGCAGGGTGGGCTGGGCAGTTTTCTATTTAAAACAAAAAGAAAAGAAAAACCTCTGTGACTTAAGAATGTCACAAATATAAACCATTAAATCTAAGACATAAGTAGACAAAAGGAAGAGAAGAAAAAGCATCCCAAATGAACGCTGTTAATGTATTTTCCAGTTGTATGATTTTATACTCATTGTTGATTTCATGCCAATGTGAAAATACCACATTCTAAAACTCTAGGCTAAGAGGAAGGGCTCCTTTTTAACTATCAATAATATCAGCAAAGTAAAAATTCTAGAAGTGCTGTTAGATGAGGAAACATTTTCACAGAAAGATGATCATTTGATCTCATCCCAGTCTAACCATATTCATAAGTAAACCACATAAAATGTGCTTATTTCCCACTTTATTTTTCAACTTGTTCAATTCATTGCTTATCTTGTTAATTGTGTATTTAAGGACTTTGTTGAATAGAGTATTGGAAAATTGCAATCTGCAGGAGTATTGGTCATGAGCCTTAATCGCTCAACAAATATAATTTCTTTTTTTTTTCTTTGTTAGTCGTGGGGCTTGAACTCTGAGCCTTGGCGCTGTCCCTCAGCTCTTCAGCTCAAGGCTGGCGCTCTACCACTTGAGCCACAGTGCCACTTCCAACAAATATATATTTCTAACAGTGTCCTTCCTCATGACAAAAATCTTCTGGGGTTTCCATAAAAGGACAAGAGTAGAGTGACTTATACATGCACAAAGGGCAGATCCTGGTTAACCTTCCTGGCTCTGGTTCAGATATTCTGTAAAACTTTTCACTACACTCTATTTCACTTGTGTTTTTTTAACAGACATTTCTTTCATATTTCTTCAAAACAGACTCACAATCACTATCTACTAACCTTTAAAATCAAAATCACATAAAAATGTGACACTTCATTAGCGATGCTTACATGTTGGAATATAACCTGATGACTTTCTTACTCCTTTATTATTGACACAATTATTTTGGAAAGAAAAAAATCAAAGTATCATATTAGGAGAAAATGAACATGCAGGATTTGATAACATGAGAGTGCACAGGCATTCAGCAGAAATAAGGAGTAAATGATGTACAGTTTCAGAACTTTACATTTTCTGACAACTCCATGTGTCAAACACCTGTGATTTCTTAGAATACTCCGCCTATTTCATCTATGTCCTCATACTCATCTTTCTGTACTGGATTTAATTTTGTCAAAACTTTGTGGATTTTTCTAAATCTCTATATTTCATTTCTACAATCCCCACTCTCTAGAAGTACATTTCCCTATCTGAGGTAGGTTTTAGGAGGTAACTTCTTAACACACATAGTCCTCTAACCTCTGGAATTGTTTAAATTCTCCATGTTAATAATGTTTCTACTTGAGACCAGATGTAGTCTATGGTTGATGTAAGGATTTTTGACAGAATTTAAAGGTGAAGAAAAAAAATATGAGTAATTGGTCCTTTTGTTTTGCTTTTTGTTTTTGTTAGTCATGGGGCTTGATCTCTGGGCCTGGGCATTCTCTCTGAGCTCTTTTTCTCAAGACTAGTACTCAACCACTTTAAGCCACAGGGCCACTTCCAGTGTTTCGGTGATTAATTGGAGATCAAAGTCTTTTTTTTTAATTTGGAGATCAAAGTCTTATTGGGACTTTTCTGTTGATTTGGAACCATGATCTTCAGATCTCAGCCTCTTGTGTAGCTAAGAATACAGGCAATGAGCCACCAGTGTCTGGCTGTGACTAGTTATTTAAATGGCTAAAATAGTAACTTCAACTCTTCTAGGGTAACAAAGCTACTCATAAATTATAATCTTCACCATTTTAACATGACACAGTGAAACTATTCTAGTTGTGTCTTCGCTTTATCAATAGCAGTTGCAGAGGAAATTTAGATAACATTTCTTAATTTACATTCTATCCCTTTTGTTAGAGAGAGAATCCTCAGGAAATTAACTGTTATAGAATTTTTCTTTTTGTCATCATTTTATTTTTTAGATTATCTTCAAGTAGTTGTACAGAAGTAAATTGTTGAGTTGGACAAGAGAAGGAATTACTAGAGAAAGAATGAAATTAATTTCCATTCTTCACAAAAATAAGACAGACTCATTTTCATAATCACCACAAATTCTCCTCCAAAACCACAATTCTATGTTATAACTACAGATCTTCTCATCCATAGGTGCAACCTCTTTCTCTACTCTTTAAACTTTGGTTGACTGGGTAAATCAAATTGGAAGATTTAAGGCTTTGCACTTTCAACTTGCCATCTTCAGCTCAGAAACTCACTATCTGCCACATGAATAAACCCTACTGAATAATGTGAATAGGCATGCCATATGATATGGACAGGTGTGCTAGATGATGATATTTATCTCAGATTGACCTGTCACTCCAGCTAAGAATGAGACAACCACTTGACACATGAATAAGGCCATAATAATGTATGCCTTAGTCAAACTACCAACTGACATCAAACACAGAGGTAGGACACAGTAAAATGGAAGCAAAAGCAAACTGACCAGATAATCCCAGCCTAAATCAGCAGCACTTGGATTAAAAACTAAATACTAAGTTTTGATATGGTTTGTAACTTAGTAATAACTAATACATAGTCTCCCAGAAGACTATGGGTTTTGTTAAATAAGTATTTCATTGCTCAATATGGATTTGAATATTTATATTCCTAGAAATTAATACTTGTCTTTGTCTTTAAATGTTTGCCCTTAGCATGTTAAAATGAATGAAAAGATGTATATAGTACATATTAGAACAATTACATAAAAGAATATTGAGCATGGAAAATACATATGCCTTTGAACCAAAAAAAGATGAAAACCATAAGTATATGACACCTCATCTGATTCAACTGAGTTTCTGGTCATCCTGAGGACCCTAGACACACTCTTAATGGCTATATGTAGGAAGAATTGAATATAGAGATCTATTAGGATAACGAAGTCATGAGCGAGGCTTTGCTGATGATCACAAACAGAACTGAAGATGAAGAAACTAGAGAATAAAACTCATAGGCAATTATAATCACTGGGACTTGGAAAGTCTTCTGAGACCCTCATGTAAAAGATCTCTTCTCTCTGGTACTCTGCATAACTCCTATATGGAGCTTCTAAGTATTTCCTCTTCTACTTTATAAGTCCCTTTTGAACATAATACATTGTATAGGTTTGTAATAATCTTGAAAAAACTGCAGGAAAATAATGCACAACCCTGAAGAGCACTGAGAGACAGCTAGACTGAATTTCCTTCTCCTCCCCTTTCCCCCTCTAGACAGTGGAGGAAGTTGTATTCTGAAGGCACCAGAAGTTATCTTGGGTTTCAATACCTAGAAACAGAAAGAAAAACGAAGCCTGGGGTCAAGAATTGTTCAGAAGTCATTTGATAAACAAATCTCTTTCAAGCAGAGAATTCCAGATGTAACTCTAGGATTGCATCTTTCTATGGTGAAGTAAGCACTTTGAAATGATTCCTGGATGCAAGGTGAGAAGGTGACTAGAACTAAACTACTAGGCTAATATATAGCTAATTTCGTCTTCTTTTGAACTATCTTAAATAACAGTCCCTTTTTCTCGTATTACAGTTATTTCTGACTACGTGTTATGCCTTCTGACAGACTATAAGTTCTTCGAAGGAAAGTTGTCTGCTTCACCACAAAGAACATTCCCAAAACCAGAACCATGCATTACTTTGGGTAACTGTTTCATACTCTTTTGATTTATTTTGATGGAGAGATAATAAAATCAATAAATACCTAAAGGAATTTAATGAACAAAATAATTTTGCTTCATGAGTGAGGAAATTTTTTTTGAAAAAGCCTAGTTATAATGAATAAAATTTTTAAAAAGGAGGTAACATGTGGCTGATTAAAACTGTCTTAACTCCCTAACTTAGGAAAAAATTGCTTATGGGCTTATGAACTTCATGTAGTTTATCAAGAAAAAAAATCCACCATGAAAATAATACCACTTTGGAAAGCAGTATGGAGGTTCCTCAAAAGACTCCACATAGAGCTCCCCTATGACCCAGCAATCCCACTTTTGGGCATTTACCCAAATGATCACAAACAAAGTCATACTAAAGCAACCAACACAACTATGTTTATTGCAGCATTATTTACCATAGCTAAGATATGGAACTAACCCAGATGCCCCTCAGTAGATGAATGGATCAAGAAAATGTTATATATGTGTGTGTGAATTCTACGCTTCTATCAGAAAGAAAAACATCGCTCCATTTGTTATATTAAGTGAAGTAAGCCAGGCCCAAAGAAACATAGGTCCCATGGTTTCCCTTATTTGCAATAACTAGTATATATTTGGGACAAGCAGAAAAGGTCAAAAGCTATGTACATATGACCAGATATGATGTTAAATGAAATGAAACCCAAGATAGGGACACAAGTGGTTTTTTTTCTTGCTATTGCTTCTAATGTATTTATAATGTACCATGTGAATTTTTTGTTGTTTTGTATGTCCCTCCCCCATGGTATAACCCCTGTTTTCACTGTATTTGATGTAGGTGCCCTGCATCTTGTATATACTCTTCTCTAATTTGGGGAGGGGAAGAGAAAAAAAACAAAATGCTTAAATAGGGATACAGGTTGACCCATTGTAATAATGAGAAGCATAAGACACTATGTTGAAAAATGAACTTTACAATTTAGGTGGGGTGGGGAGTGTAGTTGTGGAGGTGTGAGGGAAGGGATGGTAGGGGAAAAACAAAAGAGGAGGTAACAATGCTTGATAGGAAATGTACTCATTACCTTGTTCATGTAACTGTAAGCCCTCTGTACAGTATTTTTACAATAAAAAACATATTAAAAAAAGAAAATAGCCGAGCATCGGTGGCTCACGCCTGTAATCCTGGCTACTGAGGAGGCTGAGATCTGAGGATCACGGTTCAAAGCCAGACCAGGCAGAAAAGTCCGTGAGACTCTTATCTCCAATTAACCACTAGAAAACTGGAAGTGGCAGTGTGGCTCAAGCAATAGAGCACTTGCCTTTAGCTAAAGAGCACAGGGATAGCAACCAAGCCCAGAGTTCAAACCCTATGACCGACAAAAAAAAGAAAACAATAATATTTAAATCTTTCATGTTAATTTAAACATATTCCATATGTTTACTTTGACTTTGTGTTCCTCAGTAATAACTAAAGCTAAGTTATCTCTTTCCAATAATTCCTAAGGAAATACAGGCATTGGAGGTGAATTTCTTTATCTCTCTAAAATTATAACCACCATACCTCCTGATTTTGTCCCAGGAAAATAAACTCAAAGACCTTCACTTTTTGCCTTTAACATTAATTTAAGAGATGATTCACACACACACACACACACACACACACACACACACACACACACACAGAGCAGATTTAAATGGGTACAATTTCAAAGCTGAGCAAAAGAGATTAAATGTTCATAGTACAGACTGAACATCTAAGGAGATTTTAGGGTGAATTCCCTTTGAAAGTTCTACGCTTAAGAGACGGCCCACTTTTCATCAGACATTCAGATTTCCATTTCGTTTTCCTTACTTTCACAGAGTTTTCTGAATCCTCTCTTCTGTGTCTGTGCTTTAACACTAGATCTAACAGCAGAAACCACTTTCCTCCTTATCTTGGGCATGAGCACAATCTGAATAAGTTAATTTTTTTCTCTCTTGTTGTGAAAGTTGAGTCCAAATGTCTATAAACAGATTTCCAAGTTATCTCTCCTATATTTAGATTGGAACATTTTATCTACCACAAATACAGATTTGAAAATTATGTCCACAAATCTTTTGAGGAAGCTTATTACATATCATTCTGAAAGACTGCAATTTGTTGGAACAGCAAGCAATCAAATGACATGATTTGCATATACACTGAAAAGAATATAATCTGAAAATTCTATTTCCAAGCAAATTTGAGAACATATTATATCACGTTGCTACTGTTGGAATAGAAAATACCACCTTTCATAAAATACTACATTTGCCTGAAATAATGTTTTTAGATAATAGCTTTAAGTAACACTAGCACTTAGCCCTTAGCGATGTAAGTAAAAACACAGGTTCACATGTGGCTTTAATGAAGTCAAACAAAGTTACAACAAAAAAAAAGGGAAGGAAAAAAGGAGAAAGGAAGAAAAGAAGAAAGGAAAAGTAAATGAGAAAAAGTCTTCTTTCCTGGCTTATTGGTATAAGAAAAGTGCTGATTTCTGAAACTTCCCTGGAGTTAACATGTAAAACAGTAGCATTTTTTAAATTTATAAACATTTTTTGTATTGTGGAAGTGAAGTGAAAAGTATAAGCCATATAAATAGAAATTATAACTAACCAATTATAGATTCAGAGGCCACTTAATCCATGTATTATAAAGCATTCATTGAGCACATTATAAACTTGGTGAAAAATTTCAAGATGGTTTATGATGTTCATCAGTTAGATAGTATGATTTTATTTTGCACAGCAAAGTCACATAGAAAAGCTGGAGCATTGAAAGTCAACATTAAAATCAGGTGTGTGTGGGAAGAGTCGGGGAGGTGGAGGAGGGAAAGGATAGTAGGAGAAAAACAAAGGAGGGGGTAACAATGCTTGATAGGAAATGTACTCATTACCTTACTCATGTAACTGTAACCCCTCTGTACAGCATCTTTACAAAAAATAAAAAATTTAAAAATTGTACTCATTACCTTACCTATGTAACTGTAACAACCCCTGTTCATCATCTTTACAATAAAGATTAAAAATAAAAACAGCTGTGAAGGCATATGCCTGTAAAACCACATGCACAAGTGGTTCACATGGGGAACACGCACAGATCCAGGTGAGCTTGGGCAGAAAAAACACTTAGTGAAACCCACTCTCAAAACCCAATCCAAGCATGATGGTACACATCTGTGATCCTAGCTCTATGGGAAACTGAGTTTGAGGATTGTGGACTGAAAACAGTTCTGGGTAAAAGGGAGACCCTATCTGAAACATAAAATGAGAACAATAAAGGATTAAAGTCATAGTTTAAATGATTGGACTCTGCCCAACAATTAACAAGGCCCTGAGTTCAAAAGCCATTTAGAAAAAATAAAAAGGCATCATGAATGATTGCTTATAAAGAAGGTTTTATGGAAATATGAAAAGTCAGATCCTAAGATGTAGGACCTGGCAATTAGTAAAATGGGGAAAAGATTTACATTTTTAAAAATTCTTTTGATAAAAGCAGTTAAAATACAACTAAAAGAATTGCTGTAGAGCGTCCAGAGGAATATTTTATTCATTCATTCATCTTGATGTTAGCCCTAGAATTACCAGCCCAAATTAAAAAGGAAAAGGTAAGTATTGACCTCCAGGGTAGCCTTAGGATCAGATAGATATACAACTTCAGAAAAGTTCCTCAAAAAAAATCCCTACTTGCATTTTCCCGAAGAGTGGAAGAAATAGGAAGGAAGGATGTGCAAAGGAGGAAGAAGAGTGTTAGAAATCTTTAACTGTCCTTACCCTAGGGGAACAATCTGACCCAGTCCTGCTCTGGGTTTTTTCATTTCCTCAACAACCTGAGGCTATATCTAAGCTTTGACTGCTTCCAGGAACTTCCACATTTCAGAAGCTGTGCTTTCTGACACCTTCCAATCAGGCCACAGCACCTTTCCTGGTGACTCCATCCTTCCCCTCGCTCCACCTCTTCTACCTTCTGGAGACATCTATGTCCTCCAAGTCTAAACTGAGGCACCTCTATTGTTTGTTACCTGCCTAGGTCTCAAAAACTACTTTATCTAATCCTTCCAGGACATTGACATAACAAATTTAAATGTTTAGTGTTTTATTTTAATATTTAAAATACTTATGGTCTTATAGACCACTGACAAAAACAGCCTGAGAACTTAGTTCAGATTTTTTGGCTTTTCTCTATACTTAGAGATAAAGTGATACTTAATCTCAGCACTTCAGTGTAATGTAGCTACAGAAAATTCAATGTGTTTTTATATAAAACATTTGAAGAGGAAAAATCTGGGAGGCTCTCACATAAAGCATTATTTGGTAATACCCTCAAATCCCTCACCCCCTTGTTCTTGGAAACAATCGGCCCTCAACACTAAGATAACTACTCAACTATTCAGAGTATTGCTACTCTGACTAAAAGTATTCTGGACAAAAAGTACATGGTAAGACTGGTACCAACAATTGAGGAGCTGCGTTAAGATAAAGAATAAATTGTGTATTACTTTGCCTACTCTGAGAGCATTCTCTTATTTACTCTTAAACATTCTAGAGAAAAAGCACATAGTAAGAAGGACAATTACCTACCCCAAGCAGTACTGGGATTTAAACAAAGCGCCTTGACACTTGCCAGGGAGGTGCTTGACCACTTGAGCTACCCCACTAGTTTTTGCAGTTGGCCTGAGATATTTGCACTTCCCTAATCACTGGGTATGACAGTAATGCACAACTGAACCTCGATATAGCTGGAGATGAAATTTTATGCCTGAGCTGGTCTTAGACCATAATCTCTCTAGTTCTACCTAAGCAGCTAGGCTTACAGGTTTGAGTCACTATGCCCAACTAACACAACATGTTGTTCTCTAATTTGTGATAGGATTACAATCCTTTGGTGGAATCCTAAAGCAACTTTGTTCCCAATCCCCGTGGTAATAATTCAGCGTTCTCCTAAATATCTCCACTTTAAAGCCTGAAAGACTGACTCGTTGTTACACTTCACAAAGAAGCAGAAGCCAGTAGGTGAGTCCTCCTCTCCATGATTTGATCTCTTTCAGATTTACCTGTACTCAAATTTGGGGATTCTGTCTTCTCTCAGGTTTCAGTGGGCGAAATATCCAACTGCAAGTTTATTCTTCCCACTCTCTTACTAGATTCCATTTTCTCTAAATTCCCTTAAGATGCTTCCCTATATATTTCCATTTCTTTACTATATTTAAACTATACAGCAAGCTCCATTTGTATCAGCTATTTATTAAAAGGACATCATGTGATGTAATTGACTACAAACTGTGGGGAAGTAGGAAAGTAGGCAATAAAGTGTCACAAAACATACCTCTGTCTCTCAATAGTGCCCGCCATTCCTATTTCTTTCACTTAACACACAGCCACAGAACAGCACATTAAACTCATCCTTTTCACGAACTGGACAAAGTCTCTGACTCCACAATTTTAGACATATTCCTTAACCTGAATCTATTCTCTCTTTTGAAATGCAAACAAGGACCTTAAAATGACTGGTCTTTAAAGTTTAGATATTTATCCCTTCAACAAACTCTGATGGCATATTTATTATGTTGCCTGACACTGCTAGGGATCTCAAAATAGAAAAACCACAATCACTGACTACCTTAAGGACAAAATCATTCCTGAAAATGAACATTAGAATAGTCTGAGTGCTTAGAACAAAGTAGGGGGTAGGGTTATTGAAGCAAAAGGAAGGTAAACCAATTTTCATTATGTTGAAAATAAGGTTCCCAGAGGAACTTCCCTTTCATTGGAAAAAGCAGGTCCAGGAAGAGTTAAGAAAGCTTTGTGTGAATGTATGTGTGTCATGGGGGCTGTAGGGAAAGGAAGGTTAAGAGGAAAGAAGTCATCAGAGGGGAAATTATAGGCCCTGTAAGTATGGAAAACAACAGATATTTCAGCGCCACTGACTCACAGGTTATGAAGAGAAAAAAAAAGGCAGAGCCTTGAACATAATATCATGATGTTAACATTAATATTGCAAGTAAAACAAAGCCTTTGAGTTGTCTGAAAATGTATAGCAGTAGCAGAGGCAATTGGTTGGTTAGGAGGTGAATATTAGGAATTTTTAGATTAGAATGATATAAAAATCAACTGCTTGGTAAACAAATGGTTTCAAAAAATTATATATTTAACAGACTGGAAAGGCTATGTAGGTTGCTCACTTGAATAATAAATAATAATATATAAATCTATCCATATTTCAGGGCTCATGAATGCCAAACAAGTTTTCATCTATGTATAACATATCTAAAAACCTGACATAAAAACCAGCAATGCCTCCAAATGCCTTTGATAGTGAGAAATAGTCTATTCGACTTGTCTCTATCTTTCACTTTTTCATATGCATAAAATGAGTCTTATATAGTATTCCTCACTCTATTTTCTTTAATTTATAAATGAAAACATTTCTAATGGCAATCACAAACATTTATATGTGGTTTATCTCTCGAGCAATGATATGAACTCCTATAATGTGGAATTAGGTCTAAGTGAGGCTAGATACAAAGGCCCAGCAGCAAAAAGGTTCTCCTGTAGAGTAACAGCTAGGCTGATACCAGCACTTTTTCACCAAATTCTCACTTCTTTCTCTGCCCTCATGAATTTGAATTTCTGTCATTACTCATATATGCTGTAGGCCTCTCTTTCAGATGAGGATTAAATACACATCATCATTACATGTTTCCATAGCTGGAATCACTGGAGGCATCTACTTAATAATCAACACTGGAGATGTGTAAATAATCTGCAACTGGCCATTGGTGATTAGGATTGTTTGTCTGAAAATGCCCTGAGGTCAGCTAGCAGGATGCTGTTCTTCTAACCCCATCCCATTTGGTTTTTGTTTTCTTGCAATTTACAGATTTCTCACAGGATGTGAATTTGCCTGCAATGTCACAGAACTGTAAAGAACTTCTGAGAACTAATCAAGACCCTACAGCACTGTCCTTAATTCTCAGATTAGGTCTGTCAGCGATGTTTATAAATGCAGTGATGCCTGCACATACATGAATGCTTCCTTCTTCCTCAAAAGATCATGTCTTAATCACAGAAAGATGTGTTGCATATTTGTCCTAAGAGTAGCACCAGTTTAAAGAAAGACTAACTAGCTCTTGCCAAAAAAAATGAAGGAAATCATTGTGCAAATTGGTGAATCTCTTGAAATATCAAATACATAAAACTTCTTCAGTTGATCCCTAATCCTTAAGACCCAGACAAACAAAAATCACTGACATTAAAAATTGTATCCCTGGGCTATGTTGTAAAGCGCATTTTTTGTTCACTAAGACTGATAATGAGTTCTTTTAACGGTATCACTGATTCAGCCACAAGGCATTAGGTGTCAAAAAAATGGCAGATGGCTTCTCTTATAAAGTGACACAGTATGACATCTTTGAGGGCAGGATGCTATTTAAATTATAGCACTCACACCTATGGAAGCAACATCATTAATTGGAAAATGTCTTAAGAAAGACCATAATGTGTTATAACAAGGAAGTACCCACTTATGCTTTCTGGAAGAAGAATAAAAGAATGCTAGTTTTCTCTTTTGTCCAAAGAAGCTATTGAGTATTATTTTTATCAGTATGGTACATTGTTCTCTTCGTCTAGCCATGCAGAACTGTACTGCCAATATGAAACTGTCTCCATTTTAGTAAGTTATCTTCTTACAAAAATAAAAGTTCTTTTATTTCTGTTCTGTCATATTACTACATTCCTACATAAATTACTTGAAGAAAATAATTACCGTGTTTCCAATAATACACTTTTCAGGCATGCACTGCCTGAAAGGAAAAATGAGGGACTGACTTCCTTTGGGTGACAAAGACCAAGCTTCCCTCCAGTTGGACTCACCAGCCTACATGTCCCGAATGGCATACTTGGTCTCCGGCTCTGAGGGTCTTGATTCTTACTCCTTCTCCAGATTAGTTGAGTTCCTTCATCCACTCCAGAAAAGAAGCACTACATGTGTACCTTAAAAGTCAAATCAAGTAAGAGCAATGAGAAATGAGGAGCCCATTAACACCTACTATTCTGGCCAGACCAGCCAAAGTCACATTGACAATCAGTACAAGGTTAGAAATCATGTCACATTTTTTAGTTAATTATTCCCAATTACAATGTGCTAGCACTTAGCCAATTCTACTTTGAGAAGTGCCTTATTCTCATCACAAGTAAACTAGACATGCCAGGCACTAGTGGCTCATGCCTGTAATCCTAGCTACTCAGGAAGCTCAAATCTGATGATAGAAGTTCAAAGCCAGCCTGGGCAAGAAAATCCATGAGACTCTTATCTTCAATTAACCACCACAAAACTGGAATTGTGGCTCAAAGTGTTAGAGTACTAGCCTTGAAAGAAAAAGCTCAGGAAGGTGCTGGGAAGTGGCTCAGTGCTTGCCTTGAATGCGTAAGGCCCTGGATTCAACTCTTCAGCACCACATAAGCAGAAAAAGTTGAAAGTGGCACTGCGGCTCAAGTGGTAGAGTACTAGCCTTGAACTGAAGAGCTGAGGGACAGTGCCCAGGTCCAGAGTTTAGACCCCATGACTGACGAAAGAAAGAAAAGAAGAAAGAAAGAAGGAAGGAAGGAAGGAAGGAAAGAAGGAAAAGCGAGCGATCTCAGGGACAGTAACCAGGCCCTGAGTTCAAGCCCATGACCAACAAAAAGAAAGATGGAAAGAAGGAAGGAACAAAGGAAGGTAAATAAGCAAGTTATGGAACTAAAAATACATTTTAGTTAGGATTGCTAAATAGCACATGCTTTGTGTATTTTAATGCTTACTTTTTATTGTTATTATAAAGGTACAGAGGGTTACAGTTATATAAGTTAGGTAATAAGTACATTCTTTTTATCACTCCTTCACTTGCTCTCCAGTTTTCTCCCTTTCCCACCTGCAGATTGTATAGTTCATTTTCAACAAAGTGTCTAGTGCTGGATTTGTTCAACCTTTGTCCCTCCATTTCTGTGTTGTTCCTTACCCTCTCAAAGACAGATAAACGAATATACATGACCAAAAGGAAAAACAACAAAAAGAAAAAGCTTTGTGTGTTTATCAAATTAGAAATTACCAGAAGTGTATATGGTCTCCCTTGAAAACATACAGGTATAACCTGTATTCTAGTTACAAAAGTTTCTCCATTTTGACATTTGATCGATCATTCCTAACTTAATGGTGGAATGCCCTAGTCCTTCATAAGACCAAAGGTTGCCTACAGAATGCCCTTTTAATGCTTCCTTAAGGGGCTGAAATGGGTACAACTAGAGTTAGTATCCCCTGAGCTTCATCCTGTGGTGCAGGTCTGCCCACTGGTACCCATGGCAGCTCCTTTCACCCCATCCTAGTGCCTCTGACAGTCACGGCCTCCGGCCAAAGTGTCCAATTCAACACAAAAGGGAAGTCATAACATTCATTGAGAATTAAAATAAATGTATAAAGTTAGGGATTTTTGTTCCCCTAACTGAGCAAATCTTTTTCAATGCAATGCATTCACCATTCAAGGAACTAGTCCATCAGGCTAGGCCATGATGGATCCTGTAGATATGATAAAAAAATGAATAATTTTAGCAGAGAATACTGAAATAGTCAAATGGTCACAATAAAAAACTATCCAGTCCTCAATTCTTAGTTACTTATTTCTTCACAAAATCTCTCTTCCTAATTTTTTAAATGTTATTTTATTATAAAGACTCTGTACAGAGGGGGTAAAGTTACATGAGTGAGGTACATTTCTTGTTGAACATTGTTACCCACTCCATTGTGTTCTCCCACTATCCCTTCCCTCTCCCAACTCCTCCCTCCACAAGTTATGAAGTTCCTTTCTGACATAGTGCCTTGTGAGTATTATTGTTGCCATGGGTCATCCTTTGTACTGCTTTGAGAATTTTGTTATTTTCCTCCTCTTCCCAAATCAGATAAATGTGTATACAAGATAGAGGGTACCAGAATCAAAAATAGAAATTGCCAGGGACAAACCAATGAAAAAAGAAAGCTAGGCCACACTAAAGCTACCAGCACAACTATGTTCATTGCAGCATTATTTATCATAGCTAAGATTATGGAGCCAATCCAGATGCCCCTCAATAGATAAATGTGTCAAGAAAATGTGATATATATACACAATGGAATTTTATGCTTCTATGAGAAAGAATGGCATTGCCCCTTTTGTAAGGAAATGGAAAGACTTAGAAAAAATCATATTAAGTGAAGCAAGCCAGATCCAAAGAAACATAGGCTCTATGGTTTCCCTCATTTGTAATAATTAGTGTATGCTGAGGATAGTCCTGGCAGAGGATCATGATAGCTCAAGAGCTATGTACTCATGACCATACAAAATGATGCTAATTGAAATGAACTCTTCCTATATTTTGTAGGCACTCATGCGTATGCTCCCTCTTGCCCTCTCTCTCTTTCATTCTCTCTTTCCTTCCCTCCCTCTCTTTCTCTCTCTTGTTTTTGTTCTGCTTTGGTTTCTGAGGCATAGTCTCACTATGTAATCCATACTGGCTTGGTATTGTCTATGTAGCATAGGCTTGCCTTGAGCTCAAGCTCTTTCTGCCTCAGTGTCCTCAAGTGCTGCTAGCTTTCTCTCAGCACATTTTGTCTTCATAACCCTTGTCATATATGCAAACATACATTTACATTATATGACTTTGTTTCCTAGGTGTCTCTCCTTTAATCCAAAGAAGGTAGATATCCGTTATCTTTTCCTCACTATTACAGTACAAATCTTTACACAAGCTCGGCTCTGTGAAAAGGAAAAAAACCTCAATAAAGCTATTAAAGTGAAGTATAAATAAAAATAAAATTAATTGATCTTAGGAGCCTTGGGAAAACTCTACAGAGGAAAGAAAATTTATAAAAATGCCATTCCAGTATTTGAAATGAGAAGAAAGGAATGCATCTCTACAAGCAAAAGAAGTAAAAGGAAAATCATGTGTGCCAAAAATGGAAAAGGGAACACCTGAAAGGCATATTTTGGAAGTAGATGATTAGATGCAAATATCTACTTTGTGAAGGAGGGAGTAAAAAATATAAAGAGAGGTGAGGAACTACTTGTTAACATGCAAAAACTTTTGGCACTTGATTTTATAATGCTGACTCATAATGGTTTTGATGCTGAATATATGAAGCTGTTTTTGATTCTTCTATATGAAGCTGTTCCCTCATCTCAAAAATAGAAAAAGCTGCAAATAGTTCATTGTAAGATTTCATGAGTCATGGGAAGGAATTAGATTTTAATATGGTATTAAGTTTGTCTCTATTATTTGCCAAACAAATGCTTCGAAAATTGAGCATAACATAGTTTGAGCCTCGCTTGCCAAACTTAGAGAGAGATGGCTTGACCTTGAGCCCAAGAGGATAGTGATAGAGAACTGGAGTGAAGTTTGACAGCTATGTCGGTGCCGACCCCAACCTCAACGATGCAAATAACTCAAGTCAGAGAAGAATTTGTGGGAAAAACCCAGACAAACAGTACTCACACTCCAACATCACACCCTTCCTCCCAGATAAACATGGAGAAGATTTCACTGACTTCATTAAACTTCTGCAGCTGCCCAAACCCTGGCATTGCCATTTCTGTTCAGCCTTTCTAAGCATCACATATCAGAAATGTTGAAGCACTGGTTGCATGACTTCATTGTTCTTCTTGAACTTGTGAACATACTGAAATAAAAATGTAAGTGATGAGTGAAAAATTTGTTTGAGTTGTTTCTAGAACTGGTCTTTTGGTAGCATATATGTCAATAACTTTAAGAATTAGAATTTTGTACAGATGAATTTATTGACTTCATGTTCTTGTACTGATGAATAAAAATTTATTTACATCAATTAGTGATTTGTGGGAAAAACAGTAATGATGACAAAAGTTTTTAATCAAAAATTATTAAAGAGCAGTAAACAAGGCATGTCAGATAATCATTTGTTTGGGAGGTAACCCTTGATTGTCTGCCATCTGTAGGACTGAGCTAGAGTATTTTCCCAGGCATGTTCTGTGACCCCTAGAGATGCAAGGTTAATGTCCACATCACTGTCATTCCTGAGACAGAGTCAAAATGTCTTCTACAGAGTAATTGCTAAAGAACTAGTTGTCAAGTGATCATATTTCATGCATTAATTTCATCAAAAGGAATTGATTTAACACATCACTTCCAACAACCAGTAGCATTTTTGTTAGAATAAGCAGCTTCTAACAAATGACTGCATTTATTAAGTTACAGTGTAATTATTCAAAGTAAAAGCTGAAAAAGCATATGGAAAAATGGTACCTCATTGAAAAAATGATACAGAATCATGTAAAATTTAACTTGGAGATAAAGATTTGAAGAAGGGAAAATTCACTTTACTTTTCCAATTAGAAAAAGAACTAGAAGTAGGTTGCTAGAAAGGGAAGAATAAAATTTAAAATCTATCAATCCATTACTTGCCTTATACAAAACACTGCTCTGGTAGATGGTGTGACTTAATTGGAATCGTACTAGTACACCATATAGGATAGAAATGATAATGTTAGTTATTTAGAACATTGCCCCAAATTTAGTATATGAGAATACATAAGATGTGTGAATATGCCAAAGACAGAGTATTCTATAGTAGTGGTTTTTATCCTCATTGTTTCCATTGCTATGCCCTTTCTCGGATGAAAATAATTGTCTGTCATCTCATATCTGTAGATACATAAAGGTCAAAAGCTTTCTTACCTACTCTATAGTCATTAAGCTAATTAACAGCAAATCATTCTTGACTAATTTCTAAATGTCCTGAATTATCTACATGTTGATGACCTAAATGTTAAAACATTACATTTTTGTTGAAAAACTACAGCACAATTAATTAATTAATATTGAATGGGTTTGTAGGCAGCCTTGTTATAGATAGTAGAGAAAATTATGTAGAGATAATACCTGAAGAAAATCATGACAAGGAACTCAATTTCCTCATGTCACATAATTAAAATACAAACTGAAATTATTTTAACTTACAAGGAAAAAGCTCATTCCTATAAATCTGGCAAAAGGTCTGTTTTTAATAGATATTTTTATTGTGAAAATACTGTACAGAGGGGTTACAATCACATGAGCAAGGTAATGAGTACATTTCTTATTGAGCATTGTTGCCTCCTCTTTTGTTTTTCCCCTACCATCCCTTCCATCCCACCTCCACAACTACATTCCCCCACCACCACCACCTGCCCCTAAATTGTAAAGTTCGTTTTTCCAACAAAGCATCTTCTACATTTCATTGTTGCAATGGGTCAACCTGTATCCCAAAAGGTCTGTTTATTTAAGGAAATTGAAGCAATTCATTGTATCCAGATTTAGGATAAATATTTTGCTACATGCTGAGGTATCTGTTGTGATCTGCATAGTGTGTGTGTGTGTGTGTGTGTGTGTGTGTGTGTGTGTGTGGGTGTGTGTGTATGTGTATGTGGGTGTGTGTGTGTTTAGGAGTGGTGTGAATAGAAATTGAATATGAATTTTACTTTCATAAGCTTTTCTCCAGCTCTTCTAAATTCAAAAGTTTTTAATGAGATTTAAAGGGAAAAAGTTTTCCCCAAGCTCTGAAGGATATAGGACTTACTTTAACTAGAAAAAAAATGAACAAAGCGAAACAATGTGCTTTTGTACTTAAGTGCAGTAAACTCTGAGTTTTCATAAAGTAATATAACAGTCTGGTATTTGCAAAGAACACCACAATTCTTTTTGAGAGCAGGATTATGCCAAGTAATTTTGAAGCATCTGCTAGCCCAGCAGGATGGCATGAAGTCAGGAATGAGAAAACCAGGGGATGTATTGCTTTCCTTAATTCAATGAGTATACAGCTGTATGTCCAATGAAAATGGCCGCAGGGAGGACTGGATAATCCCAGCTGAAGTCCAAGCTTTTAAACTGGATTTAGCTTTCCTCTATATCAGTAGAGGGGTTATACACATATCTGTGCATGCACGTGTGCACACACACACATACACACACACATCAATTTGTATCTCCACGGTTCAGGCTTTGGCACACAAGCTGAGGGCTGACTCAGGAAGCAGTCAGATATAGTCTCCATTCTGCCCATTGCAAAAATGAGATGTACAAGTCGTTATGTCGAAAACTAAGTATTCAAATGTTTTTTTTTCTTTTATGCAATTGTTTCTAACATATTTATAAGATGACTTCTATATTGCTTTGTATGTCCCTCCCCCGCGGTATAACACCTGCTTTCACTGTATTTGATGTACATTGCAACAATGAGATGTACAAGTCTTATGTCGAAAAACCAACGTTACAACTTTGGTGGGGGGGTGGGGAACCGGGTGGGGGGAGGTGGGGAGATTATAGGAAGGGATGGTAAGGGTAAACAAAGAGGAGGCAACAATGCTTGATAAGAAATGTACTCATTACCTTGCTCATATAATTTTGTAACCCCTCTGTATGGTATTTTCACAACAAAAAAACTTATTAATAAAAAGAAAAAAAAAGAGATACAGTCTCCATTCTGGTCCTGCTCCATTGTGACCTCGGTAAGTGATTGACCTTTGAAAACTTCATCAACATCATCAGATAGCAAGGCAGGTACAAAATGAACTCTTTGCCCTGCCACTAAGTATATATTTCAGGTTCTCAAACTGCTGTATGGGCCTCATCGTACCATCTACCCACCCTACTCCCCCTCTGGGCAAAGACTTCTTGGATAAGTATAGTTGGAGTGAATAATTGTTGACATTCAGCTCCAATTAGCAAGACTGTCAACAAAATTCCCAGAGAACAAAGACATACTGTATATCTTGTCAGGAGAACCTATCCCAGTTTATCACTGTCAGAACTGGTAAATAGACTTAGAGATGAATCTTCTAATATGGTTTCTACTAATAATCAGGTGATTTATATCCCTTTGTTTCTGTCATTTCTTTTGCTTCTGGACAGGTTTTAAAACCTAAGGGAAAATAGATGAGTTGATTGGTGGGGTTGGGATCGAGAGTTTGGGAGGATGATAGAAGAGGTAACACTGATCAAGATATACTGTACTTGTCAACTGAAATGTTTAATTGAAACCCCTTAGTAAACTACTAAAAGATAAGAAGAAATACCTTTAATCACAATAAAATTTAATGGCAAAGAGGAATACTGTTTACTCAGTGTCTCTTTGGTGATCCTAATATCTAATTTTATATTATTATTATTATTACCAGTTATCTTCATCTGTCATTCAACAATTTAAGAAAGGTTTAAAATATTAAGCACTCTCTATCACCACTTCTCAGGATGTAACAGTTTTTGGATAAATTATAAAATATTGGGACTGCATGAAACATAAAATCTGTTTAAACCAATGTCATCAGTTTACAAATGGGAATCCTAGTTCTTAAGGTTAACTTAGTCCTAAAGATAACCAGGAGCAGTCAAAACCCAACCAGGGGCTAAGGGATGTTGCTCAGCAGTGGAGCACTGACTTAGCATGAACAGGGTGTGGGTTCAATCCCCAGGATCGTAAATAAATAAATAAGTAAATAAATAGAGCTCCAACCAAACCAATTCCCATTTACAAATCTGATAGTCTTTCTATATTCTGTGCTCTACCCTGCCCTATTCTATATCATTTTCAAATTTTCATTTTCTTTCTACTTATGGTTAGCACGTTCTTTTATGTTCTCAATCCAGAGCTGGGATTTGAGGGTGAATCTAAGCATCTTAGAAAGAATGAGAAGAATGGAGAGATCATTTAGAAAATTCAGAAGTCAAATGAAGGAGCTTAGTTTCATTCAGGATGGAAAGTACTTTATTTATATCTGTCCATTTAACAATTTTTCATGACAAGCTAGGATCACTAGTCAGAAACATCCTACTTCTCAATTTTCTCCTCTTCCTTAAAACTTTAGGAATGAAGTTTAAAATTTTTTAGCAAAGATATCATTTAATTTTTATGATTCATAAAGTTCACTGTCTATTAATACATTGGCATCTACTTTAAAATGCAAATGTAAAGGTCAATAAGTAATACTACAGCAGTTATTACTATCTGATAGCAGCTCGATTCAGTTTGATGAATTACAGCAGCTTACACTGTCATATACAGTTTGCTTGTTTTTCTTTATTTTATCCTTATTCTATTGTCCTGTGCTTTTATTATTGCTGTGCAATTGAGATAGTTTTGTTTTGTTTTGTTTACTTGAGGCAGGCCTTAGTTTGTAGGCCAAGCTAGCCTTGAATTCTCTTTCTACACCTGGTTAGCTTAAACTCACAATAGTCTGGCCTCCACCTCTTAAGTGACAGGATTACATAGATGTCACATTGTGCTCAGTCATTACACATTTGAACCTCAAGTAGCTTCTAGCAAAATATAATTTTAACCGCAAAAGCAATTCTGAAAAAAATTTCTGTGTATGAACATGACAAGCAGGAATTGGGCTGCTCCTGTTGTCAAATATAAAGTACCACGGTGCCTTTTAATTTCAAGGAGTTCAGCATAAGGATCTATAGAAATGACCAAGACCAGAGTTCTCAAGAGTTTTCATGTGAAATGACATGTACCCAGCAAGATTTTATAGCCCAGTAGTTAACCAAGTGCAGGCCCTAGACCAGCAGTACCACCACCTTCTGGGAACTTGACAGACAGGTAAAGTCGTGAGCCCATCTCAAACCTACTAGGCATGACTGCTAATGAGACTGTAACAAAATACTACAAATAGAGTATCTTAAACACAAATTTATATTACAGTTATAGGGACAAAAGTTTAAGATCAATGTGTCAGTTTTTTTTTCTGAGCCCTGCTCCTTCATTTGCAGATGGCTACTGTCCTGCTCTGTCCTTACTCTCTATGCCCTTCCTCTGTTACAGACACCACCACTGTTTCTTCCTCTTATTATACCTATACTGGCTCTGTGGGATTAGACCCCACTCTGCAAACCTCATTTCACCTTAATCACTTCCTTAAAAGCCCTGTCTCCAAATACAGTTGTATTGAAAGCTACTAGAAAATAGGACATCAACTTGTAGATTTGGGGTCCACACAATTCAGTTCATAAAACCTAGAATGTAAGAATCACAGAAGCGGGAGTCCAGAAAATTACGTTCAGTACGTCCTCTAGGTGATTTAATTAGCAAAATAATGTTTGAGAAATATTCCAGATAGTTTGTATGAGCTAAAGTGAGAAGTGAGAGGTTTTACAGTGTTAAAAGAAAGACTATCTCTCTTTTTTTCCCCTTTCTTTCTTCCCCCCTTCATACACACACACACACACACACACACACACACACACACACACACACACACACCCTCTGAACCCTCTGAGTCTGGAACTTGTGACTAGAAAGGGATGCTGCTACATAAAAGCAAAGCTGCAAGCTACTTAATGGCTGCTGGAGAAACAGGCAAACTCTCTACGATTCCATGTTGGTATTGAACGGACTGAATCTTTGTCACAATGGCTTCAGGAATTTATCAAAAGTGAGATTCTATGAACTACTCATTTCTGACTGAATTAGATTCTCAAAAAGTCATGTTAAAGCCACCTGATATTCTAAGAAGAGGAAAGTTGGCATAAAGCCATAATTAACTAAATTGGTAGATTGTAGTTATTAAACAACAGAGGAATAAAAATAGTACTCCCAAATCTGGTTGTGTATTTTATAAAAGCTGAAAAAAGTAAAAGACTAAAGAGAAGAAAACATCACAAAATAACTCCAAATTAGAATTTAAGTATCATAAAATTTTAACACTGATACAGCAACAGAGCAAAATTATCTCTCTCCCTCTCCCTCTCCGTGTGTCTTTCTCCGTGTCTCTGTCTCTGTCTCTGTCTTTGTCTCTCTGTCTTTCTCCGTGTCTCTGTCTCTGTCTCTGTCTTTGTCTCTCTGTCTTTCTCTGTGTCTCTCACTCACTCCCTCTCTCTGGCTAGTGCTCTCCCTCTTCCCCTGCCATATTTCAGCACTCATACTTACATTGCCTGGGTATAATGCTCAATCATTACGCATAGGTTTGCTCTCATGGGTAATATGCTGGGTTGTCAGTGCATCTGCACCAGTACTGATACCATATGTACTTTATAAAAACTACCTACTATTGCTTATGACTTAGCCAAACACAATGGTGGATTCCTATAAACACAGCACTCTGGTTGCTGAGGCAGGAAGCTACAGAGTTGATCTGAAGTCATCCTGAGCTGCATAGAAATCCTGACTCAAAACACCACTAAAAAAATAAAGGACATTTTGTTTAAATAAGGGTTCAGGTTGACCCATTGTAACAATGAGATGCTAAAGACACTATGTTGAAAAATGAACTTTACTGTTTAGGCTGGGGTGGGGTAGGGAGGGAGTGTAGTTGTGAAGGTGGGAGGGAAGGGATGGTAGGGGAAAAATAAATGAGGAGGTAACAATGCTTCATAGGAAATGCACTCATTACCTTGCTCATGTAACTGTAACCTCTCTGTACAGTGTTTTTACAATAAAAAAGTATCAAAAATAAAGGACAAATATCCTCATTCTCTTTGCCAGTCAATACTAGTATTATGATTCAGGATTATAGATATCACTTTCATCAAATTTAAAGATAGTGGGATAATGACTTAACAATCATATATAATCATTAAAAAAAGATTCTATGACAGAGTGTTGGCCTAGTTTGTCAAGGCCCTGGGTTTGATTCTCAGAAATAAACACAGATAACAGATTGTGGAAATTAACTCAACTTTGCCCCTGCTACATAATTAAGAATATCAATAAACGGTGAGGCACTGGAGTTCCACTTATAATCTTAACTACACAGGAGCCTGAGATCTGAGGATTATGATTCAAAACTAGCCTAGGCAATAAAGTGCATGAGAAGCCTAATTCCAATTAACCACTAATTTTTTAAGCCAGAAATGGAGCTGTGGCTTAAGTGGTAGATCTAGATCCTTGAACTCAAAAGCCTAGGACAGCACCCATACCCTGAGTTCAAGCCACAAGACTGGTGCATACACACACACACACATACACACACACACACACACACACACACACGTGTGTGTGTGTGTGTGTGTGTGTGTGTGTAATTTCCTTTTGAAATATTAAGATTCATTTTAGGCAGCCTTCTTGTCAAGCATCTGTGTTTCTAAAAATTTCCTTTCCTTTTATACCAAACAGTTGATTTTTATATTAAGGTTCTATGATTCATTTTTAAAAAGACTTCTTGTATTTTTTAAAAGGAGCTACTGTGTATGTGTCTCATTACATCATGTGTTTTATTCTCTTAACAACAACAAAGATGACTTAGCTCTCAATCATGTGGCTCTAAATTCTGCCTCTGACACAGATCTCCAAAATCAATTGTTCCTATACAAAGTAAAGAAAGTTTTTATGATGTTTGCAAAAGGTCAACAAATACAGAAATTTTGACTAAATCATAAAATGGAAACTTACATGGCCTTATTCATCTCACCGCTGTTCTATATTGTTCAGGTTTTTGTTTGTTTTGACCTTACTTCTGTTGCAACTTTGTATTGACTACTTGAACAATAACTAACAAAACACTATCAGCAATAACTCATCAGTATAACTTGCACATTCATCTGTGGATTTAACTACATGGCAGTTGACAGCATCAACCCACATGAAATAGTTTCCACAATGTCACAAAAATAATTACCTTTAAATAACTTCTTTCCATATGTCTTAAATGACAATGAATGAAAAGCTTCAAATTAAATAAGATTATTTATAGTTAAGTATGCTAATAAATTTTCTATAATATATCTGTCTCAAAATCATAAATGAAGAAACAGTATAATTACCCTTTAAAATTTCCCCTCACTTGTACCTCCAAATAAACTTTGCAATTCTTTTATGGAATTTTATGTTCTAGTAGCAACTCTCCATTTCTGTTGGGACCAGAGAACAAGGAGAGCATTTCATGTCATAGCTATGGCTCATCTGAACCCAATACTATTTTTCTTCAAAGGATTAAGACAAACAAGTACATAAGAGTACATAAGATAAAATGTAGCATTTACATACAATTTCCATTATTTGTTTTAATGAAAACTGTTTACTAAGGTCATTTATAAACCCAGAATATAATGAGTGTTGGAGGTTTTCAGTGAAGTATGTTCTCCTGAGCTCAAGATGGTTGCAGTACTGAATTTCAAATGTAAGGGGACAACACAATTCATTTTTAAGCAGTGATTTAAAGCAAAACTGCATGCAATAAATGTGTGAAATTACCACGAAACTAGTCTTCTAAGAGTCTACAATGAGACAGGAGAAAAGAAACAAGAAAGGAAATAGAACAAAACATTACCAATGGCATCAGTGAGACACACATGGAGCGTGCTAATGATTAAGAAAAAAATTTCAGAGATAAAAATATTTTAATAAATAGTAATTATACGAGTGAATTAGAGAAATTTCTTTTTATGTGAATGATTCATGTAAAAAGGAATTATCATAAAATAGATGATAAAACTTTTCCATTATATATCAAAATAATAGGATATAGGGCACTTGATGGTGAATGCTAGATTGAGGTACATTTGCATAGCACATAATTTGCAGTTTTTGAAGTGCCTTTGTTGGAAATTGATAGAAGCCTTCCAAGTATCAGTGCTTCCCACAGAAAGACATTTTCTGGCCCCACATCTCCATACTTAGTAAGCATGATATTTTAGGTTAACATTCTCTAATTTTAGCTTTAAAGGGACCCTTCTGAACTGTCAACCTTCCATCAACAAATGTAACATGAAAAATATGTACACAAGTAGCTTTAAGAGTTTGTATGTTGAACATTTAGAAAAATTAACCTTCCAAGGATGCAATACAGGTGCTTTTCTATGGCTGAAATATGGGCACTATCCCTCAGTTCTTCAGCTTAGGGGTAGGGCACTTGAGCCATAGTGCCACTTCCAGTTTTCTGGTGGTTAATTGGAGATAAGAGTCTCAAGGACTTTCCTACCTGGGCTGGCTTTGAATCATGATCCTCAGATGTCAGCCTCCTGAGATTACAGATGTGAGCCACCCTCGCCTGGCCATGATAGACACCTTTCTAAAGGACAGACTGAGGTAACAAATCACAGTGTTAAGCAAGGTATAGCAAGGTCACATAAACGCTCTCATGCAATTCTTGCCTCATATCATGCACTCTTGCATCTTATCCATTTATAGAGTTTCTTCCCTCCATGATTTTTTACTTCATTAACAAAATCTAGACTTCTAGCATTAGATTTTCTTTTTTCCCACTTTTTTATGACATTTAACTCTCACTTTTGACTGAACAAAAATGAGAGTAGAGCGAATACAAGACCAGAACCAAGTGTTTCATGAGTGAAACATCAGTACAGACTATCATCTGAACTATATTTGCAAAGTACACATTCTCAAGACTCTGTAAGCTTGTCAAGAAGGAAGTTAAGAAGCTGTCATCTGGGAGTTATCCAAAATTGAAAACAAGAAATAAACGTAGTTATATTGAGACAACAACAAAACTCAGACCCAGGGCCATGCAACCCATTCCACCAAATACTTCCTTCTTTCCAGCACCGATTTTTGTGGGTCATCTACACATTCATCTATATCTACCCCCAAAGCATCATCGGTCTTGGGCACAACTCATCCTTAAGGCCTTGCTGACACTTCTCCTCCACCTGGATTTCCTACCTTAACTTACTATAGATCTTTATCTTTCCACTTTCCGGACAAGGGAAAAGATAATGTGATCCCTTGTGCAGTTAGATAAACTTGGAACAGAGCAGCTTATTAAAAAAAAACAGATATAAGACCAAAAGAGCAGGAAAATTTTAAATATTATGAGAGCAACAGATGTTGGGATCCAGAAATATTTCCAGAAACCATATCTCCAGATTTGTTTTGAAGAATGAATGACAATGTAAATCTAACAAAGATACCGCATCGTCTCTGTAGCATCACATTGTATCCTAACTCTCCCAAAAATTTTAGTCATATGCCCTTACATTATAAGATAAACCTTTCCTATCTTGGTCCTATTTAAGCAAGCCATATCTGATTAGAGGACGTGGAAGTTACTGTGTCCTTGTTGCATTGCAGTAAGGGTAGTAAGCTCTGAAGGCAGGACTCATAGCAGAATATTGTGATTCTTCTGCTCCTTATTCACAACTCTAAGCTAGAAAAATAAATAAACGTATGAAAATAAAGGACTTTTTTACTCTTGTGTCTTTATATAGCGTTAAGGTAGGGTGCATTTGACACACTATTTCCAGAGTGAATATGTTTAACTTTTTCAACTCAGAGTTCTTGTGCCTTTCACACACTTTGCTGATTTTCCTTATTGTGCATGATAGTTGCCTGCCTTTCCACAACCCCATTCAGAGGGATCCCACAACTGTTTCTGAAGAATCAAATGCACTATAATTTTTTCACATATTCCATACTTCTCCCCCACCTGCAGCCACTTTCTGCTTTGAAATAGTAATTTCTGATGCACAGAGGCTTATCAAAGCCAAACACATGTCCCTTGCTGGTGCATCCAGAGGGTTAGATCAGCAGTAACTGGTCTGTTTTTTTAGAGAGTTTATGACACCTTTCTAACAGAACTATTAGTGATTCTGCCAAAGTAAAATGACATCCAATTTAAATTTTAATTACCTTTTCATTAATTAGAAACACAAAGTGTTCAATAACAAATAACACACAGCAAATAAAATAAATAGGAAAAATAAAAATTGTATGTATATAAATAAGTCAAACCAAAACCCTAGTCAATGCTAGAAGGAAAAATGAAAATAAATCATGTTTATTTTTCTGAAGCAAGAACTCCAGTCTCCTGTTGTCTCCGCAGTCTCCCTATGGGTAATCATATCCATTTTTCATTTAATAATAGAATAATTGTTCCGTTTAGTGTGTGGCCATTAAGCTAGAGCATCCCTACTGGATACAGTCAAGTCACCAAGTCTTGGATAATGGGATGTGATTTAAGTAGAATGTTTTGGTTTTGTCGTTTTTGTGACATTACTCATTCTTTGTTCTACCCTCTTACAAGTTAGAACATAACCATGGCACATCATTAAGTTAGAATGAGATGTAGACAGACAACTGACTCGACTTACATACATGAGAAGAGTTTACCTATTATAATGGCTGTCACAAAAGAGATAAAGGTTTGTGTCTATATTTGTGCCTATCTTGGGACCTGTTTGCTGTCCCTACGCACTTTGCTCAAGGCTAGGTCTCTACCAGTTGAGCCAGAGCTCCACTTCTTACTTTTCGCTGGATAATTATAAAAAAGTGTCTCAAGGAGTTTCCTTCCTAGGCTGGCTTTGCACCTCAATCATCAGATCTCAGCTTCTTGAGTTGCTAGGATTACAGGCGTGAGCCATTGACGCTCACCTAAGCTTAAGCATTGTACATAGAGGGTCCCAGTATTCCAACAGGTGCTTAGCCACCACTCAAAACAATGCAACCACCATAAATAAGGCATGATTACAAATGTATATCTTAGCTCCATCAAAAATGACCAAAGAAAGCCCAGAGTGTCTGCTGTCAATAGAAGCAAGCTCCAACTGTTGCATCTAAGGTGAGGAAATGGATACAGTTCTCCCTGAATCTATGATTAAGAGCTTAATTTTCTGGAACAAAATGAGAGTGTCAACTTTCATTACATATCTGTTATTGTCCTAATCAAGACTCCTTTCATTGAAAAAATATATAAAAGCAATAACCAATTTATATGATAAAAAATGAAAGAACTTCAAATAATGCTGTATGTCCACAGAAATTATATCCCGGTACAAACCAAATCATAAAAAGCAAAGTTAAGGAACTTAGAGAAATCATTTAATCTCTCAAGATGTAAAATGTTTCTAGTTTGTACTTTTCTCTGCACAGTTTCTCTGTTCTGTGCTTTCTCTTGCAAGCTAGCTTTCTAATAAAGAAGTCACCACTTACCGTAGACTGAGGACTGCTACTTCTATAAAGGGAATTAGAGTTTCAAAGAATGGCAAAGCATGTCTTCTCAAGGTGCGCAATATTCTTCATATCAGAATCTCCTTTAACCCTTCCACTACTACTAGGAAAATCTGATATTCCAGTGGAGAGATCAACTTTCTAGATCACCTAATTTTCTGCCTTTCTCATTCTGTGTAAAACCAAAGCAGTCAAGTTTCCCAGTTCCAGAATTCTCCCACTGTAGCTTTTACTTTCCTCTTAGTTCTCTCAATTTTCATCCAAACATTATTTCAGTTGCTGATTTTTATCTACATTTGATACCACTGCCTTAGCAGGAAACATCATGGGAGGAGTCAGAGAAACTTTTTTTTCACAGTGAAAACAAAGTATTATTTTATTTAACTATAATGTCCTTTTTATTGTGAAAATACCATACAGAGGAGTTACAATTCCACAGGCAAGATAAGGAGTACATTTCTTATCAAGCATTGTTGCTTCCTCCTTTGTTTCCCCTTCCCATCCCTTCCCATCTTCCATCCACCCTCAGAGAAACTTTTGACCTTAATTTTATTTATTGCGAGCTCTAAATAAAATTTTAATACTCTATCTTTATGTATTAGTCTACATAGACAGTCTGGTTTGCATTTGAGAGCTTGGCCATTGTGAAACTTTAGTATCTCATTGCTAGATACCTATAGTGTATCACAAATAGCTTTTTCAGTAAAACTCCATGTACTCTTATGATTAACATAATTATAGCATAATTTATGTGCTAAAGTTATTGGTTTTAATGTGTACTATTTAAATTTGATCAGGCATTTCTTCTAAGCATAGTTCGATCTGGGAAAGAAGGGATGGAGAAGGAAGAGATGGCAGGAAGGTAGGAAGGCAGGAAGAAGTGAAGGAAAGAAGGGAATACTCAGATCTTAATCATTGCAGGTACCTGGCCTGGTTTTATCACTTAGCTGTTCAGGTGGATTATCCCACACACATTTGTGTGTCTTGATGAAGTATGCATATACATAGAAATATGGACAATATTAGAAAGACTGACCACAGATGTACAGAAGAGGGGGATACTTTTAACTGGGAATGACAAGATTGGCCTTCTGGAAGATGAGGCTGGCTTCAAAATGCATTACATTTGGTGTCACTCATATGACATAAACATAAGAAATGCAGAGAAATTCAGAGAAATAGATGAGAGAACAAGAGGAATATAGAAAAGTATCACTAGTTGGGGAAAGAGAAGAAAAGTCATTTTAGAGACTATGTTCAATAAACAAACACAACACTGTGAATAGTCAGGTACAGCAGCCTCTCCACCAGTAGCCATCTGATCCCAAATACTCCAAAAACCACAACATCCTGCCTTTAGAGATTCAGTTTTTGGGAAACGCAACAGATTCCTCCATAGGAGTAACTCTCAGGACTGTTCTGGGTATTAGAGACTCTCTTGTCATTACATTCTATGACCAAGAAGAAATGGATAAAGATTTACCATAATCAGGTGCCTTTGGAGGGTGTAGACAGTATAGGATCTGGAGCTGTGCACAGAACCTCACCAAGACAATGGGTGGTATTCTTAGGAAGACATCATGAGAACTGTTTGGAGCTTGAGTTGGGCCATTTGTACTCTGGTTGTGACCCACACATAGGAAGAATATGATAAGATACACTTTCTTTTAAAACTATATAACTATTTTCACCAAAAGTCATCCTGTAAGAAACAAAATGAGAAAGAGCAAAGAGTTTATGAAAGACCCCCATATAAAGGGGCATAAAGCCAGGGACTTGATCTAATTTGTCCTTGCTTTATTTCAGAGAGTACAATGGTAGCTGGCATTGAAACCCATTTTAGGTACATATGAAAAATGTTTTCCTTGTGACAAGCCCTGTACTTGGAACGTATTAACTCATTTAAGTCTCATATATAAACAGAGTGGAGGAAATTCAAATTCAGAGGAAATAGGAGTCTTGCCCTAGGTCATCCAGCCTATGAATGGCAGTGCCAGAATTTAAATCCTAGTCTAATTGACTAAAGCCAATGCTATTAACAACCATGAAATAATTCTTCACCAGACAGGAAACTAGACTATGACTATAGCATTCAGTAATCTTTGTTTGGCACAGCTCACTCTGAAGATGGTATCATTCAGATGCAAACTGGAAGAACCAGTTTTAGAGACATGGAGATGTAGGATATTAAGGAAAGCTAAACCGTCAAGCTGGCTTTAGTTTATGGAATCCAATTTGGTTTGTCTGAATTTTATTTGGGACCAGAATTAGTTAAAAGAATAAATGTTTTGCTTCTCTCTTTGGTTCAAGTTTTTATTGAAGGAAAGCCGAAAATATTCGTAATTACTCATGGCATCAAAACCTATCATGTCAGTATGGAAATGCATCAGGTAATTACTTAGATTCAGAAATACCAACAAGTAAATTCCCAAGAAAGATACCAATTACTCAAAAATATTTTTATATTCCTTTAGCAAACTTAAACTGAATTGTTTCTCTAATCATTTCTATGAATCATCACTAACCCAAAGATGTTTACTCTGGAACTTTGTAAGACAGTAAGTGATAGAGGAAAGAAGATAGGGATAGGTTAAAAGGGAGAGTATCTATCAAATAGTATCATTCATTTTGGATTCATTACTTTTGCCTTCCAGGACTTTGGCTGGTAACATTGTATAATCTGGCTGCTAAGTGTGTTTCTGAATGTTTCTACAAGTACCAGAGAAGAATAGGACAACAGAGACCAAACTAACTGCCAGGCTTCCACTTGCTAGTAAAGAACGGAAATGAGTCATTCATTCTTCACCCACACTCTTGAAACTAAGCCTGAAATAAGTTCAATGCAGAATAGAACTCCATCTTTTTCATTCTCCTCTCCTCATCTGCAAGAACAGTACCTACTATACGTGTTTGTCGTATAAAGGTTTAACAGATTGTGTTGAGAGAAAAGTGAAATTTTCTCCTGTTTTTCCCTTTATCTAGGATACACAGGAAAGCATGAACCCACAGAGCTTTTGAATTTCCTAAAAGCATAGATAGCCTAGGAGAAAATAACCGCTTAGATATTAACAGGCCCCTAAAATACATGCCTGAAATAGAACTTCTAATTTCCTCCCCATAATTTGATCCCTTATTGTTCTCCCTCTGAGTGTGCCTCCATCTTGCCAGCTGCTCAGGGCAAATGGTAAGAGTCATACTTGATTCCTCTCATTTTTAAGATATAAAAATCCTCAGTAAGAAGATCCTGTCCTCAAAATCCAGCAATAACACTTCAGTCCACGATACACTATTCAGCATTGCTACACATCTGTCTTGCCATAACACGCCTACTGATTGCTCTGTTCCCAGGTATTCACATCTGTATTTTAAGATTTGTCCAGTTAAAAGTAGGTATTTTAAATCATGAATATCATTTCATGCTTCTGCTTATAAAACTCCAATGGCTTCCTGTAATGTTCAAAGCCCCATCTGTCATGACTTCAAGATTATAGGGATCAAGTCTCCATTTTTTTTTTTTTTTTGCCAGTCCTGGGGCTTGATCTCAGGGTCTGGGCACTGTCCCTGAGCTTCTTTTTCTCAAGGCTAGCATTCTACCTCTTGAACCACAGTGCCACTTCCAGCTATTTCTGTCTATGTGGTACTGAGGAATCAAACCCAGGGCTTTAGGCCTGCTAGACAAGCCCTCTACCACTAAGTCACATTCCCAGCCCAAGTCTCCGTTGTTCTTTTTTAATAATATTTTATTTTATTGTAAAGGTGGTGTACAGAGGGGTTACAGTTATGTAAGTAAGGCAGTGAGTATATTTCTTGTTAAACAGTGTTATTCCCTCCCTCATTTCCTCCTACTTTCCCTCACCCTAACGCTTCACCCCATCAAGTTACAAAGTTCATAAAGTTCAATAGTGTCTTGTGAGTATTGCTGTTGCATTGGTTCATCCTTTGCCTTTTGTCTCACCATTTTGTTATTCCCTTCCATTTTTTAAAAACTTCATCTTCCACTACTCTGTCTTTTCTGCCCTCATCATACTTTCCTCTGTTAGGACAAAGCATGATCACTCCCGATTCATCAACATTGTGTTTGTAATCTCTCTGTATGGAAATTATGTTCTCTTAATTTTCATGTGGTAAAATCCTTTTCATTATTCAAGCTTCAGAAAAAAAATCTAATTATCAAGATTTCTTTTGATTATGAATGTTGATTCTCCTTGTAGTACTTAACACCAGATACATTGTATAACATTACTATGGTTTGCCCCTCCTGTACGGAACTTACCATGATATAAACCATGACGTTATGATGATACTTGTTTGTTTAACCTATTTTTTCCAGCACTGATATAGTTTTGATAAAGTAGGTCTGTTTTTATGATGTGCATCTCATCTTCTGAACTTTTTAGTTGATCATTATGTTATCACATCTATGTAAGCATGACAGATACTGATGACTACTGAGGCATCTTATACTGACTGAAGAGCATAATCTGGCAACCCTCTCTTTAGGAAACATTTTTAACTCCATGTGTATCACCAAGCCAATTCTGATATACCTGTGTCAAAAGTTAGCTTCTTCAGTTAAATTTTTTTCTGAGTATGATAGCTTAGATTATTTTGGTAATTGCCTAAGTATCAATGGTTGTGTTTTAAATACTAGCAGTAAAAAAAAATTCCTCTTTGTAACAGCAGAGAAATTGGTTAGTACTTAGCTACTTCAGTATTGTGAACTAAATTCACATTACAGAGCTAACTTTCCAGAGTTGTTAAGAGGTGTCATTTAGAATAACTTCACTTTGCTAAGCCACTGTGTCATCTCCACACCCTGAGGCTCCTTGTCCAGGATTGTTATGAAAGGATACTTTACCCCAATCACCATAAATAGTATTAGTGCCCAAGCTTGATCTTCAAAGGCTAGAAATTTGGCCTGCCTCACAAGAATAAATTTGATTTTTCCCTAAAATGTTATAAGATGCTTTTTAGCTTATTTCAATAAGTTGGTTTTCCTATTTAAATTAGTTACATTACAGGGCTAATTGACATTGCCAACCAAGTTGAATGATAGTTATAGGTTTGTTCTACAGTTGTTGATCTCACTTGCTATTTGTATTCAAATTACAATGAATCTCTGGCAGGGTGGTGGTGTTTATTTTTTACTTTTTGTGTTGAAGGGATAGGAAATAACATACATTGAAAAGACAAGCGAAAGAATCCTAGAGAAGAAAAATTAAGGCAAAATAAATAGAAAGCCAAAATATATTGAAATTTGATACAACAACTCAGTGAACATTCTTCAAGAATAGTTGATATAAAACTATTAGCACATATATTCTAAAAACCACAGATATTCGAGCCATTCATTAATTTTCTGTGTTTGAATATATGGTTTTGCAATCATTTTCTCTCTATTAGAACTGAGGGACATGAAAACAACTGAGATGATCTACTTACCCTTGATCGACAAGTAATATACTCATTGCCTTACTCATGGAACTGTAATACCTCTGAACAGCATCTTTACAATAACATTAAATTAAAAACAAGAAAAGGTAGCAAGGTCAAAAATTTCTCCTTACTAGTCAAGAGTTCTGAATGAGACTTGCTTCTGAATGCATCTTATTACTTATTATGAAGTACATCCTAATAGCCTTCAAGGATTTTAAAACCTATTTTGAGAATAAATTAATTAAATTCAAAGTCACTGACAGTAAGTGAAAACCAAGTGATAGAAAATTTAGTTTTCAATTAAAAATATTTATTTATCCTATAATATGCATCGACCTTTATACAAGACATATGTTAAAATATTGATTACTGAAAGCATTTGGCATTAAGCAGAAAATACAACCTTAATGCATGGCAATACAATACCAATACAAAAAATGCATTATATCTACATGTTATATTGTTTTTTAAGTGACTGAAAATTACAATTATTGTTGTCTACATGGTGTGAATAAAAGTAAATTATTGCTTGGTGCTAGATTCATGTTTATACTCATGCCTGCACAGAAGGCTGAGATCTCAGGATCCTGGCTTGAAGCCAGCCCAAGTAAGAAAGTCCATGAAACTATCATCTCCAATTACCTACCTTCCCCCAAAAAGCCATAAGTGGAGCTGCAGTTCAAGTGGTAAAGTGCTAATCTTGAGCAAAAAAAAGCTTAAGGACTGCTCCCAGGCCCTGAATGCAAGCCTCAAGAATGGCAAAATACTTAAATAAAGCAAAACAATAAAAGTAAATTGTCAGATAAATCTACAGCCCAGTGCTGGAATGATCCATTTCTTGGCTAAAAGACTGTTTGCAGACCAATAATATCAAACTAAACCTACATAGCATCTGATGGGAAAGAAAATTACATGGTCTTTGTTGATTTGTTCCTTTAAACGTAAGTCCAGTCTATTGCATCTTTTGTTTCAGATGTAACTCTTCAACATACTGAAGGTGAAGGAGTATAGGCTTTCTTTGTCAACCCTGTGAATGAGGAGTGTCTGAGAAACAAAGGAAAGACTATATTCAGAAAAGCCGGGCTAAAGAACACCAAGAACCACAAGAGAGGAACAGTATAGATAGAAAGTCAGGCAAAACAAGAAGAAAGTAGTACCTTGTAGCTCCAGCCCAAACTCCTCGGGGGTGAGAAAAAGTCAAAGCTCCGATCATAAAGTAAGCTTGGTGACCACCGCCACAGACAGACCAGCAGGCCATCACTGATGCAGAAATCTGATGGGTCAGTGACTTTCCTAACATGAAAAGTTTGTATCGGATGCCACAGCCTTTCATTACTCATAGCTAAGAGAGAAGAAGCAAAGCATTATTTTATAGGAAGGCTTTCTGCTTGAAACTGAGATATTCAGATTATATCAACAGTGCTCAAACTGCTGATAGCCAACTAGGCCCTGAGACTTAGACACAACCAGAGATTGTGAGACAAAGAATCAGTGACCAGTGGAATTTTCAGCACCCAGCTTATGTCAAGTGGCCAATAGCTGCCAAGAATGAACATACAGAGAGAGAATTGCCCTATCCTGAGAGCCAAGCACAGGACTGAGATCATGTTAAGCCTCCCAGCCTTAACCTTTATCACAGGATAACCAGAAGTCTTCAGGGGATCTGAAAGAACTGAGACTTGCAAGTAGATCAGCTGAGTCCCTTACATCTCCATACTTGGCTGAAAATATACTTGGTAGTATTTGTTGCCCATACCACGAACAAGTACATGATGAGAACAGCCTGTGGTGCTGCCCTAGGGAAAATAAGCAAGGCAACCTGTGAAACAATTACAACCTTGACAGGCCCACAGACAGTGCTTTCCAGTACGCAAAGAAAGGGAACTTTGAATATGAAAGCTGTACAAAAATGGACATTGCACCTTTAAACCGTGTAATTCTGAACTTGCATAAAACACCAACCCAAATACAAGGAAATACTAGAGGGCCCAGCTACTTCTTTTCTATCTGAGCAGTGCTAAGGAATCAGGTCCTACTGTGAGCGTGTGGGCAAAAGTTTGCCAACTAAGTTCTATGAATGCAACATGGAAAACCTGTGAAACACTAATAAGAAACAAAACACAAGAATCATAGGTGTAGAAGAAGATGTACACTAATAGGATTGAAGATATATTAAATACAATGGGAGGAAATTTCTCAATTTTTGAGAAAGAACAGCAATTAAGGTACAACTGGCTACAGTCCAGACAGAAAAGAACCATGACATGACACATCATGTTGAAAAACTAAGTGTAGAAAACAAGGAAAGAACACTAAAAGCTGAAAGAACGGACTGCCAAATCATGTATGGTAGTATCACAATCAGAATAGCAGCTCATTTCTTACCAAAAACCTTAAAAGCAAGAAAGGTATAAGATGGTATATCTGAAGCACTGAAAGTAAACAACTGTTAACCTTGACTAATCTATCCAGAAGAGCTATTATTCGCAACTGAGAGACAAATATAGTCTTAGCATGTTATACAAAAACTAAAGCAATCTATGACCATTACGCCAGTACCACAGAATAGATTCAGAGGAATTCTACACAGAGAAGAGGAAGATAAATGTAAACAAGAAAATAGGGGAGAAAATAAATTCCACCAGATGAGCAGATAAACAAATGAAGACTAGGAGAGAACCTAACATTATAAAAACAACACAATGGCCAGAAGGAGTTGCTACATAATAATACTTACTGGTATCAATTCTAATCAAAACACATGCAATGGTGAGTAGGATTAAAATGACTAACCTCTTGTTTCCATTTCTTGGAGTTCATTTCGATAAACATAATTTTATGTGATCATCTGCACATAGCTATTGAGTCTTTGAAATCTTCTCTTAAGAATATCATCTTTTGGTCTCACTGTGTGAATATTTAGAGACCTGTATAATTTATCACACCCAAGTGTATTTTTCATCTATTACCATCCCTTGTGTTTACTTATAGATTTATAGGCACATTCTAATTACCACAAATGAGAGAAACCATGTAACCTATGTTTCTTTGCATCTGGCTTACTTCAATTAACATAATTTTTCCAAAGCTTTCCATTTCCTTACAAATGGTGCAGTATCTTTCTTTCTGATGGAAGCATAAAATTCCTTTGTGCATATATACCACATTGTCTTGTCCGCTGAGAGGCATCTTGGTTGATTCCATACCTTGGCTATGGTAAACAATGCTGCAATGAGTGTGGTTATGCTGGTAGCTTTACTGTGTCCTTTCCCAGGAGTGGAATTGCTAGGTCATAGGGAAGCTATATGTTTAGTCTTTTTTTTTGGTCGGTCGGTGGGGCTTGAACTCTGGGTCTGGGTGCTGTCCCTCAGCTCTTCAGCTCAAGGCGAGCGCTCTACCACTTGAGCTACAGCGCCACTTCCGGTTTTCTGGTGGTTTATTGGAGATAGGAGTCTCACGGTCTCTCCTGCCCGGGCTGGCATTGAACCACGATCCTCAGATCTCAGCCTCCTGAGTAGCTAGGATTACAGACGTGAGCCACCAGCGCCCGGCTATGTTTAGTCTTTTGAGGAATCTCCATACTGCTTTCCAGAGTAGTTGAACAGGTTTACATTCCCAACAACAATGTAGCAGTGTTCCCTTTTGGCAACATCCTTGCCAGCAGCTGTTATTGTTAGTTTTCTTGATAATGGCCACTCTAACTGGTATGAGGTGGAATCTCAATGTTGTTTTGATTTGCATTTCTTTTATGGCCAGAGATGTTGAACATATGGTTTGTCTTATATGCAAGTTTATCTGTTTGAGGAGAGTAAGAGGAACACAGAAATAGTAGGATAAAGGATGAACAAATATAGCAGGGATACTCACTAGACACTATGTTGAAAATGAACTCTACAACTTGGGGGGTCAGAAGGGAAAAACTTGGAGAAAACAAAGGAAGAGGTGACACTGTTCAAAAAGAAATGTACTCATTACCTTATGTGACTGTAACCCCTCTGTACATCACCTTTACAATAAAAAATTATGACCTGGCCAATTATTGTTCACAAGAAATGCATCTTACTGATCAAAACAACTATTTTCTTAGAGTAAAATATTGAAACAAATCAACCCTGAGAGCCAATGAGAATAGTCATTCTTCTATCCAATTAAGTAGATTTCAAACCAAAATTAGTCATAAGAGAAAAACAAAGTTCACATTAACAATCCATTAAGAGGAACAACAAGTGTTGATAATTTCTAATAATTACCTCAAAATATTGGTGCTACCCATTGAGGCAGCCAAACATGACTGGACTTAAACCACAGATAGACCCCAAAATATTGATAAAGGGAGACTGCAATACCCTGACCTCACAAACAGACACATCATCTAGACAAAACTATCAGCCAAGAAATTTAGAAACAAATGATACTATGGACCAAATGGGTTTGACAGACAGTTACAGAGTATTCCATATGGTAGCTGCACAATACACAGTCTTTTAATAGCCCCTAGAACTTTTGCCAATGTAGTTCACATTTTAGGGCATGAAGAAAAATAATTCTATTTATTCTATCAGACCACAATAGAATAAAACCAGGATTTCACAACAAAAAAGACTACAGAAAACATGCACATACATGGGGATTGAGCAATGTTTTGTTGGATGGTAAGTAGGTCATTGATGAAATAAGAAAATGATATTTAATAAAAATGTATAAATCTGGAGGGTAAGATTAGAATTTTGTTGGTTCGTTGGTTGGTTGGTCATGGAGCTTTAGCTGGGATCCAGGTTGCTGTCCCTATGCTCTTTTTGCTCAAGACTAGTGTTGTACCACTTTGAGCCATAGTGCTGCTTTGGGTTCCTTAGTGATTAATTGGAGATAAGAGCCAGACACAAAGAAACATAGGTCCTATAGTTTCCCTTATTTGTAATAAATTATATATGTCTAGGATAATATATGTCTAGCAGATATGAGCAGAATAGCTCAATAGATATGTACATATGACCAAACAAGATGATGCTAAGGGAAATGAACTCCAAGACACGGTCACAAGAGGTTTTCCTTTGTTGTTGTTGTTTATATTGTACTACATGATTTCTTTTTCCTTTTGTGTTTTTTGTTCCCCCTATGGTTTATCCCCTGTTGTCACTGTATTTGATTTTGATACCCTGGGAATTGTATATACGTTTATCCTGAATTAGGGAAGGGGAACAAAGGGAACCAATGCAACAGGGATACTCACAAGACAACAGGTTGGAAATGATCTGTACAAATTGGGAGTGGGGGGAGGGAAAGTGGGAGAAAAGTGGGGGGGGCAAGTTTGACAAGAAATGTACTCATTACCTTACTTATATAACTGTAACTCCTCTGTATATAACCTTGACAATAAAATTAAATTAAACTTAAAAAGAAGCCTCACAAACTTTCCTGCCCAGGTTGGCTTTGAACCACAATCCTCGGATCTCAACCTCATAAGTGGCTAAGATTACAAGAGTGAGCTAGAAGAGAAATTTTTTTAATTTAAATTTTATTTTATTTGTGAACATGCTGTACAGAGGAGTTACAATTACATGGGCAGGATAATGCGTACATTTCTTACCAAGCATTGCAGCCTCCTCCTTTGTTTACCCTTCACATCCCTTCCCAGCCTCCCCCCTCCCCCCCAATCCCAATCTAGAAGAGAAATTTTTAATGGCTCCTTAGAATCTATTGAATTTTGTAAGAGGTAAGTATCATTAAAAAAACATAGCCCTAAATAATACCTCCTTATAATTATGCTTATTATTGAATTTTTTAATGCATGCTGTGTGGTACTATAGAATTTAATTACCTGGAATTTCCTTGGTTCCAAACAAGGCAATGGCTAAAAATGTCAGTATGAATTGATTTTTTCCCCTTACAGTTTCTAACCACATCCCCTGCCAATGTATTTTGGACAGTTTCTGCATATTTAAAATTTCTTTGTAAATGACAAAAAATTTCTAACCGCCAAATATTATTTATATTGGTAAAGCAGTTATATGCTTAGGAAGTACAAAATAAAACCAGGAAAAATACTAGTGATTGTTACACAGGTGACATTTCTTCACGTTACACTGTAGTTCTCACCTCTAAGAATGTAGCCACACTTTAATATTCTCGATTTTGAAAAATACTCCATAAGTGATATCTACTGCCAGTGTTTGTGCTGTTTCCTTCTGACCACAAGGATTTATGTGCTAGTAAAATTGTTATTGTTATTACAGATCTATAAAAAGATTGAGAGAAATAGTTTTCACAAATTTCTGATTCAAGATGGGAAAATATAACCATGCAATGTTAACAAAAAATAGATTTATATATTGAAGTAAAAATACTTAATAGAATTAAATTCAATGGAAAAACATAGAAATTTAAATGAAAAGACAAGTATTTTGTGATGATATATTGATTTATAAGTCAGCAAATAAAGTTGCCTGAGGAAAAAGGAATTGTGAAAGATTCTGATTTCATGGCATTTAACAATTAATAAACATCAATTTGGGAGCAATAAAATAAAATGAAGAGAAAAAACTAAAGTAAAAATATGTAAAATTTGAGACAACCTAAGCAACTTGTTTCCAGATTAGTATTTTAATAACTTTTTAGAAAGCAACACCTAATTAAAATGCTTTTTCAATTACTCACATGATTCAGGTACTTTTAATAGCTACTGTTTTTTGAATAGCCAACAAATAATATTTAAGATGGTGAGCCTGAAAGCAAAGTACCTCTAAGCTTCCTATTATCAAACAGAGACAAAGAAAGAATAGAGATGCTCAATTCCAAAGTGTGAACTGGCAAATAATACCAACTGGCATTTCATAAAGGTTACAGTTGTGGTTAAAAATAACTTCCTCTTGAATTATTGTGGAAAAGAATGTGAACACTAAAAATTCACAATCTGCTAAATGAAATGTGCTTGGCAAATTGACCCTCTGGGTGAGTATATTGGGAAATGCTCTAACTTGTCTACTAGCCTTAGGCTCCTGTTAAGGTCAAACAAGTATAGAATTAGGTCAGTTATTCAAAAGTCCTAGAAACTTTTCTAAGAATTATTATTAGAAGGGCAAAAGATATAAGGACTCTTAATTGGAAGATTCCATTTTGTGTCATTGCCATCTAAACTCTTAGAACAAATCTTAGGGAGGAAGGGATAGTACTTAATTGTGTTAAATGGTTTTGGAACAAAGGAAAAAGTAGAAAGAAAGAATGAAGGAAAAAAGAAAAAAGAAGAAAAGAAAAAAGCTGGTTTGTCTGTTCTACATATTACATGTATATTTATCCTGTCTTATGAGATAATTTAAATAAATGTTTACATCTCAAGGTACCACTACTAAGTAACAAATTTATTTTTATTACCCTTTCTTCACAGATTTTCATAGTTAATTTCCTTCTACTAGTCAATCATTTATTTATTTATTTTATGTCTTTTCCTCTGGATGTCCACCAATTTGGTAATTAAATATTTATTAACAGGTAATTAAATATTTATTTATTTTACTGTAGGCCATTTGAGGACCAAAGGTATAAAGTTGTACATGATGATTAATTTTGATTCTCAACTTAATTTGATAAAGATATACCTAGGAAGTTAGTAAATTACACCTCTGGGTGTGTTTTTAAGAGTTCTTCCAGAGACCATGAGATTCGAAAGGTTCTACCCTAATCAATAATTTAATTCATTGATTGATTTGAAATTTGAATAGATGACAGAAATGCTAGAACTGTGGAAGGTAAGGCTTAGTTGGAGGAATTGGGTCACTGGGGCGGTTGCTTACAATGGTATATCTCAGCCCTGGCTTATTTCTTCTTAATCTCTTTGCTTCCTAGCCACCCTGAGATGAGCTCCACATAATCTACTACCATGACACCCTGCCTCACCATGATCTAGAAACAATGGAGTCAGGTCAATCATGAACTAAAACTTCTGAAAATATAAGCCAAAATAAACCTTTCCTCATCATAGTTGTTTATCTCAGGCATTTCACTACCATAAACAAAATGTCAACTGATACACTAAAACTCACTCTAGCAGACATCATCAGTACTCTGATCATAGCTCTTCAAGATTTGCCTTTTGTACACAATCCACACTTTAGCAAGACAGATACTTCAGAGTCCCTGCTAAAGGGTTTTCTCTGCTATAGTAACACCTCAGAGAGGAGATAATAGGGAGTTGACACCCTCAACAAAAATCCTAACCTAATTAACAAAAGGGAGATTTATATAAACCAGAAGCCCCCAACAAAAAATGAGTCTCAGTGGTAAAGAAAGATAATGTACTCATTAAAGTACCTTTTCCTGGATTCCTTTCCCTTTTTTGTCTAATGTTTCTCTCCTCTTCTGAAGCTTCCTAGGATCAAATTTCAAAAAAATTACTTTAATTTTAATTGTTATTATGGTATTGGGGGAAACTCAAGTTAAGACAATCACTTTTCTCCATTAAAAACATGCTTAATTTATTCTAGAGACTAGGAAAGGTGACAAGCAATAAGAATCCAATGAGTCCTGAGGATAACTAAGTAAATACTTCCATGAAAGGAACTCCTTTGTACTTACTTCCTTCACTGATCACACAAAAGACTGCATACTTCAATTACATCCTCACCACTGTCCATTTTTTTTTCTTCCAAATGAGTCATATACTAATGATGACTTAGTGTTGCATACAATTTTCCTTTTTTTTTAATGATCTGTGTTTGGTTTCCTTATCTCTCCCACTACCTTAAATACTTCAATCCCAATCACTTAAGTTGATTATCTTAATTATTATTTTCTCTTTCATGTCTGCAATGTTTTTTGGCTATTCTCCATGCCAAAGCAATATATCATGTCCATAACTATCTCTCCCCATTTGTTAATATCCCTAAACTCCTTCATTTTTCCAGGTGCTTTCCTCAGTAAGGGGGCAAGCAGTTTCCCAATATGTGGACACCTTTAAATAACCATCATCAAATGGCTCATCCTAGTTCATTTCAATTATAGCAAATTGAGATGATATTATATTTAATCCACAAACAGTTTCAAGGTAAAGACTACTATGTTTAGCTTTATAGATTAGAAAACCCAGGCTTTCTGCCTATGTTTACATTTCCAGATAATCTACTACATTCATGATATACACAAAGGTTTTAGATCCATTTTCTCATTCCCTCTGACATGTATAAGAATCTGTAAATTGGTCAGCATATAAATAATTCTCCTTATCTGTAAATTGGTCAGCATATAAATAATTCTCCTTGTGAAGGACTCTGTGCTGGTATTTTATTCCCTCTGATCAATTGTTAAGAACATCTTTAAATGATATTGTTACTAATGATCTATGTTCTTTCTGAGTCACTCACATTGGGAACATTTCTTCTCTAAATTCAAGAAATGTTTCCTGGCTGGGTGTCCGTGGCTCACATCTGTAATCCTAACTACTCAGGAGGCTGAGATCTGAGGATCATGGTTCAAAGCCAGACAGGGCAGGAAACTACATAAGACTCTTCTCTCCAATAAATCACTCAGAAAACAAGAAGTGGCGCTGTTGCTCAATGGTAGAGTGCTAGCCTTGAGCTGAAGAGCTGAGGGACAGCGCCCAGGCCCAGAGTTCAAGCCCCACGACTTACAAAAAAGAAAAAGAAAAAAAAGAAATACTTCCTTCAAAAAAAATACTTCTCTGTATACTAAGCTGTTTTACCTTTAGAATATCTTTGTATTTTTCCTTAACCAAACAAAATGATAATCTATTTCTCGGGGTGATTGATAAAGAAGTATTACAAAATATGTGATAAAATATTCATAGCAAGGCACCTAATCTAATAATGCTTATCATGGTATTATGGAAAGCAACAATTTCTAGTCCTACTCCCTTCTCCTTCATTTCCTCCCTGTAACCTCAAATTTAGCTACTTTTTAGGGGTATTTCTCCCTTTTTAAAGAACACAGTTCATAGCAGCAGGTAATTGTTCCACATTTTCCTAGCATGTGGGTATGAATGAACAACCAGTGAGAATTCTGAAATCTTAGAAATATATCTTGTAATAAAATATTATTACAGTTATAAAATAAACAATTACCCAGGCTATAATAACAAGAAACAATAATAGCAAAAAGGCGTGAGTGTGAAAGTGAAGACAGAAAGTAAGATTTTTTATGTCCTTAACTTAGGATGGTAAATAAATTGTATGCTTGATTTAACTTACTCTTAAAACATACTAGCAAACAAAGGCTCGGGGAAGTTAAACATTTTTTCCAGCTTCCTATAGTCAGCCAAAATTAGAGTTGGCATTTTAAATCAAGTCTGGCTCCCACACCATGTTCATATCCCTACAGCATTATCCAAATGGCCAAGGTGATCAATTCTGCTGCCCAGATGAGGTCAAAGCAATCAAGGAAGCCAAGGAATTCCCATTTACCTTTACTAAACAACTAAGTGCAAACGCTTAGCTTCAACAGAATAGAAAATAGCATTTTACAAGAAAAGAAGTATAATAATACAAAACTAAGTTTGGGGGACAAGAGAAAAAGGCAAGATTAAAAATAAATCTTTTGTAATTTTCTCCCTCAGGCAGAAAAAAATTGATATTTTTCAATCCTGCTTAACTCAAAGTAATTTTGGATAATGTTATATAACCACCAATGATAAATCAGAGAGTTTCTTCTATCCTTTTGCAAGCTAGAATTTCTCAGGGGCAGGATGTGCACATGACAAGGCACCAAGTGGCCCACGTGACAATGTGGTGATTTCTTGTCACAAGTGGAGAAGGTCCTGCACTGGCACCAAAAGTAAACTGTTGGAAGTTCATTGTTCACAAACTCATTCTCTTCCCCACTGTGTCTGTAAAATAAGGATATATCAGCTGTAACAATCTCACAGACTCCAGTGGAGTCATAAAACTAAAGAGAAATTTGTAGCTATTGAGGGCAATACTTTACAATTGAGATCCAATGTCTACACAGCCATAATTAATAGCAGAATTCCACATCACAAAGTACAAACTTTCCAAATTCTAATACACTCAAGTCTAAGCACCATTTCACTTGTAAAGTAGGGCATCATTACCTAAAGATAACAGCATCTGCAGAAATACTTACTTAGCAACAAAATCACAAGGTCTTCCTTAGAGCTTCCTTTAGGCTAGAAATAGACCCTGCTTAGCCAGCTGGCCTGAAAAGCTAATGACAAACACAAAATCCAAAAGAATTACATTGCTCATCCTATTCCCTCATCGCCTCAGAAGAGTATCTGATGCACTTTTTTGAGACTAAAGGGTAGAAATACCTGGATGTTCTTCCTTTGTGCATGTTTTTTAGAACTCAAAATGCCTGCCTTTCTTGTTAGTCATTTGTGCAATATGCTGGTCAACTGTTACATAAATTTAAGTTTGCAACTATTTGCAAAGATCACACTAACCACGACATGTGTGCAGCCTCACTCTAGCATGGAGCAAAGAGTGTGAGCAGATAATGCACAGGTTGTACCAGCACCTGCCATTGTCTAGGCCAGTGGGAACATTGAATAATGTTAAGTTCTATGTGACCTTAAAGGTCTTTAAAGAGCACACTTCCATGTTCTTATTCTAGAAAGACATTTTAGTGACTCTTATTACTGCTATCTGAATTTTGTTGGGTTATGGTCCTAATACCTTTTATTGGCTAAGAAAACAAATACTTCTATTTTAATGATACGATAATCTTAAGGAAAAACTTGCCATATTCCATCTCTCTAATTTATACTAAGTATATTTTCTTTTGTTTATTTCTTTGTTTATTTGTCAAAGCTCCATCTCAGGGCCTTGTGCTCTCTCTAAGCTTCTTTTTACACACATCTGACACTCTACCACTGGAGCAACCTTTCAAGTCCAAACTTTTCCCTGGTTAGAGATAAGTTTCTGATTGGTCTTTCCTTGGTGGCTTAAAACCACACTCCTCAAATCTCAGCTTCCTGAGTAGCTCCCAGCTATCTGCCAAGGTGTATTTTAATTTCTCACATGAGCACATGAGAAGGTAATAATTGCACAATGAATTTGCTCGGAAGATATTATTTCTTGTTTACTTCTGACCTAATTATAGAGACAGAAAAAGAAAGACTCCAGATGTCTCTTCTAACAGATCTTGCTTGAGTTGCTTATATCCTCATATTTCAATGAGCACTAATAATATGAAAGAGTCTGCAGCAGATGATGAGGAATTAAGAAAAACTATTATGACTTAGATATGAAGATTCCCCCCAAAGGCTCATTCATATGTTGAAGGGTTGGTCCCCAGCTGATAGGTGTGATCATTGTTGGGATTATAAAGGGTCTGACTCCATCATTTTGTTAACCTATTGATGGGTTCATAATATGATGTTATCAGAAGGTGGGAGAAAGTAAAAGAAGATACCTAGTTGGGAAGAGTAAGTCACTGGGATTCCTTTGGAGTCTATCTTATCATTCACCCCTTTTTGTATCTCTGCTTCCTCGCTTCCATGAGATAAATAGCTTCTGTCACTATGATGTTTTGTTGCACTTTAGACCCAAAGCTATCAACTGAAATCTGTGAAACTGTGTGCCAACATAAATCTTCACTCCACTTAGTTGTTTCTCTCAGGATTTTGTCACATCAATGGAAAGTCTGTTACCATAGAAAATTAGTAGCAGAGGAGTGGGGTCATTGTTGTGACTGCTCCTGAGGATATGGTTAAGAAGCCAGTGGAACTGGTTCATGGGAAGGATTTTGAAAGTATGGGAATGTAGGCTAGAGACACACAAGAAAGCTATAAGTAGAATGGGAGATTTTAGTAGGAGCTCAGAAGATCAGAACGCAGATAGGAATACGGACTGTAAAGATTGTACCCATTAAGTTTCAGATGGGAACTGGAATGGAAATCATAAATATTATATTGTAGCAGAACTTGCCTACATTTTGTCCATGACCTAATAAAAATAATTGTTGCAATGTTGAGTTTTAAGATAATAATAGCATAAGTTATCTGGTGGAGGAAGTTTCAAGGTATGCCAGCATCTAAGCTGCTGCTTGAGTATTTCTAGCTTCTTTTAGTCAGGTTTCCAGTGAAAATTGGAAACAAAGAGCAAATGAGAAAGCTTGAAAGGTTTACGATTTGGTAAGAAGAAATCTGTGTAAAGGTGAGGCTCAGGAAAGCATGGTATCTAAAGAAAGGAGCACTATCCATAAGAAGCCAAGAACCTCACCTTAGGCCTCACATAAGGAAAGATGCCTTGTAGCTATCTCAAGAAATCAGCAAGACCACATCAAACCTAAGTTAGAAAGTGTAAACTAATTTAGAAGAGAACATTTAGGATGTTTTATATCCAGAATTCATTTCACTATGCTTAGCTATCCAGGTTCTCACAGGCCACTACAGTCACAGCCAAAGTGGATCTGTTTACTACTTATTCTGGTAGAAGACCTTCATGTCATTCATACAATGCAAGAGTTGCATGGTTGTAAGGTTTGCATCCACATTTCAAAGGAAATCTTGGAAGGCCAAGCAATATATGACACGATAAGAGTCTGTTTGAGTAGCTCCTGACAAAAAGCACTGTGTGAATCTGTGAGATGACATAATGGACAACCCAGAAAGTTAGCAATACCATGGACATAGAACATCTGCTAGCAAAACCACAAGATGAGTAAAATTAGCCCAGCACATAGGCTAGATAGCCACAGCAGTCAAGATCATAGAGTAAGAGATGCCCAAGTCCTTTGGCACTCACTCCATGTCAACATGGTTTCTAGATGCTGGACATAGAACAACAGGATTTAATATTTGGCATAAGTTTCAGTCTTGCTTTGGTCCAATCTTTCATTGGTGTTCACCGATTCCTTCTTTTTGTGTGGAAATGTTTACTCTATTTATAAGTGGGCAGTAATTTTCCTTGTGTGTGTGTGTGTGTGTGTGTGTGTGTATGCTGGAGTTTGAACTCAAGGCCTGGTACTGTCCTTAACTTTTTCTGCTCAAAGCTGGTTCTCTATCACTCGAATCACAGCTCTATTTCCAGCATTTTGGTGATAGATTAGGGATAAGAGTCTCATGGACTACCTGCTTAGGCTAGATATCAACCATAGTCCTCAGGTCTCAGCATCCTGAGTAGCTAGGAAGACAGGTTTGAGCTACCAGTACCCAGCTTTCCTTTTGATTCCATAAGGGGTTACAACTAGAAATTAAGTCTCTGTCTTCACTGGAGTTGCACTTCTGGACAATGTTGGATCAGCTAAGACTTTGAGGACTCTTCAAGATTGCCTAAATGCATTTTGGGCTATGAGATAGCCAGGAGTCTTTAAGGGCTTCTAGTGGAATGTTATGGTTGGGATATGAAATATTCTCCTGAAGGTCTATTGGTTTAAAGTTTTGACTCCAACTCTAGATCCAATCATGGAAAGGTGATTGGATCATGAGCACTGTGACTTAATTAATAATTGAATGATGGGTAAAATGATGAAAAGCAAGAGTGGGGAACTAATTGGTGGAGGTAGGTCCCTAGGGACATCTTGGAAAAACATACCTTGTCTCTGACCACTTGCTAGATCACTTCTTGTTCCCTGGACCTCAGGAGGCAAGAAACTCTACTGCTACATGCTTTGCCACCATGATAATTCTGCCTCACTATAAGTACACAGCAATGGAAAAAGCTGAGCATGTATTGCAACCATGAAACAAAACATATCTTACCTCCTGTGCATTGTTCCTCCAGGTGTTTATCATCATAAGAAAATAGCTAACTAACTCAGAAACAAAAAACCCTGGTTCCATGAACTCTGATTTTGAGTAAGTTAATAAACTCATGCTGCAATGCAAGTCAGCTCAGCATACAAAAGACTCATTGCATACCAAACAATTTATCAGCAAAAAATATTATGAGATAAATTTCTGGCTAGAGAGGAGTCTACAAAATATAGCCCACAGACAAAATCCATTTGTCATCTGTTTCTTTTTTTGTATGGCTTGCTTTTACATTTTCAAATGATTATGCAAAAATAAATAAACATATAATAATATGTGAAAATGTTAATGTCTACAAATAAAATCCATAACTATACCCATTCCTTCACTATAGTCTAGGTCTGTTTTCATGATACAACATAGTTGAATTACTGGTAAGATTATACAATTCAGAAAACCTGAAAATTGAATAACTATTCCTTCTCAGCATAAAAGTGTCAGTCCTTAGCCTAGAGGATCCCTGACAGCTTTATGATTGACCTATGTTTTGAATAAAATTTGAAGGAAAACAAATATTTAAATAGGAGACTCTAGCTGTTCTCTCAGTTAAGAAAGGAAACATGGAGGGTCACAGAGAGATAACCATGTTGATGTGTATTTACCCAGAGATCTACTGCAGGGCATAATGAATATATATTAAATAAATGCACAAATCGACACAAAGATTTAAAGGATGGAAATAAGGTGGGAAGGGAGAAAGGAAAGAAAAGTGGGAATGCAAAACATTTAACAGGTAATGGGAATGGACGGAGTAAAGAACTCAAGTGGAGAATTGTGGTAAGAAAAGCACAGTGGTTAGCTTTAGGGCATATGGAAGTGTTCACAAGTCACCGTTGAACAGCAGTCAGGAAGTGAAATTCTAGCTCTGAATCAAGAGCAGGGTAGAAACAAAATCAGAAAGCCCCATGTCTTCAGAGTTGAGTCTGATTGTGCCAGCATGGTTTTCATGAGTTTCATGAGTAAACAGTAGGCCCTTATTGTTCTTAGATTTGATTTAGGATGGCTATGCAACTTTCAAAATCTTCAAGAGCAAATTGTAAAGAAGAGGTTTGGCACAGATTCATTTTACAAGATATATTGGTGACATAATATTATGGTCCTCAGATTCCACACTGATGGAATAGCTTGTATCAGTGAGAAAGAGAAAGGAAAGAAGAGAGAGAAGGAGGGAGGAAAGGAGTAGGAGGAAGAGTGTCAGTATACTATTTTGTTGCTTGCAAGTGCTTGCTTCTGTAAATTATGATGTAGAATAAGTAAATAAAGTAGTAAATGCTGCTTACTAGATTTCTTAAACTTACCTTGGAACTCTTCCATGATCATGCTAACTCCCAGAAATTATCACTAAAACATTCTTTAAGAGCTACCTAAATGCCGGGCGCTGGTGGCTCATGCCTGTAATCCTAGCTACTCAGGAGGCTGAGATCTGAGGATCGCGGTTCAAAGCCAGCCCGGGCAGGAGAGACCGTGAAACTCCTATCTCCAATAAACCACTAGAAAACCGGAAGTGGCGCTGTAGCTCAAGTGGTAGAGCGCTCGCCTTGAGCTGAAGAGCTGAGGGACAGCGCCCAGGCCCAGAGTTCAAGCCCCACGGCCAACCAAAAAAAAAAAAAAAAGAAAGAAAGAAAAGAAAAAAAAGAGCTACCTAAATGACTTTGGAGCACAAAAAGAAATTTCACAGTGCAATAAACTTTCTATGAATTACACTAAAACCAGGAGAAAGCAAGAAAAGAAAAGAAACTGACTTATAAAGCAAAGGTTTGTCAATGGTTTATTGTAGTATAACATAGTAAAGTAGGAAAAAATAGCAAAAGAGAAAAACATTTCCTGATGCCCACTGTAGAAATGGGGGTTAAGACCCTAAACATAGCAATTCTTTTCTGTGGCCTTTATACTACCAACTGAGTTTTATCTGTAGCAAACTTACTCCCATGTATAGCTATTAAAAACACCTAGACATTTCCACATTTCCTGATAAACATTGGACTTTCTTGAAACCTATGCTTAACCATGGAATCTAGACAAGTATCTCCCTGCATTTCATAAGCATCGTTATCAGAACAATGGTATGTAGGGAATGAAAAATATCTGCACCAGGGATTTAAGCTCACCAAGGGCTCAGAAAGCACAGAATCTGCACCTGCTACAAGATAATATTGGGTTTGCCAAGAAAAACATAGATTTCAACACAAAGCTAAGGATATTTACACTAGTTGGGGTCTGTACTTAACTGAGTCATGAGAAAATTAAAGCTTAAATGGCCTCTTTTACACCACCCAAAGTCCAGACTATTAAGACACTATAAGATACAAAGAATTTAAATATGTACCGGAAAGCAATGGAAATAATACTATGGATCCGATTACAAAGGAAGGAAGGGTGGAACAAGCCCCACCAGTTCTTACAATACATTCCACCCACATACACATCTTATACTGTTTTCTATTTTTAATTGGGTTAGAAATTGCCTCAGAGTCTTTACTTCAGCAGTTTTGTTATGAGTAACTTAAGGCTCACAAAGATGGCAACCAGGACTTAAATGGCTTTCTAGGTCTTTATTTGCCAGAGACCTTGGCCATGCTGTTCCCAGATAATAATGAGTCCCTTTCCTGCCTCTACCATGTAACCAAGTCTCTCCTGTCAGCTATCTGCCTGTGTCAAGGAAACAAACAGCAATCCTCCCAGCTTCCTTTTACAGACCAGGAACCACTTAATAATACTAAATAAAAAGGATTAAATCTTGGTCTAACTAGCAAAGATTTTCTCTCAAGGATTTTATCTTTTATACTCTGCTTACCTTTTTCTCTTGAGCTAAAATATTCCCAATTTACTAAGGGAGGGGTGAGTGAAAAAAACATTCACTTATTATGGTTATTACTCATGTCTCATTGGAGACTGAAAGACAGCTCAGTCCATGTAATAGTGAGCAGACAAGTAATTAGGAATTTGTAATACCTGAGAGAGCTCCAAAGTTTATACTCTACCACACCACCACCATCACCTAAAATTATAGAACAAATACTTTCTCTCTCTCTCTTTCTCTCCTCTCTCCTCTCTCACTCCCTCTCTTCTCTCCACATATCAGTAAATGAAGAACATTTGTGTGTATTCATCATGTGAAAATCTATGTAATGGAAGCTTATGGGTATTCATCACGTGCAAACCTATGTAATAGAAGCTTTAGCTTTGTCCTTTAATTTGGTTTGTCCCTGTTGATTTTCAGTGCCCCTTCCTTAGTTATCCCTACCATCATTTTGCCAAGAATATAGAGAAATAGCATATTCACAGACTAACGTACTACCATCAAAAAGGCTCTATCACTAAACCAGGAACAATGATAAGTATGATATACACAGCTCACCATAGACTTGTTTTTTTCCCTCCACTTTATTCTTCTGTTCCTCTCTGCTCACATCACCCACTATCATTCACATAGCATTACTTTACAACTCACAAACAGCACACTCTTTTTAATGATTTTGGATCTTTGAAGATATTATTCTTTTTCTGTAGATATTTCTTCTCTGAACTAATGACACACTTCTAAACATCCTTCTAGATCAAGACATGGGAACCAGAAGGAGGGAAAGAGTGAATGGGGGTTGAATATGATCCAAGTACTTCATACCCATGAATGAGAATGGAATAAGATCATCCGCTAAAATTGTTTACAGGTGAGGAAGCATTAGAAAAAATAATGAGGTGAATTTGATCAATATGTACTTTATGTACTTTACGTAGTTTTTGTAATAAATCCACTTATTCTAATAGAAAACTTTAACTACTTTAATGTGTCCTTATAGTCAGGCACTGATAGCTTATGCTTGTAATCTTAGCTACTCAGAAACAGAGATCTGAAGACAGAGGTTCAAAGGCAGCCCGCCCAGTCAGGGAAGTCTGGAAGACTTATCTTCAATTGATCACCAAAAAGAGCTGTAAGTGGAGCTGTGGCTCAAGTGATAGAGCCCTAGCCTTAAACACAAAAGGTCAGGAACAGCACCCAGGCCCTGATATCAAGTCCCAGGCTGGTGTGTATGCACCTGCATTCATGCACCCCAGGCATGTGCGCACGCGCACACACACATACACACACACACACACACACACACACACACACATTCTTTCGAAAGCTCTTTCATATTCTATTTCTTTCACCTTTCTGTGCTCTCATAGAACTTTAGATGTCTCTCTTCTAGGGTCTACTATCTTATACAAAGAATTTATTTTCATGTTGGCAGAGTTCAGCATTTAGTAAATACCAGATGTTAACTAGATAGTGGTCATTGAATGAATTAACTAATAAGCACTGAACACATGCTTTTCCTTAAAAGCCTTATACTTTTAGTTCACACTTGTGAGTTAATGCATATATTTGAATATTGCTAGCTTAATTATTTTCCACAAATTTAATTCAAGTTGCAAAGACACATTTGCTCAAATAATCTACCTTGAGGTTAATGAGAATAAAGAGTTATTCAGCTCACAGGACTGAAGTTCAGGAACCACAAGAAGGTGGTGGAGGAGGAGGAAGGAAGTGGCTAAGAAGCACAGCATATTAAACTTGTTAGCTATTGTCATCTCAGAAACTGACAATAGTCTGATTTAGTGGAGTGTTTCATGCTTCAAGAGATCTTGATTATTTGCCTCATTTTCCTCTTGGGTAACAGTGTAGCTTTCTGGCACTTGACAGTTGTGATTTGTTGCACTCTGGCACTGTTCCTCTATAGATTATGCACTTCCTCTTTCTACTCATCAACATTGTTTTCTTGATTAATCTTGTAACAATTGCTCTACAAGATAGAAGTAACTTTGACCTTAGAATTTACACAGAGTGATGAAGAAATGTTGTCCCAAAAATGTTTTCAAGTTACCTTCTCTGATTTATTCTAAAAATATATGTCTTAAAATCCAAAATAAGAAGGAAGAAAGATTATTTTAAAAAACACACTTTAAAGAGCCAAGACATATGAATTATAATCTATTTATGTCAATTATTTTCATAATAAGGACTTTAACAATGCAAGCGATCAAGGTTTACTATGGGAAAAATACATTCATAGAAAATTTTAATAGGGATATTTCAAGAATCTGTTTAACCTGGTACACTGCCATTAGCATGTGAAAGAAACAAAATCAACAGGAATTCACTAACTCCCAGTTGTTTATAATCTGCAGGAAATTATTTAATTATAACACAAAAAGATAAGAGCAAGAATGGAGGCAATCTATGTAGTAACAATCCTCATCTATACACTTATCTAGATAAGATTATATTTATTATTTTATATAATTATTCTTAATTCCCTACACACTAAACGCTCATCTTTCAATACAGAAGAAAATTGATCTTAATAATTTGGTTAATCAGCTTTTCACTTCTACACCAATACCTGAGTTAATCAGCTCATAAAAGAAAAGGGTTATTTAGGTTTTAGTCCATGACCGATTTTAAAAGTTTTAAACCATAACAAATTAGTCCCATTGCCTGGAACATGTGACAAGGCATAATAGAGCAGCTCATTTACTTCAAACATGAAAATGAGAGAAGACAGAGAGAGAGATGAGGGAAAGGAAGGAAAGGGGAGGGGAAAGAAGGGGAGGAAAGGAAAGGAAGGAAAGGAAAGAAAAGGAAAGGAAGAGAAATAAAGAGGTAAAGGGGAGGGGAAGGGAGGAGTAGGAAGAGGAGGGGAGGGGAAGAAAGAAAAGAGAGGGAGGGGATATGTGGTTTTCTCTGCTCTTCATCCTATAGACCAGGGGATCCTTTTTCTTCTAGAATAAAGTCTTATGTTTTATATTACTTTAGATTCTTCACTTCCAATTGCCTACAATTTTGTCTTTATATTTTTCTTGAAGTCATGTGTGAAAGCTGTCCTTGATAGCTTTGTACTTTGCTGTACTTTATCTTTTTCAGAGGTATCAGTTTGGGGCTTCTTTTAAAAAATGCCTGGGTAAACAATAGAGAAACATGATGTACAGAAAGAAAACTATCATTATTTTATATTTCAAAATATTATTGAGCCACGTTGATACAATATGGTATGAAAATGATAACAAGGAACAATTCAAGTCCTGTTGGGGAAAAAAGTGAAAGCCTAAGTAACAAACACTGAACCTAAAGAATACTTGTGTGTTACCTGTGCAAAGATGACCTGGGAAGTTCCATCCTCCTGTCTACTGTAAGCCCCCTAGGAAAATGAACAAATTCTTTTTATTGTTCAATCTGTCTCTATACTGCTGAATAAATAGATGGATAGATAGAGATATAGGATAAATACAATAAATTTTTAAACTGGCTGCCAGATGGCTCACACCTGAAATCCTAGTTCCTCAAGAGGCTGACAACTGTTGAAGCCATTCTAGGCAGAAAAGACCCTGACACTCTTATCTCTAATTAACCACCAAAATGTTGCAAGTAGAAATGTGGCTCAAGTGGTAGAACACCAGTTTTGAGCAAAAAAGCTAAGAGACAGTATCCAGGCCCTGAACTCAAGCTCCAGTATCACACAAAAATTTATAAAGTTTCTGTAAGAGAAGAGCATGAACAAAATAACGCCTGAAATGATCAAATATTCAAAACTTGAATAGGTAGGTGGAAGCATAATTCTATAGAAGAGACTAAAATGAGATAATAATTTTAAAAGTCCTTAAAAGAAGCTAGATTAGCTCATTGGGAATACTAAAAAATTAAAACTTTTCATTGGGAACATGCCTATAATCCTAGCTGCTTGGAGGCTAAGATCAGGACTTGTCTGAGATCAACGCAAACAAAAGTTATGAGACTTTTTACAGCCAATAAAAATTTGGCATTCTTTACCATAGCTAAGATCTGGAACCAACCCAGATGCCCCTCAGTAGATGAATGGATCAAGAAAATGTGGTATCTATACACAATGGAATTCTATGCATCCATCAGAAAAAAATGACATTGCCCCATTTGTTAGGAAATGGAAAGGCTTGGAAAAAATTATAGTAAGTGAAGTAAGCCAAGCCCAAAGAAGCATAGGTCCCATGATTTCCCTTATTTGCAATATATAGTATATGTATGAGTCAAGCAGAAAAGGTCAGATAAGGTGATGTTAGGAAAATGAACCCTAAGATATATATTTTAAATGTTTTTTTTCTTTCATGCATTTGTTTATCTAACACAATTATAAGATTATTTCTTTGTTGCTTTGTATGTCCCTCCCCCACAGTATAACCCCTGCTTTCACTGTATTTGATGTCGGTATAATTTGTGGAGGGGAAGGGGAAAAACAAGTCATTTAAATAAGGATACAGGTGGACCTGTTGCAACAATGAGAAGTACAAGTTGTCATGTCAAAAACGAACTTTACAACTTGGGGGGGGGGGAGGATTGGGTAGGGGAGGAGGGAGGATGGGAAGGGTAAACAAAGGAGGAGGTTACAATGCTTGATAAGAAATGTACTCACTATGTTGCCCATGTAATTGTAAAAATAAATAAATTTCAATGTATAAGATAAAAAAAAATTTGGGCATCTCCCCTCAGTAGATGAATGGATCAAGAAAATGTGATATATATATATAGATATTGATATATCTATATATATAATGGAATTCTATGCCTCTCAGAAAGAATGACACTGCAATACTGCCCCATTTGTTAGGAAATGGAAAGACTTGGAAAAAATTATGTTAGGTTAAGTGAAGTAATAGACTCAAAGAAACATGGGTCCCATGGTTTCCCTTATCTGCAATAATTAGTATATGTCTAGGACAAGCAGAAGAGGTCAAAAGCTATGTACATAGGACTATAAACCCTGATGCTAATCAAAATGAACCCCAAGATAGGGACACAAGAGGTTTCATCTTTGTTGCTGTTCTTTTTAATGTACTTATAATGTACTATGTGATTTTTTTTTTCGGTCGTGGGGCTTGAATTCTGTGCTTGGGCGCTGTCCCTCAGCTCTTCAGCTCAAGGCTAGCGCTCTACCACTTGAGCCACAGCGCCACTTCCGGTTTTCTAGTGGTTTATTGGAAATAAGAGTCTCACAGGGGAAGAGGTGGGTGGGGGGGCTGGGAAGGTGGCTCAGTGGTGGAGCGCTTGCCTTGCATGCATGAGGCCCTGAGTTTGATTCCTCAGCACCACATAAGCAAAATGAAAAAAGCTGGAAGTGGCGCTGTGGCTCAAGTGGTAGAGCGCTAGCCTTCAGCTGAAGAGCTGAGGGACAGCGCCCAGGCCCAGAGTTCAGGCCCCACGACCAGACCCAAAAACAAACAAACAACAACAAAAAAAAGTCTCATGGAATTTCTTGCCCGGGTTGGCTTTGAATGGTGATCCTCAGATCTCAGCCTTCTGAATAGCTAGGATTATAGGTGTGAGCCACCTGAACCTGGCTTAAAATTTCTGTTTCTTTGTATGTTCTTCCCCCATGAAACAACCCTGTTGTCACTGTATTTGATTCTGTTATCCTGCATCTTGTATATACATTTTTCTAACTTGGGGAGAGAAAGGGAAATAACAAAATGCTGAAATAAGGATACAGGATGATCCACTGTACCAATTAGATGTACAAGACACTATGTTGAAAACGAACTTTACAATTTTGCAGGAGAAGGGGAAGGGGAGGGAGGAGTTAGGGAGATGGGGAGAAAAGGGATGGTAGGGGAAAAATAAAGGAGGATGTATCAATGCTCAATAGGAAATGTACTCATTACCTTGCTCATGTAACTATAACCCCTCAGTACAGTATCTTTACAATAAAAATATATATTAAGAACAAAAACATTTGGGCATCTGTGACACACTGTCACAGATGTCCAAGTTTTGCAAGAACATGTAATATAAAAGATTGTGGGCCAGGACATCCTGGGGAGAAAAATGTGACCAAATTTGAAAATAGCAAGAATAAAAAGGGTGAATAATGCTGCAATAAACATAGTTGTGCTGGTAGCTTTAGTATGGCCTTGTTTGTTTTCATTTGGGTATATGCGTACTCTTTTGAAGAGCCTCCATACTGCTTTCCAGAGTGGTTGAACAAATTTACATTCCCACCATTGTTGGACATGGCTCAAGCATGAGCTTAAAATGTGCTGTGCAGTTGGAGTAGTCCTCTGAGTTCTAGGAATCTGCAGTGACAAGAAAATGCCCTAGTACCCATTCATCTCCAGCCCCAGAATGACCCAGGGACTTATGACCTGACCCAATCCACAGCCTGAAACTCAGAGCCTAGGTTATGGTGTCCAACTCCACCCAACTAAGACTCACTGAATAGAAAGATGTTCTAAATGGCCTTTGAATCGTAGTTTCTTATTGGCTATTCTAGATTCCAAAACTTCAAGTTGTTGCTTTTTTTTTTGACTTGGTGTCCTCTTGTTCATACCATTTTCCCTGATATTAACAATGTTTATAAGACATCTTAACATGCTACTTTAAAAATTATAAGACTGCCTGACACATGTAATCCTAACTACTCAGGAGGCTGAGATCTGAGGATAATGATTCAAAGCCAGTCTGGTCAGAAAAATCCAGCAGACTCTTTCCTACACTCACCAAAGAGCTGAGAGTAGAGCCGGTTCAAATGGCAGAGCAATAGCCTTGAGCAAAAAAGCTCAAGGACAGTTACTTAAGCCCTGGTACTAGGTTCAAGCCCCAGGACTGGCACATGCATGCGTGCACGCGCACACACATGCACACACACACACACACATACACACACACAAACACACACATACACACACACACACACACACACACAGATGTTTGAGAGTTTAGTTCAGTGGTTGAGCACAATCTAACTTTACACAAATCCATGAATTCAATTCCAAGCATTAAAAAAGAAAGTTATGAAAAAGTTTTACATTTTTGGGCAAACTTCTTTTTTTTCTCAAAGAAACCCAAAAAAGCAAAATAATGATTAGTATCAATTCACTGCGTGGGGGAAAAAGAAATGATTGCCTTCTAGTAAGGCCCTGGTTAAGGCAGAAAATCTCTATTGCATTATGGTGTTATGGTGTCTTTCAGTGGCTCCTAAGACAAGATCACAACTTAGTGACAAAGGATGGAGTTTTCCTTAAAGAAAGTTTATATTATCATTTCCAGTCACCTTGGATGAATCCCAATATAAAGCAGGGAAAAATTAGTTCTTACTTGTGAGTTGATGCATGTACTTGAATATGCACATTTAAATCAAGTTGAAAAGACTAATATTTACTCAAATAATCTACATGAGGTTAATGAGAATATAAAGTTATTGAGCTCACAGGACTTTGAAATGGAACGAACAAGAATCTTCACTTTGAACTAAGATATCAAGCCAATCTGAATCTGGACCAATAGGTTACCTGTGATTCAATGTACTCTAACAGTAGTCTCTTTTAAAATACTATAAATTACTCTTTGAATTTTTCATAATGCTGAATCCTTAACATTTTAGCCTGGCTTCAGTTGGGCTGCAAAAGCTATAAAGGGATCTATCTTATTTTTTCTCGGAAGAAGAGTGTTAGGTTTGATTGAGAGGTGGTGGTTGTTATACGTGGAGGGAAAGAGAACTGAGCCCATATGTTTAGTGATCTCATGGGAAAGGCTAACAGCAACGACAGCAGTGTAATGAGGAGGCCACCTGCTCCTGCGCATATGGGAAGCAGTACCCAGGAAAACTCTGCAAATGAAAGAAGTCTAATTTTCAGTGATTAGACTGGTAGAGGCTAAAGCTATGATAATCTGGGAAGTAAATGAAAGCACAATCTCATTTTATATTTATTAGTTCAATGCTGATAAACTCTGCAACATCTGGATTATCATTACTTAATTAGTAATACTATTTTCCAGTTAATAAAGTACTTTTCTTTAAGACACAAAATTAATTAAGTCTCATAGAGGAAAAAAGGAAAACATAATCCCAAATGTAAATTCTCAAAGGTAAACACATCTTGTACTTACACAAAACCCTGTATCTTTGTGAAGAAAACTTAACTTGTCTGACAAATTACCACTTACAAAGGACATATGGAAGGAGTGTTTTGTCGGGTGTGTTTGTAAGATGTTTAGAATAGATGCTCTTCTTAAGGCCAGGAACATATTAATGAGACAGAGGAAATCATATTGTTAGCTTTGTAAAGAAGCATTTGGCTCCTGTTTAAAGACTCTTAAATACTACTCTCCTAAAGTGAAAGCATTACAGTCTAGACAAAAATATACATTTTCAAAAACTGTGAACATCATTTCTTGATTAATTATTTATAGTGATTTTAAACAATTTCTCCAGCTAAGCTAACTTAGGGCCCAGAATTAAAAACAACAAAAAAGCTTTATTTCTGTATCTAAAAAGCACACATGCCTCATGCTCTTGAATGTAATTTAGGTTTTAATTGATCATCTTTAATAATATTCCAAATGCTTAAATTCACATTAAAAATCTTTTTATAACAGAAGTTATGACTTACTTTTTTCCTCCAACATTTATAAAATAGAATTCATAACTAGACTGAATTTATATGTGCATGATCCTTCAGAGATGCTTGTATCCTAATATGAATAAAATTAGTTTCATCACAATGTGTGGCAAAGAAACAACATCCCCTTCCCAGTCTTCAGGGGTGGAAACAGACCTGAGTGCTCTCAGGTCAGAGCAGTCTTTTCTTGTTCACTGGCATGCATAATGTGAATTCAGGATCATCTCATAATAAAACTGATTGGTAGTATATAAAGTAAAATAAGTAACAACAGAGTCACTAACTCTTTCTGAGGTACATATTCTGATCCTTACTGAACAGATAACAAAGATATAACAAAGAGCCATTGCATCTTTTAAATGTGTTTTTATATCATTGTTAAAATAATCTAAGCTCTCAACATAACAAAACTAGGACTGCTTTATGAAAATGGGTAAATGGAGGTATTCTTGCTTCTCAGAAAATGAAGTGGCAACAGTTTATTTAAATTTGAAATCCTTAAAATGTTAATATATTTTCTTTTGAAATCAATAGTGCTTGTTTTGTTCACAGCCTATTGCTTCTTTTTCTAATATTTATTTATTATTTACAATTTGTTTATCAAACATATTTATCCATTCATGATTAACAATGGATATGCACAAAAACATTAATGATACTGAGAGTCTAGAGACACTATTAAGATAATTTATTATTTAAAATCTATTACTTAGTTGTTTAACTGCATAACAATTAAATACTTTTTTAAATTGTTATTTTTTATTGTGAAAATACTGTACACAGGAGTTACAATTTACATGGGCAAGATAATGAGTACATTTCGTATCAAGCATTGTTGCCTCCTCTTTGTTTCCCCTTGCCATCCCTTCCCATACTTCCCCCACCTCCCCCCACCCAATCCTTCCCCTCACCCACCAAAGCTGTAAAGTTCATTTTTTCGACATAATGACTTATACATCTCACTGTTGCAAGGGTCCACCTGTATCCCTAGTTAAACAATTTGTTTTTGCCCTTCCCTTCTACAAATTATACCAACATCAAATACAGTGAAAGTAGGGGTTATGCCATGGGGGAGGGACATACAAAGCAACATAGAAATCATCTTATAAATATGTTAGAAACAATTGCATGAAAGAAGAAAACAATTAAATACTTCTAATGTAATACTTTTAAAAATATTCTTTTACTGCTATTTGAAAGGATGCCTTTTCAAAGCACAGTGGTACCATCATAAATAGAAGCAGCTTGGAATGAATATCAGTAAATGCCACTGAAAGAGCTTCAGTGCATAACAAATGAAATGTCTTAAGACTGGAGACTTTTTCTATTATTAATGAGATGGAGTGCCATAAGGAAATTCACTGACAGAGTAATAGTCAAGTCATGAATTAAATAGTGACTTTAAGCATAAGTGTTTCTTAGTTTCCCTTCACATGATACCTACCTACCTAGGTTTATTAGGGGGGAGCAATTAGATAATATTATTGCCTCAAAGGTATATAATCATTCAGTGTACAGAGAAAATTACTCCTTTGGAGTTTGTATATCTTGTATATCTTTTTTATACCAAAACAAAACTCAAATCTGTACTTTACCCTGTCTTAACTTACTATATCAAGGATGAGTTTTATAACTTTGAAAACATTATAAAACTATTAATACTAAAAATAGGTCTAAGAATATGAAAGAGGTTAACTCATACATGCCTACACCACCAAAGCTCTAATAATAAAAATGATGATAATGATGATGATGATGAAGCATTTAAAACTATGGATCCATTCTCTGTGATGCTTTTGGTCCTATACTCAGAAGCCTCTTTGAATAGCCCATATTAAAGGTAGAGCATTTCTTCCTATTCCTTTGTAGGAAAATAAACCATCTTTAATGAAGATTGTTTTTACCATCCATCAATCTTCATTCTCATACCTTGAGTAACATATGTGTCATAGTCATTTCTTATTCCCTGAGCACCTAACTAGCATGAAGTCTATTACTTACATGGATCTCAACGGGCTTATTAAATAAAAATAAATGAAAATGTCCAGATTTTTCTTATTTACATATTTATATAATATAAATCTGAACACAGTATAAGCACTTGGTGAATGATCCACCTGAATGAATCAAGTATACAAAAAAAGTAAAATTTACTTGGAGATTATGAGGAACTTGAGTAACTCAACTAATGTTGAATCCATAGTATTATAGCCTTCAGATAATACCAGCAAACACCGTTTCTTTTTTCTTTCTTTTTTTTTCTTTTTGTCTGTCATGGGTCTTGAGCTCTGGGCTTGGGCGCTGTCCCTCAGTTCTGCAGCTCAAAGCTAGCACTCTACCACTTGAGCCACAGCGCCACTTCTGTTTTTCTGTTGGTTAATTGGAGATAAGAGTTTCACAGACTTTCTTGCCCAGTCTTGCTTTAAACGGCGATTCTCAGATCTTGGCTTCTTTTTTTTTTTTTAATACTTTTTTAATTGTAAAAATACTGTACAGAGGGGTTACAGTTACATTAGCAAGATAATGAGTACATTTCCTATCAAGTATTGTTACCTCCTCTGTTTTTCCCCTACCCTCCCTTCCCTCCTACCTCCACAACTGCACTCTTGCCCCTCCCTGCCTAAACTGTAAAGTTGATTTTGCAACATAGTGTCTTGTACATTTCATTTTTACAATGGGTCAACCTGGATCCCTTTTTAAGCATTTTGTTTTTTTCCCTTCCCCACCCAAGTTAGAGAAGTGTGTATACAAGATGCAGGGCACCAACATCAAATACAGTGAAAACAGGGGTTGTACCAGAGGGGAGAAACATACAAAGAAACAATAAAGTCGCATGGTACATTATAAATATGTTAGGAACAATAGCAAGAAAGAAAAAACCACTTGTGTCCCTATCTTGAGGTTCATTTCGCTAACATCATCTTATCTGGTCATATGTACATCTTTTTTTTTTCCTTTTCTGCTTGTCTGAGACATATACTAGTTATTGCAAATAAGGAAAACCATGGGACCTATGTTTCTTTGGGCCTGGCTTACTTCACTTAATAGAATTTTTTACCAGTCTTTCCATTTCCTAAGAAATGAGGCAATGTCATTCCATAGAATGGCATAGAATTTCACTGTGTGTGTATATATATATATATATGCGTATATGTATGTATATACATATATATACGCATATATATATATATATATACACCACATTTTCTTGATCCATTCATCTACTGAGGGGCATCCAGGTTGGTTTCATATCTTAGCTATGGTAAATAATGCTGCAATAATCATAGTTGTGCTGGTAGCTTTAGTATGAAATTGTTGAGTAGCTAGATTACAGGCATGAACCACCAGCTCCTGGCTTCAAACCCTGTTTCTTGACAGATGTCAAGACACAAAAACTCTAGGGTCCTGGTAGAAGCATACCGCTCCTGAATACCATGATTTGCTGTAATTTGCTCATTGGTCTCTGTATCTTCTGAACACATTAGTACATAGAGATATTTGAGCTTTACCTGTTCTTTTCGCTGTTTCTTTGACTGAATTGTCACTTTATTATTTAGGAATGCTTCTCAGACTGCTCAGTATCTTCAAACACGAAATTACTTTCCTATAGAAGCATAAGCACTCTTCCACTGTTAGCTGTCTCTAATGTGTACCTAATATACTTTCTCCAGAAAAGCTAACAGATATCTATATAAATATAAAGAGGCTTTCTTTGCATAGCTTAATTTTTAAAAGGAATAGCTCTAGCATATATTAGAAGCATGAAGAATGATGAGGAACACAGGGCTACTAATTGCCATGCATCCATCACCATAGACTGTATAGGAAGAAATTATTAGGTAGCCAATAGGAGAGGCATGTGAATCACAGAAGACTGCTGTCAGAGTAAGAACCAGAGTTTCTGTTTAGTTAACTTGTCAACCTAAGAAAATCTTACAGGAAGGAAACCAGAAAAATAAATACCTTGACCTCTATTTCCTCCCTAGCCTTTACTAGGGTTTGCCATTAGCAATACCACAGACACTGAAGGAGAAGCAAGTCAGTCCTTGAAGTAAAGAGGCAAACAGATTCGTACAACAACAATATAAAAAAAGATCTTTGACATAACAACAGTGAAAGGAGCCTGGAGTAGAGGGCGGAAATCTCACTGATTTGCAACAATGAATACCTATAGAAAACTATTATCTCTTCTTGGTAGATGGCTTTGGGCATGAATGAGCCTAGACATGATGAAATTCTACTCCCAGGGAACTCAACACTCATTGATCAACAACTACTATGTGTCAAAACTATTTTAAACACTTGGGATTAGATCATGAATAAAGGATGTGTATTGTTCTACAAGGGTTATAGACCAGGAAGTAAATTAGGCCATAAACCGTCAATTCCAATACAATGGAAAAAGTAGAAGCATTGGAAATATGAACTCCTTAAGGACATGGACTGAATCAAGTTTATTTATTATTTTGTTGTTGTTGTTGTTTTGTTTTGTGCAGCACTAACTCCTAGCAAAGTAACAGGTTGGAAGAGCTAAGTAAATGTTAAATGTTAAATAAATGAAAAGTAGTATAGAGCTTATCCCCACATAGGAAACTAAAAAAAAATGACAATCTGCAAATTAAGTCTTCAAAAGATTTGGTCAAACTTCATATCTTTTTTAAACTGAGGTTTGAACTCAGGACTTTATAATATAATTGCTAAGCTGGTAATCTATCCCCTGAGCCATGCCTCTAACCCTAATTTTGGTGATTATTTTTGGAAAGCTTTTCTGAACTTTTCAGCCTCATCTGGCCTCAAACCATAGTCCACTAGATCGTAGCCTCTTGAATAACTAGAAATACAAGAATGAGCCACCAGTGTCTAGTCAATATTTTGTATTTTCTTTCTATTCCATTTAAGCTATTTTTCGTTGTTCATTCCCTAAAGATATTTAGGGATCATTTCTTTTCATTTTCATTGATTTTCATGAATTAACTCCATTAATCAGATGTAAACTGCCATCCATAGTATACTTAGTGAAAAATTTTCTCACATTTATTATATATTTACCTATGTACATGCATATATATATATATATACTTTAAATATAGTTGTACACATATAAATTAAATTACATATATATGTATACCGATTGCTTTTCTATAAAGCAATGATATACAAGTGAGAAAGAAATCAGGAAAGCAATTTTATTTACAATAGCTTCAAAACAATGACATATGTAGATATTAATCAAGACATTGAAAAACTTCTACCATGAACATTATGAAACATTGAAAAATATTTAAGAGGACACCAGAAGATGACAAAAATCTCCAGTGCTCATGGATTGGCAAAATTTATATAAAAAAGTGACTACAATGCCAAAGGAAATGTGTAGACATTTAATGCAATACCCATCAAAGTCAGGTACAATTCCTCAGACACAGTAAAATCAATACAAAAATTATATGAAAACATAAAAAATATCTTGAGTTGAAAAGGCAATCTTGAGTAAAAAGAACCCCACTGAAAGTACACCATAGTGGGCTTCAAAGTACACTACCGAGCTATAACAAAAAGAGCATGGTACTGGCACAAAAACAACCAATGAAACAGAATAAGAAATTCAGAAATAAATCCACACAACTATAGTTATCTAATCTTTGAGAAAGTCATCAAAAAATCATACACTGGAGAAAGATAACCTCTTCAGAAGTGATACTGACAAAACTGGCTGCCTTAACTCCTACCTCTTACTATGTAAAACAAAATCAATGCCAAATAGATTTAAGAAAAGAATTCAGCATAAGACCTATACCTTTAAATCTTCAGCAGGAAAACAGTGGCCTCAATATATGATGGCATTTTGTGGTATCATCACAAGTGGCAAGCAGCACCATAAAGCAGAAAACTTACAAGTTCAGGTCTATGGCAGTTGGAATATTTCAATAAACCAAGTTAGATGATACTTCTTACCCTTATTCTTCATACCTGCCTAATGCTGTGATTAGGTGATTAGACAGCTGATAAGAAAAAATATGTATGTTTGTTAAGAATAATACACTTGTTTTGAGGTAGAATGGAAGGAAGCACTATGCTGGAACCTAGAGCATTGTATTTGTATCCTTCATTTAGAAATCTTGTTCTACTTTAGTATATCTTCACAGTTTATGTGTGTATATGCAAATGTGTATGAATATGTGAGTGCATGTAAGTATGTGCATGTGTGCATGTGTTGTATATATTGGAATGTGTTTGCATTTATAAACTATACTTTCAGGCATGTGATAGGTAACCATAACTAGAATTCATGTGAACTGTTTTATCCTTCTTATTTATTAGTAATTCATTATCCCTCTTGACTTAATAACAATTTTTAATGTACTACTCTGAGAAACATACTTTTCAGAGTTTGAAATCAGTGTTTAGATTAATCTCCAGAAAAAATAGGTTCAAGCTCTAAGGGCATTCTTTTAGGACAAATAACTATGAAGAAAAGAATATATGATGTCAAATAAAGTTTTTATAATGAACTTGTTTATTAAAAACTTTTGAATAATGAAAAAAAGAGTATATGATGTGTTTATTTTGTAGATTAGAGAGCCCTCCCAGCAGCATTTTACTGAGAGCATGGAAATTTCATAGGTCATATTTCTATATCTTAATCTATTTCTGAATACCATAACATATATTAATATATGCTAAAATAATGTAACACCAATATATTGAAAATATCTCCAGGCGCCATCAGAGTCATCACATATAGAAAGCAAGGAATAAAATAAGAAAAAGAAATAAAGACAGAAGATACAGGCATGACACAGAAGAGAAAAGCAGATGTAAGATAAACAAAATGTATAGGTTAGACACTTAAAATAAAACACTGATTGGAGTGAAAAGTATATTACCCATTTGTCATTTAATATTTAGCTCTTATCCTTAAAATTGACCTGTGGCCTTATGCTCTTAATCTTCAAATTGACCCATAGTGTTTTATCTAGAAGCAGCTCTATTAATTATTTATGTTGTATATTTGGTAAATGGTACTTTGGGCAAGCTTTTAAATTTTATTTTTAAGTTTTCTTAATCATCACTCTCACTGAAAGTAAAAAAGCTAAACAGAAAGACACAGGTCTTAAAGTATTGCTACATTCCTGAATATTATTCCTGACTGTTTTCCATATGTATAGTTTCTTGGCTTAACACAAGAATGTTCACATTACACAATTTCTTAGTATGCTTTAATGGTAGTAATAAATAAAATAGTTGTAAAGCATTGTGTATTAAATAAGTAATATTTCCTTTCCAGTACTGTCTTGGCTGGTTACTGGTAGCTCATGATTTTAATTCTAGCTACTGGAATATTAGATTATGAGAAATGATTTGAGACTAGCCTGATTAAAAGATTTGTGCATGCTTATATCTACCAATAAATGGGATTGGTGATATGAGCCTGACATCCAGATCAGTCTTGGCAAAATGTTCGGTTAGTAGTGATCTTGAAGAGATAGCTGGTGGCAGCCCAAGTCCTCCCAAGAGGAAGAAGCAACCTAAGGAAGTGGCAAATGAACCTGAAGAGGCAACCAGCCTCCCTGTCCTCAAGAAAAAGAGGAAATTCTCCTCCAAGGAGGAGCCAGTCAGCAATGGGCCTGAAGAGGCTGCTAGCAGAAAAAAGTAGTGCCAAGAAAAAGAAAAAGCTCAAAAAAGCATCCCAGGATTAGAATGGACATTTCCTGGGGGAAAGGGTATGCCCCAACCCAAGGTCACTTTTCTCATTCCATGTCCTAAACCCCAATAAAAACAAATTAACAACAACAACAAAATGTTCCCAACATTATATCTTACTAGAAAAAAAGAAGCTGAATGTCATGGCACAGATCCATCATCCAACTTATGACAGAAAGCACAAATAAAAGGATCATAGTAGAGGCTGGTCAGGTCATGGGCAAAAAAACCGCGAAGCCCATTTAAAAAATAATCAGACAAAAACTGTTGGAGCAATGACTGAAGCAACAGAGTACCCGTCTAGACAATACAAATCCCTGGGTCCAAATCCCAGTTCATCCAAAAGAAAGATAAGGGAGGAAAGAAGGAAGGAAGGAGGGAAAGAAGGAAGGAAGGAAGAGAAAAACAAAATTCTTCTTAATTTCTTTTGCAAATTGGACAATTAATCCATAGTTTACATATATTTTAATGTCCTCATTTTTTTACATTTCTGTGTATAGTAGGCTTGAATTATAGTGCAAAGATATTTTTTATTTGTTTTATTCAAGTCTATGCCCCAAAGTTCATAGGTTCTAAATTAATTTATGTTACAGGTGGGTTCTTGCATATGAATTAATGTCTAGTTTCCTGTCTTTTTACCAATGAATAGCATTTAGATAATATAAAAACAAATCATAATTACAAAAATAACCCAGAAAACAATTAGAACAGTACTGGCATATATTCACTGAGACATTAGTTTGTTCTGTAAATTAAAATAGAATTGATTAAAAAGAAAATAAGACATTCTTTGATCCTTTTTTGCATTGTATCTGATAGCATTTTAATTTTCCAAAGCTTTCTATTCTTTTACAGTTGGGACGTTCATAATCATTCACTGGAATATATGTTCCCTTTCCTCCTAGAATATTCATTTATGTTGCCTTTTCAGATAACTTCTTATTAATACCTTAGACGAATGAAATATAAAATCTTTGAATGTTGTTTCTTATCAAAACATGTCAGAAGAACATTTTTGCTAAGAAATCCGTATGTTGCTGAAGTTTAACTATAAAAATATATGTATTTTTCAAAGAAAGGTTGGACAAATGGGATTACATGAAATTGCAGAGCCTCTGCATGGCAAAGGACATAGCTAGCAAGATCAATAGAAAGCCCACGGATTGGGAGAAGATCTTCACTAGCCATACAACGGACAAGGGTCTCAGATCTAAAATATACATGGAACTCAAAAAATTAAATCCCCCAACAACAAGTCTTCAAAGAAACAACTGCCTGATAAATAAGTGGGCTAAATGCCTAAAGAGAAACATCTCTGAAGAGGAAAGAAGGATGGCCAATGGACACATGAAGAAATGCTCAACCTCCCTAGCCATAGAAAAATGCAAATCAAAACAACATTGAGATACCACCTCGCCCCAATTAGAATGGCTAAAAAGATGCTGGAGGGGATGTGGACAGAAGGGAACCCTACTGCATTGTTGGTGTGAGTGTAAACTTGTTCAACCACTTTGGAAAGCAGTATGGAGGTTCCTCAAAAGACTCCACATAGAGCTCCCCTATGACCCAGCAATCCCACTTTTGGACATTTACCCAAATGATCACAAAGAAGACCATACTAAAGCTACCAGCAGAACTATGTTTATTGCAACATTATTTACCCTAGCTAAGATATGGAACCAACCCAGATGTACCTCAGTAGATGAATGGATCAAGAAAATGTGGTATATATGCACAATGGAATTCTATGCCTCCATCAGAAAGAATGACATTGCCCCATTTGTTAGGAAATGGAAAGACTTGGAAAAAATTATATTAAGTGAAGTAAGCCAGGCCCAAGAAACATAGGTCCCATGGTTTCTCTTATTTGCAATAACTAGAATATGTCTGAGACAAGCAGAAATGATCAGATAAGTTGATGTTAGGGGAAATGAACCCCAACATGAAGACTTAAATGTTTTTTTCTTTCTTGCAATTTTTTCTAACATATTTATGATATTTCTTTGTTACTTTGTACGTCCCTCCCCCACAGTATAACTCCTGTTTTCACTGTATTTGATGTTGGTATAATTTGTGGAAGGGAAGGGAAAAAACAAATTATTTAAATAGGGATACAGGTGGACCCATTGCAATAATGAGACCTACAAGTCGTTATGTCGAGAAATGAACTTTACATCTTTGGCGCAGGGAGGGATTCAGCATTAACTACTTAAGAGAAGAAATAGAATGTTGGCAATTCCAATGGAAGAAGGGAACAGGAAGAAAATGTTCCTATTTTCTATTCACTTCAAAAACATGTGGCATGTTTTTTTTTCCTAGCAAAAACTCCCGAAGAACCATTATGCTCAGATTTGCTTACTATTATACTATTATACTTTGCCATTAATATTCAATACTAAAAATAATCAAATAGTCCTTATTACATGGTATTAGCAACCTGTGTGAGCCTCTTCAATATTACACTAGGGTTATTCTGCTTGACCAACAGAACATGCCAGAAGTAATTGTTGCTATCTCTAAGCTTACATTATAGGAGACATAGTCCTTTCTCTATTAGTTGCTTTCTTTTTCTCAGATCATATAGTTTTGAGGAATTTAGGTGCCATATAGTTTAATCAAGTGTTCTTTTGCACATTGAATTAATCTCAATTAACTATGTGGATTATGTCTTAAAAGTTATTTGAGAATGGAAGGCAAGGCCTGGGCCTGCAAATTATAAGAAATTAAAATGATAGCTTATATCAAAGGTTCTCATGAAAAAGGGACTCATATGATGTGCCCATAGGCTAACTAGCTTGGAGTTTAAATTCAAGTTAAACACCAAGTCCAGTAAAGCCCAAAGTAAGTAAATAAATACATACTGGATTGTCATTCTGATCAATATTACTTATGAGTATCAAAGCATAGGTTACTAATTAAAATATAAGCTTCACCCTTTAAAAGAACACAATAGAACTAAGAGATTCCAGAAACACAAAGATGACTGAATATCAGAAAAATCAATTAATATGATACATTATATTAAAAGATTAAAGGAGATATGTTTAAAAGATTAAAGGATATAAGAATCTCCATTAACCTCAAAATGTTCTAACAAAATAATAAGGATGATTTTCCATTACATGTATATACATAATACATGCATGTATAGATATCTCTCAGCATCTGTTTATTTGCAGATAAACAAATGTAACGTATAAATTGGTATATAAATCAGTACATAAACATCACATAAATCAGTATATAAACATTACATTAATATACAACATGTATATATACAATATCTGTCATATATGCATAGTCCATAGATGTTTATCTTTTTATGTTATATGCATCAAAACCAAATGCAAAGCATTGATATTTAGACTTAATTCAGGAAAAGATAAGGATACGCATTGTCACCAGAAACATTACTATATTTCAGTTAACCAATGCAAATAAAAATAAAAAGGAAACACACTTGTAAAATATTTTAGACAATGTAGTATCTTATATCTGTGACACTGTCTATGAATGGTTCAAAATTAACCTGGCAGGGCATTGGAAGATAAGTTTGCTAGACTCCATGTTAATCAATAAAATGTGGGTGTGGAAGGGTGCTTGTAAATCTCAGTTATGCAGGAAGCATTATTATAATGATCTCCCTCCGCCTAGGCCAGTTCAAGCATAACTGCAAAACCCCATTTGAAAAATAACTAAAACAGTCAAACATCAGTGGCTACAGGTATGGGTAGCTATTCAGGAGGCTAAGATCTGAGGATATTGGTTTGAAGACAGCTGGGCAGGAAAGTCTATGAAATGATTATCTCTATTTAACCACCAAAAAATGGGAATCAGAGTTTGGCTTAAGTGGTACAGTGCTAGCCTTGAGAAAAAAAACTAAGGGACAGTTCAATCCCTAGGGTTAGCACAGAAGGAAGAAAGGAGGAAGGTAGGAAGGAAGGAAGGAAGGAAGGAAGGAAGGAAGGAAGGAAGGAAGAAAAGAGGAAGGTAGGAAGGAAGGAAGGAAGGAAGGAAGGAAGGAAGGAAGGAAGGAAGGAAGGAAGGAAGGAGAGAAAAAGCAACAAAAATAAGTAAAGAAAAAAAATAAGGAACTAAGGAAAAAAGTATTGGAGACATAGTTCAATTTGTAATTATCCACAAAGAAACACAAGGCTCTAAATTCAATCCTTAGTACTGCCATTTTTTTTTTCAGGAAGAAAGCAAAGGGGTCATTCTCTAAAGACATTCATTATGGAGCTGGACACAGCAAGCTAAATTACTGTAAGAAAACTGAGCAAGTTGGCAAAGAATAGGAATAGATATAGTAAATGAAATAAAATTTTTCTTTAAACACATGAAAAAGTATAAGCTTTCAATTCCCAGCACCCAGATAAACAAAGTAAAACAAACCAGGAAACATGAAATGTATCTATACATGAAAAGATATAATAAATGGAAAAATGAATTCAGGAAGACATCTATGAAGACATCTATTATAATCTTTAATCATTCTACAATTATTAAGAAAAAGTATAAACAACTCAATAACAAGGAAGAAATATATTTGAACTGGAAATCCATACTAGAATATAAATTGTCATTTATTATAAAATATTCCACTTTCATATTAACAGAAAAATATCAATTAAAAACCCCTGATAACAGTTTATATCCTCATCTATAAATCAGTGATTTGCCCAGTTCCTGAAACTATGCTTCAGCCTGTAGCAAAGTAATCAGTACACTGGATGCACTTCATGTGTTTCTCTCTTTTCTGAATTATTTCAAAAAGTTTATATTAATTAATAAACATGCACCTATGCCTTCCCATGCCCAACACAACAAATGTATATACATATGTGAAATAGTTTCTTTGAGCATAGTACTTATGTTCTTAGGGTTGCACAATGCTTTGTTTTACATATAACTTTTCATTTTTGTACTTACTGCCTTAATTTTAAATATAGAAGGGACAATTTCCAGATAATCACCAGAAGAGCTGCTTGGGGAAATATAGAAATAACAGAGCTCAATGATTGAAGACTAATTTTATAGTTAATAGCTATGTGTCCCAGAAATAAAATATCTAATAAATACATGATGATTACAAGCAAGAATTGGTATCAAACATCAAAAATTTGTAGCTAGAGAACCTACAACTTTTGAAAACTGATAAAATTTCATGTTAATATTCCATAAGGATTATAGTTTACATGATAAGAAACAGAGAAAGTACTAAATAACTACACTTACAAAGGCTAAATTTTATGTCATTTAAGGCATCAATGAAAACAGTAAAAAATACTTTGAATTTTATTTTGTTTGTAAGACCTGTTTTGAATATTGAACAATAAATGTAGGTCATTAGGAAATGTTTACTTGAACAATCTATCTCTTATTCTCTGCCTCTGATCTTAGTGTGCAGGCAGATAAAACATAGCCTCTCTCTTTCTCTCTTTCTCTCTCTCTCTCTCTCTCTCTCTTTCTCTCTCACACACACACACACACACACACCCCTAGTCTGCTTTTTGCCTGTCCAATAATACATACTCTCCATCTTCTCTGTGTGATAATGAGGTTTGTGGGATCAAAATCACCTGGGTATCTTTCTGAGAAATGGCAATCAATGAATTGAGATGTTAAGCAAGTTTTTGCCTCTCTGCACAATTTTTTATAGTAAAATAAGGGTTCCAGTAAGCTAAAAATGTAACTCAGCCATTGAGAGGAAGTGCTGATCTATCATCTAAATGCAATATATTAGTCTCAGGACACTGTAAACTTGGTAGCAAAAGGACTCCTTTTAAAATAGTTGTACTCCCAGGAAACAACCCCTCATTTATTTGGCTTCCTGTTTCTGTAGCTCCTGTCTACAATGAAAAGCAGATGTATATGAAAATCTCACTGTTTAGTTCTTTATCTGATATGTATTTCCCAGACCACATGGATTACATACACCTTCACTTGCTCATTTAACAAACATTCATTGAGTGCCATTTCTACTTTGTTACATGTCAACACTATGCTAAAAGTTCTTTCAGTGAAAGAAAGACAATTCTTTGCTCTTTGGGAGCTTAGCATTACACAGAGCGTAAAAGGTAGATGAAGCAAGAGCTAGCAGATATAAATAACAAATGTCAAAAAGCAGCTAAAATGCTCTATGATTATATCAGATGTACTCTGAAGAAAAGCAATAGAATAGAGTAAAAAGTAAAGGGAGGGTTTAAGGAAAGAAGTTCTTATCTGGGGGAAGGAGGAAGCTGGTTGCATCGCCTCATGGCAAAGTATCCATAGAACAGAACTTTGAAAGAATAAAAGAATTGCCCACAAGAATATCTAGAGAAGAACAATTCACAAAAGGAAATATTCAAAGCCAAGGCCCCAAGGTGGAGCCTTCCTGGCTTTATATTTGGGAATAACAGAAAAATGTTTTTGTCTGAAGAGATGTGAGTCAGAGAAGAGCAAGAGAAATACTTAGTAGAAAGCATCTTCCCTGAAAATCTTACCTAACAGGACTCTCACTAAAATGTGCAAGTGTAAACTTCTTCTCTGCAGTTTAAAAGCAAGAAGGTTGCAATTTTTATGTTTGGATTTCTTTTTTGATTATCTTCATGAAGTTATTTAAAGGAGTTACCATTCAACAAAGTAGTTTATTGTTCCATTTACCTAGAAGAGTTTTTTTTTAATATTTTTATTACCTTTTAGGTAGTTGTACAAAAGTGTTGCCCTTAAGCAAAGTAGTTCATACATACAGTACATTATGATCAATGTCTTCCCACTTTCCCCTCCCATCTCATCACTTTCCTTGCTGTTCTTGACTTTTTTAATGTGTGTATTGAATTTCTTTTGCCATTTAACATAGCAGTGTATACACGCAATGCATCTTGATCTGTGTCATCCCTTCCACATTTCCACCTCCCCTTCTTTTTTCTTAATTTGCGGTACATAGGATAAATTATTGACTTCATTCTTCCCCCTTTCTTCCCTTCATTCATCTACCCCTGCCCACCCTCTGCAAGTATCCAGTACACAGTACTGGTAGAATAAAACCTGTTATAGCCTGGACTTCGCTATTCCTTTTCAACCTTTCCCTGTCAAATTACTATGATAAGGTCTGAAAACTATTCTTTACCCACTCAACTAAATTTAAATTAAAAGCTACCCCTTTTGGTTTATAGTTTGTTCTCTCAGTTTAATCTTTAGTCGCTCCAAAGTCCCTGTGTGTTCATTTTAAAGAATAAGAAATCTCCAATAACAAAAATTATTCTAAGTAAAAAGAGCACTAGATATAGTATCACAACAACAGTCTTGGAATTATAGTACAGAGACCAACAGAACAGTATAGATGACCCAAGAATAAAGTCTACATGGCCACAGCCAATTAAGTTATGAAAAAGAAGAAAAATTTAAAAAAAAAAAACAACATACACTATAGAAAAGGCAGACTCATCAACAAATGGTGTTGGAAAAACTGGATTCTCATATATAAGAGACTGAAACTGGACTTCCACATTTAACCCCATACAAAAAAAAATACTTTCCCATTGGATCAAAGAGTAAAAATTAACCCAAATCTATATACCTACTATTGGAAATATAGGAAACTTTCTGGAAGTTATAAGCATAGGTAAATTTTTCCTTGTACTATGCTATAGTTGCCTAAAGGATTGGCAGCAAGAATTGATAAATAGGATGACATTCTGCTTAGCAACAGAAACAACCACTAGAAGCAAGAGACCACCCACAGAATAACAGAAAATCTTCATTGGCCATTCAAAAGATAAAGGATTGATATCCAGAATATATAAAACACTCAACAAAGAAACTGCAAGGGAAAAAACAACCCAATTCATAAATGGACAAATGAACTGAATAGACAGTTCTCAGTAAAAGAAGTATGACCCAGCAATCCCACTTCTGAGCATTTACCCAAATGATCACAAACAAGGCCACACTAAAGCTACCAGCACAACTATGTTTATCATAGCATTATTCACCATAGCTAATATAAGGAATCAACCCAGATGGATTAAGAAAATGTGGCATATATATATATTATATATATATATATATATATATAATGGAATTCTATGTTCCATCAGAAAGAATGACACTGCCTCATTTGTTAAGAAATGGAAAGACTTGGAAAAAATCATATTAAGTGAAGTAACCCAATCCCAAAGAAATTTAGGGCTCCTGGTTTCCCTCATTTTCAATAATTAGTATACATATAGGATAATCTTACCAGATGAACTGAAAAGCTCAAGAGCCATGTATATATGATTATATAAGATGATGCTAAGTGAAATGAACCTGAAGATATGAGCACAAAAGATCTGTCTTTATTGTTATTGTTTTAAATGTACCATGTGATTTTATTTGTTGTTGCTGTTGTTTCCTTTGTATGTTCTTTCCCCTATGGCTTATCCCTGTTTTCACTGTACTTGATTTTGGTACCCTGCATCTTGTGTATACATTTGTCAAATTTGGGGCAGGAAAGGGAAACAACAAAACACTGAAACAAGGACACAGGATGACCCATTGCAACAAGGATACCCACAGGACAGTATATTGGAAATGAACTTTACAACTTTGGATGGTGGGGGAGGAGTGTGGGAGGTGGGAGAGAGAAGGGATAGTGGGACAACATAAAGGGAAAGGGTAACATTGATCGAAAAGTAATGTACTCATTGTCCTACCTATGTAACTGTAATCCATCTGTACAACATCTTTACAATAAAATAATATTTTAAAAAGCTTAAAAAGAAATACAAATGGCTAATAGTTACACGGAGAATGTTCAATAATCTTAGCCATAAAGGAAATGCAAATCAAAACCACAATGAAATTCCATCTCTCACTCCAATGAGATGACAGCCATGAAAAAAAATGTAACAAGAATACTGGAGGAGCGTTTGGGGGTTGGAATCTCATATACTCTTGGTAGAAATGGAAATTAGTGCAAACACTATGGAAATAACCACATGCCATACTACTTTTGAGCATATATCTAAAGAAAAATAAATCACTATATCAGAAATATTCTTGCAAGACTATTACATTGCCATAAGGAAAAATGAAGCATGTCATTTGCAGAAAATGGATGCAAGCCCCAAAATGAAAGCCCCAAAACCAAATACATATATTTCTACTCATATGTGGAAGCAGACCTAAAACACATACATATTTATGGACAGAATAACATGAGTCTATGTAAAGACTACTTGGAAGGAGAAAGGGAATGAAAAAGTAAAAGAGAGATAGAAGATGATTTGAATATCTGTTGCTAGTATATATAAAATAGCAGAAAGAGCTTCAATAAAAACTGTTGATCAATAGGGATATGGAGTAGGGGAAGAGAAATAGTCTCTCAGGGGTAGCAAGAGTGATTGGGTTAACAAGGAGAAATATAAAAAATTTTAAAGTAAATAAGTCCCAATTGTTACTCCACTGAGAAAAGACCTTTCTCTTAATGTCCTCCTTCCGCTGCTCAAAGGTAAAGAGCTATTAACCAGAGAAAAAAAAATTGTGGCTCATTATTATTTCACAACAATGAGAAAATGTGAGAACCCAAAACAAGAACCATGTAATTTAAAATTCAAGCCTATTTTCTCTTATCCTAGAGCAAAAGTATATAGAGGCCCAAAGATGCTCAAAACTTCTCTTTCTTTACAAGAAATAATTGTATTCTGTGACACCAATTTCCATCTATTCATGCTTCTATCTCTTATCCCAGGCAAAATATAAATCTAACTTTACTCTCCTAGGTAGAAGTACATTTTCCTCCATACTTCCTCCTCATTATAGACTGTTTTACTGATTTAAATTCATACTGATTATGTAATGTTCTTTAATGAATGATGGGTTTATGATAGTAATGGGTTAGATTTATTTATTTAGTTAGTTAGTTTGGTCAGTCATGGGCTTCAACTCTGGGCCTGGGTGCTGTCCCGCAGCTCTTCAGCTCAAGGCTAGCACTCTACCACTTGAGCCAGAGAGCCATTTCCGGTTTTCTGGTGCTTTATTGGAGACTGGAGTCTCACAGATTTTCCTAATGCTGGCTTTGAACTGCAATCCTCAAATCATAGACTCTTGAAGAGCTAGGATTACAGATGTGAGCCACTAGCTCCCAGCTACATTTTCTTTTGAGAAATAAGCTAGTTACATCAAGACAATACAAACAATTTCAGAACCTCTGATCTTTAAGGCAGGATTGTATGAATGGTGTAATTCTTTTCTCACACCTTCAGAGATACATATTATACTGATTATAAGACATTTGAGTAATAATATTTGTACACTTTATCTAGATTTGGGCATCCCACAGATCTACCTTTAGATTCTTTAGGCCTCTACATTTAGATAACTGAGTTTTAAAATATACTGAGAGTGATTTGAGAAGAATTCACAAAAAAGAAAGCAGCACTCTTCTTGCTGGAAAGCGTCTATGCATGTGATTCTGTATATTACAGGATATGTCATTGAAATTTAGCCCAAGGAGCTCATTTTTAGAGAACTTGCATTCTTTCTTCAATTGAGGCACATCAAAGACAGTACTCCCAAATTTTATTATTGTTTATTGTTACATAACTTCTACCAGTTTTGCTGTCTGCTGATTTATGTCCCCATATCCCTTCAATTCATCTTCTGTCCTGGAAATACGATCGGTAGAAATTGCATGACTTACCACACTTTTCAGCAATGGGAAAGTATTGTTTCTGATACCTTCTCAGAGAGAAGATCAAGCTGATATTTGTAAAATCAAAAATCAAATTGTTACCTTTTGTATGGGTTTCCTCCCAAGCTCTTTTGAAAAAAAATCAAATGGATTGAACCAACACAAATACTCTTTATAATTTTCTTTTGCCAATCTTCAAGATCAATATGGTTCTTCTTTGACCAAAACAAGTGTAATAACCAGCCAGCCAATGACAAAGGACTAAGGACAATTAAAAGTGAGAGCCACAGAAAAATTTTTTAGCAGGCATAATTATAATGAGTTTACTTTTTATAAACTTAAAAAACAAGCAAATATGAAATATATTAATTATTAAATATGTGAACACAAAATATATGAAATATGAAATGTATAAATACAAGAAAATAAAAGAATTTTGTAAATATGAAACATTAAAATGCATAAATACTTATAATGTACTATGTGATTTTTTTTGTTTCTTTTGTATGTTCTTCCCCCATGGTATAATCCCTGTTTTCACTGTATTTGATTCCAGTGCCCTACATCTTGTATATACATTTTTCTAATTTGGGGAGGGGAAGGGGAATAACAAAAGGTTGAAATAAGTATACAGGTTGGCCCATTGTAACAATGAGATGTACAAGACACTATATTGAAAACGAACTTTACAACTTTGCGGGGGATGGAGGCGTTGGGGAGGCGGGGAGGGAAGGGATAGTAGGGGAAAAACAAAGAAGGAGGTAACAATAATCGATAGGAAATGTACTCATTACTTTACTCATGTAACCATATCCTCTCTCTACAGTATTTTTACAATAAAAATACATACAAAAATTCATAAATACATATAGTGTATCCTTGGGAAGGAATTTAAGAAGTGATTTTTCATAGTTGTCTCCACTCTGATGATCAATGGGATTAGCTTTAGGGAGGATAGTCTCCACTTAGCTCCAGAGCTATATTTAATCAGTATACAATACTCAGAAGCATATTCTACATGAGAAATAAAATGATCAGCTCCTTGTATTTGTGTGTTCAGAAGTAACCTCAACACTATCCCAATTTGTTTTACACCCTAAATTTATTATCTCAGGAAAAGATAGCTAATTGCATATGACAACATTTTTAAAAAACATCTCAGATATTTGCCTCTCTTTTTTCTATCCTTCCCACACTAAATCCATTACCAAGATAATTCATTCTGTACTAGCTTAGGTATTTATTACTCCAGGCCTATATTATTACAAAAGGCTCTCTCTGGGTTTCCAGGTCTCAATATTGCCCTTAATCAGTCCAATTCTCTGAGTCAGAATGGTGATCCTAATTCAAAAAGATGAATATGACACTATTCTCAGAAGTTCTCAACTATATGAGGTCATAAAACATTTATGCCAGTTTGTATGTCATGCAAAATTCTTCCCACTCTGATTTTGGCCTGTTTATCCAAGGTTTTCCTGACACGTCTTTGTTCATACCTTCCTGAATTGTCCATGGAAACCAGAATGATTCAAACTCCTGACACCTTTGTATACTGTTCTCTTTATGAGTCCTCTCTGTGGCCTTAACTTCCCTTGACAAAATATCTCAAATACGTTCCTTTGCCTCCTATGTTAAACCTGTTATTGTTTCTATCATATGGTTAAGTAATCCTTTTTCTGTTTCCCTGTTATTCTGTATGTACATTTATTGTAGCAGCCATAATACCAGATTTTCTTTGCTTTCATGAATACCTCTCAAGAAACTGATTGTTTTAACAGATAAAAAGAAAGTCCCTGCTACCTTACAGTCAAAGATAATAACTGGACCCTACCTCTCAGTTAACTTGTTAAAATAATGAAACTTTATCTAATTTCATTAATCATTCAATAAATACTAACCAGTAAGATCCTATCTATTTTTGCCTACTGCCCAGTGCCTACCCACCCTAATTAAAATGATAATAATTCAATCCACTTTGCAATTTACCAATATTAAAAGTATAAAAATATTTAAAAAGTAAACTGGATTTATGTGTGCTTATTTGTATATACATAATGCTATTGACACAGTCATGAATCAACTGGTTTATATCTCAGTATCCTGTCATGGTTGGTATTAATATAATCAGTAAGAGAATATATTTCCAATAAAATTAAGATTTTCCATGGCAATACCACTGCTGGAAAACCAACAGATTCTATGTCAGATGTATCCCAGGAGACATATGGGAGGGACACAATGTGGAATAAAAATTACAGTTTAGAAAAATTAATGTTAAAAAGAAATATATAATAAATACACATGTTACACATTAATATGTATGTTTTATAGTTTTGTGTCAGTTAAAAATAAATTTAATTTTAAAATATGCATATACATTGTTTCAGACCATTTTTTACTACTTAAAAAAATAATTTTGACTATGCTGTTTCAAAAGACCGTCTGTTCAGGTTAATATTCCTAGCTCAACTAAATTATATCCCAGGGTAATGAGAGAAATTACTGGCAAGATTACTGAGCACTGTTGGAAGACTATGCCAGACTGTTATTTGGAAGCCGTTTGTACACAGGAGTCTAACAGCTGCACTTCACTTCCACCCAATTCCGGTCTTTGCAATTTACTCTAAGTTGTGCCAATCCTCAGTAATTATATGAGAAGGGAACAATACAATCATTATTTACCTAAATCATAATGCATTTCTACTTTACTCCTGAAGTAAAATTAAATAAATAACTAAATGGAAGGGTTCATGTGTAGAAAATTGAAATGCTTGTACATGCAAGTTTTATTTAGCATTTGCAATGGGATGAGCTTGGAAAAAAATCAGTATCAAAGAATTTGAAGGCTGGTGAAGTTTTTGTTAAAGCATGAAAAATTAAATCTATTTTATACTTTAGCATTCCTTATACCATGTAGTCCTGGATTATATACTTTAAAAATCACACATCAAAATATAAATAGTTCAGTGGTAAGCAAGAAAGAGCAAACTCACCTTTAGGCAACTCAAGCAATTTCACTTCCAGTGTGGGAGAGAGGGAGAAAAGGAGGGAGGAAAAAGAATGAGAGGGAGGGAAGAAAGGAAAGAGAAAGTAAGGGAGGGAAAAAGGGAAGGAGGAAGGAAGCAGGGAGAGGGAAAGAAAGAAGGAAGCAAAGGAGTGATTCTACTCCTCATATAGATCTAAGAAACTCTTCCAGTGTGTTGTTAACTTCCTGGCTTAGTGGCTCCAGAGTAGATAAGCTCTTGGCAACCCTCAACACAGAGGTAACATAGGGAACAAGCATTTCCAAATCAAAACTTTCAGGACTTTGAAACTCAGTTTGACCAGTGCCAATAGGAACAATGTAATGAAATAATCTCTTTGGTCTATACGTTATTCTTGCAAATGAGATACCATGATACCTTGCAGGATGAAATGATACATGTTCACTATATGAAGTGTTTCTAAGTGGTCTTTAAGGAAAAACATCTTTTATTCATAGCAAAGGAAAATGTATATTAAAATGGAAATCAATCTCCAGGTTCCAAAATCATTTTCTGAACTCCTCAAAGATTAATGTCTCCACATTTTTAATGAAAAAAATATTTGCAGTTCCAGGAATCCTAAAAGTGCAAGTGGGTGTTAATTTAAGGACTCAAACAGCCAAGACTCACTGTAGAGGTGAATATTTTTTATGCTTAAGAAGGCTGTTTTGAAGAATTCAAATTAATAAAGTTTGATATTGGAGACAATACTAGGTATTCATAGGTTTGAATACATCACTGCAGGTGGATAACTTGATTTGATTTGAGAAAATGATCACAACTCATGTTGTTCAAGCCATATTGGTCTTCAGGAGCAATTACAAGCATTGAGTTAGAGAAAGAAGGAATATAACATCCAACAGCAATCAGGCAGAGCCTTCACCTACAGGTCACTGATTCATGCTTACTCATTGCTACTTCTTGTATTCAATAAATATATATTACATTTATTGAATATCATCTTATGAGCCAGGTACTCTCCTGGACACTAGAGGTATGATGGTGCTCAAAAATAGAAATAATTGTTCATAGTGTTGATCATCTGAAGAAAGAAATTGAACAAACAATAAATGCTTAGGGAAGGGAGTGGGTTGCTGTCAACACAGATGTCTCTTAGGAACAGATACATGAGTTGAGTTTTGATGAGTCAATGGATGCAAACCAAGTAAGGTTAGAGAGAGCAATGTGGACAAAAGGAGGACCTCACAATGACTGTAACTCTTTCTTTGGTGAGAATCTTGGAAAAAAATTGTTTTACAAAACTATTAGCCAAGTATTGATGGCTCATGCCTACAATCTAGCTATTTAAGAAGCTGAGATCTGATGATTAAAGCTAGCTTGGGCAGAAAAGTCTGTGAGACTCTCATCTCCAACTAACCACTAGAAATTCAGAAACAGAGCTTTGGCTCAAAGAGTATTACTCAGGTACAGTTCCCAGGCTCTGAGTTCAAGCCCCAGGACTCACACACACACACACACAACCAACATTATTTTCCTAAGGAAACTTTCCCTCTGTAATAGAGATGAAAGAACATAGACAAAAGGAAAATTGAGAAGATGAAATTAACAAAATAAAAAAATGGATTGGGTATGGTTATAGGCACAAGGATGTAGTCAAAAGTGTACTAAATTGGACAAATAAGAATAACAATCATGTGTGGAATAATTTGGCTATCTTACTATAAATTCAGTGGGCAAGATTTACTGCAAGTTAATTATACATAGTCATTACTCTACATGCTTTATATATTTCACAAAATGTGTTTTGTGCAATAATGTGTGTGTGCTGTTACTGGGGCTTGAACTCAGGGTCTTGTGCTGTCCCATACTTTTCCACTCAAGGCTTGTACTCTATCATATGAGCCATAGCTCCACTTCCAGCTTTTTAGTGCTTAATTGGAGATACAAGGCTCATGGACTATCCTACCTAACCTAGCTTCAAACTGTGATCCTCGGATCTCAGCCTCCTGAGGAGCTGAGATGAGCAGGCATGAGCACAGGCAAGTGACTTTTATGTTATGTACTTTACTGTTTCATCCATCTATTAGATGAGGAAGTGATCCAAGGAAAGGTTAAGTAGTATGTCCTCTTTCACATAGATAGCAAGGGATGGATTCATGTTTTAAGTCCAAAACCCGTGCTTTTAACCACCATCCTATACTATGGCTACTCCCATCCCCACACCATAACACTTATTCAGAAATGGACTCCACCAGTATGACCTCGGATTTGTTCCACTTGAGTTACTCAAACAGGAGGAAGTTCTTTCTCTTCCTGGAAAGTATTCTCTTCCTGTAATCACTTCCAATACTTGCAATTGCTATCAGTCTCCAGTCCAAAAGATATTGCTGTCATTGGGTTGGTATTCCAGCTGAGTCACCTGATACATAGGATTGAAGAAGGCAGGGATATAAATGTTAGGTTGCATTCTTATTGTTTAGATAAAGATTTACAGACAAAATGGAATCTGTTTTTCTGTGCAGACTTCCATAGCAAAATGTCAGAAACTGAGAGAAATCAAAAATACAAATGAGTTTTCTCAACGTTCTGGAGGATGGACATTCAAACTTGTGGTGTCAGCATGACTGGTTTCTGTGTGGGCTCTCTTCCTGGCTTGCAGACAGCTGGTTTATCACTGTCCTCACACAGGGAAGAGAGAAGTGTGGGAGAGAGGAACAGGGGGACAAAAGAGAGAGACACGGTTATCTCTTCTAAGAAGGTTATGGGTTTCATCAGATTAGTACTCTACTCTTTACCTCCCAGGAGTCCTATTTCCAAATACACTGAGAGTTGGGAGTTTTAAAATATAAATTTTGGAGCTACACAATCCATTAGTTACTGAAGGACTTCTTCAAGAAAAGTAAGTCAATATTTGTATGAATCTATTCAAGAGCTGCCTGAAATTGTCAATTCCTCTAGCTATTGTAATTCCACCTCAGGTTGGAAGGTAGGGATCCTAAGCAGGTGGACAGAGAAGTTCAGGGCACTCAAGAGAAAATAAGAAATGTAAAACAATTCTTAGCTCATGAGCATGGATGAATAAAGCCACCCGTTAAGGAACACTGAAAACAGTTGCTATTGCTTGTTCAAAAACTCAGTCACAGTGTTGGCCACAATGACTATGTGAAACACTGGAAGCTCAGAAGACATGCCCAGTACTAGAGCTACAAAGCCTTATAGTAAATCATGACAGTTGGTGGCTTCAGTCAGGAGCTAAGCTACCTATGAAATAAAAAGAGTACTTCTATGATGAGACCAAAGAAAATATCATTCCCATTCCTCCACAGGATACTTGGACCCAACAAGCAATCATCTGTTCTGATTTCATTGAGTCAATCTTTCTTTAGTTCCCTTGAAAAATGTTGAAAGGGTCATCCTTTTATCTTTGTTAAATGGCAACTCCTTTGTACAACCACCTAAAGATAATAAAATAAAGTATTTACCAGTTAAAAAAAATATAAGAAAAATAAAATAACTAGGTGCCAGTGGCTTACCCCTGTAATCCTAATTACTCAGAATGCTGAAATCTGAGAATTGAGGTTCAAAGTCACCTCAAGCAGGAAAGTCTGTGGGGCTCTTATCCCCAATTGATCACCAAAATAATGGCAGAAGTGGAGCTGTGGATCAAGTGGTAGAGCACTAGCCTTGAACGAAACTGCTCTAGGACACCTCCCAGGCCCTGACTTTAGGCCCTAGGACCAGCACTTTAGGCCCTAGGACCAGCACAAAAAAAAGTCACCATTTGAAACAATTTATAACTTAGATCCCTAGTGTTATTACAAAGCCAGTTCACTGACCTATAAATTACTGATTTGATTTTATTTTTTAAAAACTGTACTGAAAGGTCATTTAACTACTGAGTTTAGGGTCTCTTCTCCAAATTGCAGACCTGAAACAAGGCTCCACTTGCCACAGCCTGCACCTGCCTCTACTAGCCCAGTCCTCATCTCTCCCCCTTATATCCAACCTTTAATCAGACTAAACTGCCAGGTATGCCTTGTGTTTCCCAACCCCCAAAGTCATTTAACAATGGCAGGTTTATGTTCTAAGACCTGTGGTATACTTATTTTAAAATCAAATGATAGTGATTTGATTCTTGGAACATAAACACACAAAATGCGCTTTAAGTTTCAGCAGAGGTATATAATCTGAAGTAGGGAAAAGCATGGTGTTAAAAAGCAAAGCTTCTAAAATAGAATGAGATTGTTTACGTGAACAACAATAATACCTTGGGCAAGCTAATTAATATGATTATTATTGTTCTTATTGTTATTATTATTCTGTAGTATAGGGTTACACGCCCATAAGTAGTTTATATGTTCAATGCTTCTTGGTCATTGGCACCCCTTCCTTCATTTTCCCCAGTCCTTCCCTTCCTGGTCCTACCCGCAAGTTACATAATTCATTTTTTACATAATGTACATTAAATATAATGACTACATTTGCCCACTCTTTTTTGCCAGTCCTGGGGTTTGAATTCAGGGCCTGGGCTCTGTCCCTGAGCCTCTCTGTGCCCAAGGCTAGTGTACTACCACTTGAGCCACAGCACCACTTCTAGCTTTTTCTGGTTATGTGGTACTGAGGAATCAAACCCAGGGCTTCATGCATGCTAGGCAAGTACTCTACCACTAAGCCACATTCTCAGCCCCTACTCATTCTTCCTCTCTCTGTTTCTGTGTCTGCTTTTGTCCATTCTCCCCAAAGTATGCTTCCATTTCCTAGTAATTAATTAAAAGTTAATTAACTTTAATGAACCTCAGTTCCATCAATTGCAAAATAAAGATAATATGTACCTGAACCTCAGTTCCATCAATTGCAAAATAAAGATAATATGTACCTTATAGTCTTTTTATGTGAAGATTATATAAATCAACATAAATAGTCCATTAAGGCATAGAGTGAATTGCTTTGAGTGGTAATTTTTTTCTCCCTTCACCTTCCCTGCCTGGTGTCCTTGCCATTTCTTTCAAATAAAATCATTTCTAAGATTTTTATATTTCTGGATCTAGAGTTCTGTCTTAACAAGTACATTGGACATAGTTTCAAGTGTTTTGAAAAGAAAATAGTCATTTTGTCATTGTACTGTTAGGTACAAACTATAGTATGTTTTATATTTTCCTGAACTGTTTGCTGCTTAGAAAGTAAAAAGTCAGGCTGAAAGTTTCTAAGTTCCAATAGTATTTTTTAAACAAATATTCATTAGGCATAATAGTTTATCTTTTTTTAATTTATTGTAAAGGTGATGAACGGGGAGAGGGGTTACAGTTACATAAGGAAGGTAGTGAGTACATTTCTTTTTAAACACTGTTACTCCTTCCTCATTTTCTCCTGCTTCCCCTATTTTCTCCTGCATTCCCCACTCCCCTCCCACCAAGATGTAAAGTTCATTTCCAACATAGTGTCTAGTGAGTATCATTGTTGCATTGTTTCATCCTTTGACCTGCAGTTTCTATGAGTCCTTTTCTTTCCACAGATCAGATGAGCTTACATGCAAGACATAGGGCACAGAAAACTAAAACAAATAGAAAAAAAGAGAAATAACTGCATAAAGGACATTATAAGAACTTTTTGTTTGGAGTTCACTTTGATATGCTTCATTATATATGGTCATATGCACTTAGCAATTGAGCTACTGTGATCCCCTGCTAAGAATACCTTAGACATATTCCAGTTATTACAAATGAGGGGAAACAATGCAATCTATATTTCTTGGGCCTGGCTTGCTTTGCTTAATATAACAGGTGGAGTTTTTTTATTTTTAAGACAATATTTCCACTTTTGATTAAAAAAAAAAGAAAAGAAAATCTGTATGAGAACGCCACTATGGGTAGTGTCTCAATCACAAACTATCCTTGGGTCAAACTTCCTCCTTTTTCCAGTGTCTCTGAGCTCACTCCTTCCACAATTATTGCTTCTATATTTATTTTCTGTAAGCTAAAATCTTTCCATCATTAGCCTGTGGGGAAAAGAAAAATCATCCATCAAACAATCTGAAGTATTTTCCAATGTGAAATTCAAACAACAATTAATTTATAATGTGTGAGATAAGATACAAGTTAAGATGAGGACTTCTTTGACTGCTCTTTTATTCTGAACATACAGATTTTAAAAAGCAACTGATTCTTTTAACCTCTTGTTTCAAGATACAACAATATTTTAAAGAATTCTACACTTTAAAACATTGTAGACTATGTCTCCATCTTTGTAGGGAATATATTCAGATTTCAGTTCCTTGGTCATGATTCACTTTTTAATGAAATGCTATCAAGCAACCAGTGGAATAGATCCCAAAGGCCTAGTGCCATTAGATGCATTTTAGAAAATTACTATTTTATATGAGCGCCATTATATGTTAATTTTAATTGATGGGACTTACATTAAATCATCGAGAGATACTTTAAAGGAATTAATGTTAGTGATGCTTACATTATATATTTTTAAGAAGTTGAATCATCAATTTAACTTTGATTTTTAACGCTATGTGAATAACAGACTCAGATTTTTCCTCTTTGATTTGGCATAAAAATTGGGGCTAGAAGAGGCGTTAGAGATATTCTAATCCTATATCTCAAGTCATGGATAGGGAAATTGGTAACAACTCTCCCAACACTAAAAATCGGAGGTGAGGAAAATCCAGAGCTAGAGCCCCAATTAACTGGTTTCCAGAACAGAGCTTGCCCTGCCCATAGACACTGACTTGATCTCCCTAATCTTCCTGTCCACAAGCTTACTTTTGTAAGTATGAATGAACACTCCATAGTCCCTTGCAAGAGGAAGAAGAGCTGCTTATCTTCAGAATGGAAGACTTAAAGAAATGAATTCTAATCAGATAAACAATAGAAGACAGAAACATTTGTTGAAATCCCAGTTAAGAAGAAAAGCTCCTTTCTCTTTGTCTTTTCTCCTTTAAAGAAAAAGAAAAAATATGCAAGTTTTAATTTATTGAGTCTTAGGGAAAATAATGCACTATTAATGAGTCAGACTTTTTCAAAATAACATTAGCAAAGGAAGTGACTGTCTATGTGTGGGTGAGGATTTTTTTTAGAAGTCACATGAAAGAAATAAAGAAGTCTGTACAGTTCTAAAACAACCTTCCCCCAACCTGTTTAGATCTGTTTAGGTCTTCCTCAAATGTCCAGACTGGTATGGACTAACTTAGATTCAGTTTGCTTTCTCCTTTCTATTCAGATACATTCTTCAGAGTCCATCTAAGACTTTACCAATTCCCTCCTACTCCCTGAAATGCTGTGTTGGTTGCTCTTTTTCTCCACTTGATACAATCTTAGGCATCTTTCCAACATCTGATTTAATGATACCTCTTGCCTGAAGGCTTCAATGATCTCCTACTTATGTTGATTTCGCTCATAGAATTTCATCACATAAGGCTTGTTGTATAAGGGCTGAGCTATCTTCTCTGCTAGATTCAGATAGAGTTGAAGTCTAGAAAAAAATTTACTTTTACATGTACTGACGATACATTAAGTATAAGGAATTCCAGAATGAATAAACACACACACACACACACACACACACACACACATACACACACTTAGCTTCCAGATATGAAACTTTAGAATGTATTACCTATTGGAAAGCAGACTTTTCACACATAACATGGGGCTTTTGATGCAAGTAGTTTGTTTAGGATTTGAAGAGTGACAAAACGAGATAGACTGGTAGGAAAGCAGAAAAGGCACATTAATAATGAGAAGGTTTCAGCTGTGGGTAAGGGGATCCCGGCCCATCAGCAGACCCTCTAGTGTAGAATATGCTTCAGAACACTTGAAATGAGGAAGCAGGCATATAAATCCCTTTGGCCTCCTTATTTAAATGATGATCCAATGAGTGTTATGGCATCTGAGGGTTGCAACTAGAAGTCACTTCTGGTGTGCCCCATAACCCATCCAATATTTTCTACAAGGCCCACAGAGAAGGGAACCAGTTGCTTGAGACAGGAAGTCCTGGTGTTGTACACTCTATTAATGTACATGACCTCCGGTGGGCAAGCAGAACAGAAGAACAGCAGCAACATCAATTAAAAGGCCTTACATAGATAATAATAATAATAATAATAATAATAATAAATATATAACTAAAGTTCATAATCCATTGGAATCTTACCTACTTTATCTTTACTATTCTTTGAAGTTCTGAGAATTCACAAATTCAGATATATTGTTGTTAGAAGTATAACTCAAATGGCAGAGTGCTTGCCTATCAAGGATAAGGTTCTGAGTTCAAACCCTAGTAAAAGAAGGAGGAGGAGGAGTAAGGAAAATAGAGGAGAGGAATGGAGACAACAAAGAGGAGGAGGAGGAGGAGGAAAGAGGAAGAGGAAAGAGGAGGAGGAGGAAGAATGGGAGCAGGAGGAAGATGGGGAGGAGGAGGAGGAAGAATGGGAGCAAGAGGGGGAAGAAGGGAAGCAGGAGGAGGAAGAAGAAGAAATAATGAAGAGGGAATTTTTCATCTTGCATCCCATGAAATTCATCTTTTGTGAGATAACTACAAGTAAAATTTTACAAGTAAAACTATAAGCCAAATATTAAGGTGAAAATGTAGTAATCACAAGTAGCTTATTAAGGCTCTCCGAGTACCAATGAGATGGCCGCTTCTAGACACAGTCAATTACTTTCTGTTCTTTCTGGAAAGAAACATTTCCTGTAAATTAAGCTTAATAGAGCTCTGGCTATGAATATAACACTGCAATGCTTACTAAACATTTATAACCTCACAACTTTCTATAAGACAATGAAGCCAAACAAAGAGGAGGCAACAATGCTTGATAAGAAATGTACTTGTTATCTTGCCCATGTAATTGTAACTCCTCTGTATGGTATTCTCACAATAAAAAAGACAATAAAGCCTATATCCATAAATTCTGCTATCTGGAATACTTCAGCTGTTACTGCACCCTTCTATTTTTCATTGCCTCTTTTATCGGCCTTAATAAACTTGCTTCTCTGGTAAGATTTTTATTTCATACTCAGTAAATCTACAAATAAATTTTAGGTAGTGGTTAATGTGGGAACTGATTATATTAATTTTTGTCATACAGAGAGATGTTTTTCACTGAGGATAAGGATGAATCATCAATGGCATTACCTCACCATGTAAGAAACTACTTCCAGCCCTGAAGGAGTTTATTACTATAGAGTACCATGAAATCCAAGAGAATGTTTTATAGATTAGAACAGCCCATCATTTTCTAGTGTAAACTTTGCATAATCTGTCACCAATGCCTATGGAAATTAGTTATCTATGGGTTTTAACAGCGCGGGAAAACATATCCTCCAGTTTCTTACATATACGTGTACACATGGTTCAAACATACACACATGTCTTACAAAAGTAGCAGCTAATTTTTTTTACTATCATGAGAGGCAAAGAAAGAGATGAAGAGAAGGGGCTATAACACAGGCTTCCTGTCCTTTCCACATTTTATTACTGTAGATTTAAGGAGGCTCTGTGCTTCCCATGCTTCAACAGTTGATAATTCAAGCTTTGTCACATTTAGGGTATACATTTTTGGACCTAGAATTTCCAAGATTATCAAAGGTGTAGCTTAATTTATACTTATGCTGCATAACGTTAGAGTTCTTGAGACAATATTATTATTATTATTATTATGGCTTTGATTCAAGTAGGTCAGTTGAAAGGAACTTGAGCCTGGAGCTGGTGCTCATGCCTGTAATCCTAGCTACTCAGGAGGCTAAGATCTGAGGATCATCATTCAAAGCCAGCCCAGGCAGGAAAGTCCATGAGACTCTTTATCTCCAATAAACCATCAGAACACCAAAGTGGCACTGTGGCTCAAGTGGTAGAGTGCTAGCCCTGAGCTGAGGAGCTGAGGGACAGTGCCTAGATTCTGAGTTCATGCCCCGCGACTGCCCACCCCCTTCCCCAAAAAAAAGGGGAAAAAAAAGAACTGGAATATTTTCACTTTTTCTGGGTAAAATTTTATTACTTCTGGAATGCTGGGGCTATTTCACAACAACGAACTATTTACATGGAAAGATGACGTTTAATCCCCCACATTCAGATAAAAGAATTGTCAGGATTATTTTTATGCCTAAGGGAATGATCTAGCTAAATATGAGTTCTATGAACAATTAAATTCTGCCCTTATGTTAATTTCAGTGGTTTAAATAAATTTTACTGGCTTGAAAATTAATACTTTTGAGATGTTAAGCTATATATTTTAATGGCTGATTTTATCCTTGAAAATAGACTATAAACTTACATTTCAGATCCTCAGGGCTAAAACACAAGTGATTATAATAGCTAGCTAATTCTATGTGCTGCTTTACTTTTGTTTGTAAAATTACTTAATTTATTCTGCACCTTTATAGTACACATAAAATGTTTATGTATTTCAAAAGATATGTTAGAAAGAAGATATACACACGTGCATTTTACTCAGTCAGCTATATTTAATTATTAAATAATCACTGAACCTCTAACAGCCACAATTTTAGAGCTTTCAAATAAATGTTTACTTAGAGAGTACCTTCAAATAGTAAGTTGATTATTATACTACATAATTCATAATATATGTGTATATAAAAATATTTATACAAATATACATAGCTATGTATTTGTTATACATTACACACATACATACATGCAGGCATACATACATACATGCATGGTAAGGAGAATGAGAGAGAAAAACAAAAAATATACCAAAATAAATTCAAATTGAACATCTACTAACTTATATTTTATTATTTTCTGGACAAAACTTATGCTCCCATTATCTAAGAAAAAGCAGGATTAAGGAAAATATTTTATTTTTCTATCTCAAAATTGTGTCTTTAATGATTCTTTAAATGGCAATATCACATATCATATTAGTATACCAACACAAAAAGCAATTTTCAAAAGCAAAATGAGTGTTTCTTAATATTAGAAGTTTAACCTCAATTATTCAACCAAATTTTGCTTATTCTATACTTAGGGTCAAATCAGAATTCAGCAGCTGACCAAGTCGACCTCTGCTTTTAGGAATCCTTCATGGCATTGTTTTTTTTAATTAATAAGTTTTTTATTGTGAAAATACTGTACAGAGGGGTTATAAATACATGAGCAAGGTAATGAGTATATTTCTTATTAAACATTGTTGCCTCCTCCTTTGTTTCCTCTTAACATCCCTGCTCTCCCATCTACCCGCCCACCCCCCCTCACCACCACCCTTCCCTGCCGAAGTTGTAAAGTTCGATTTTCGACATAATGTCTTAATAGCATTGTTATACTGGCATTAGTTTTCTAATTTTCTTTACCTTAGTCATAAACCCTTAGAATTGTTATTACTACATCTTGCAATCAAACTATATCCTATTTCCCACCATTGTTAATAATTATCACTCAAGAATTTTGAGTACTAAGAAGAGAAATAATCTATAGTTTATTAACTATGCAGAGTAATGCAAATCAAACAACTGTAAGTCACAAGTGTGCTTTTAGAAGTCCTTAGGTGGTTTACATAGGACTGAAATTATAATGTGAACCCATAAGGAATCAGATACTAGAGTAAAAAAGTGACTATCAGAGGTACTCCTAGGTTGTTAATTTATTTTATAAATAAGCTTTTGTGTCTGGTGTGGTGGCTCACACCCATAATCCTAGCAACTCAGTAAGCTGAGATCTGAAATGGTAGTTTGAAGCCAGTAGGGGCAGGAAAGTGCAGGGGACTCTTATCTCCAACTATCTGCCAAACAGCAGGAAGTAAAGATGGGACCTAAGTGATACATCACTAGCTTTGAACAAGAAAAGCTCAGGGACGGCACTCAAGCCCTGAGTTCAAACCCTAGGACTGGTGCACACTCGTGCGTGCACGCACGCGCGCGCGCGCACACACACACACACACAAATAAGCTTATAGCCTAATGGTTCTACTTTCAGAACATAACTCAACTTCAGTGCTACTGCAGTTACAGAAAGAAAAAAAAAAAGAGTCCAACCAGAAGGCTAAGAACTAGGAATTGGTTTTGATTTAAATAACGGTAATGTGTTAACAATATCTGTTAATACATTTGGAATTAATAGAGATCAAACATATATTATCCATTCTTAAAATGAATCAGTAAAACTTTTTTAAAACACTGACATTGCCTGTCATGGACCACTTCATGTACATCATCTTCAGCCTTCACAGCAAGTGCAATGATGGCATTATTTTTCCCTTTTGCCATGAGGGAACTGAGACTATGGGGAGTGCATTGACCTGTCCAAGATCATAGAACAAGACAGTATTCAAGAGGTGCATTACAACTGGGGCCACCAAAGTATAAAATTTTAGTGCAATGTATAATTCAGATACTAGAACAATGCAACTACTTTATTGAATTTTTTTATTTTCTTGTAATGGTGATGTACAGAGGGCTACAGTTACATAAATAAGGTAATAAGTACATTTCTTATCAAACATTGTAATCCCCTCCCTCATTTTCTCCCACTTTCCCTCCCCCTAGTTCTTCCCCACAAGTTGTAAAGTTCATTTCCAACATAGTGTCTTGTGAGTATTACTGTTGCACTCACTGATTCACCCTTTGTCCTTTGTCTTACCATTTTGTTATTCCCTTTCTCTTCCCCAAATCAGAAAAAAACATATATACAAGACACAGGGTGCCAAAATCAAAAACAGTGACAAGAAGAGATGAGTTGAAGGGGGAAAAAAAGAAAAAAGAAGTAGCTTTACACAGTACATTAAAAATAAAGAAAAAAGAGCCTCTTGTTTCCATATCTTGGAGTTCATTTCGATTAGCATCATTTTATATGGTCAAATGTACATAGTGTACATAGCTATTGATCTACTTTAAATGTTTAGTATATTATATAGTATGTGGTACATCTTAAATAATTATTTCCTTAGCTTTGTACTTAAACTTTCCTTTATGACAATCCAAACAGTAATGAAACCAGAAGCACAAATAATTACAAATAATGATATCATTATTTTATTCTCAATGTACTCAGAGATTTTTAAAAATAGCTTTCTAGGGGGCTGGGAAGGTGGCTCAGTGGTAGAGCACTTGCCTTGCATGCCTGAGGCCCTGGGTTCGATTCCCCAGCACCACATAAGCAAAAAGAAAAAAAGCCAGAAGTGGCACTGTGGCTCAAGTGGTAGAGCGCTAGCCTTGAGCTGAAGAGCTGAGGGACAGCGCCCAGGCCCAGAGTTCAGGCCCCATGACTGGATAAAAAAAAAAATAGCTTTCTAACATTCTTTTTAATTCTGAATTAATCAACCCCTTCTAGAAAAACATAATCTATGACCAATGGTTTGAATCCAAAGGAGGAAGGAAAAAAGAAAGAGAGAGACACACACAGAGAGAGAGACAGAGAGACAGAGAGAGAGAGAGGGAGGGAGGGAGGGAGGGAGCGAGCAATGGAGGGAAAACGAGGGGGAGGGAGGGAAAAAGAGGGAGAGAGAGGGAAAAAGACAGGGAGGGAGGGAGGGAGGGAGAAAGGGAAAGAAAGAGAGAGAGAGAAAGAGAAAGAGAGAAAGAAAGAAAGAAAGGAACAAGGAAGAGAGAGAAAGAGAGAAAGGAAGAAAGAAAGGAAGAAAGAAAGAAAGAAAGAAAGAAAGAAAGAAAGAAAGAAAGAAAGAAAGGAAGGAAGGAAGGAAGAAAGGAAGGAAGGAAGGAGGAGGAGAAGAAGATTTACAGTATCTTAATCACACTGTTGTAACAAGTTTATTAATTTTTACTCTCCACTTACCTATCATACCATATATTTATAATTAAAATGCAATATCCACTATGAATTTGAAGTTCAGCATTATAGGATTTATTAAAGAAAAAAGATAAAATTTTCATTTCACATGACTTTTAAAGGTGATCCTAATGCAAAAATGTGTATTTGAGGAGCTTTATTTAAAATATGAGTGAAACACTTATGTAAGAAAATAAGACACACAAATACAAACTAGAGTTTGGTCTAATTTAATGTTAGAGAAAAACAATGTAGCCTTAATGAAGAGACAGAGGAAATGAAAAATTTAGCAATGGCCTTCACAAACTAGAGTTTGGTCTAATTTAATGTTTTAGAGAAAAACAATGTAGCCTTAATGAAGAGACAGAGGAAATGAAAAATTTAGCAATGGCCTTCACAGAGTATACATTCAAGAGGGAGATTTTGAAATTCATATGCCTTATTTTGTAAGCAACCCTTAAAAGCGTGGGTGAGATTCATTTAAATCATTTCCTCCACCCAAAGAACTTGAACTTGCTAGACACGAACTAAACCAATCTAACCTGTTCTTCAATATATCAGGATCTGCTGGGAAGTTAGCCAACCAAGAAGAAATAACAACTGTCTAATGTAGTAAGGACAAAAATCACATATAGCATAACCAGGCAAAAATGTAGTTAAGGAAACTCACATGGATCTCATTCCAACATAGGCTAAAATTCTGTAGATGCTGAGTACCAGAATCAAACTTGCCCACCAATGGCAAGAGAACCAGACAGTGAATTGTGTACTTGAAAAAAAAAATGACCTTACTTTATATTGTTTAGTGAGACCTTTCGAGGTGTGGTCTCAGTAAATGCCAAAAATAACAAGGAGAATGTCTGGAAAAAATTTTTGCTATCCCATACCTGAAGGCTGGTATACCTGTGTGGTTGAATTACATTGTATTATCCCTGAGGCTGAGAGAATTCCTGAAAAAGAAAACTAAATGTAAGTGTAGGAGTAAAAATAACACCAATACTGGAAATTCTACAGTAAAATTAAGGCAAGAAGAGAATTGACACCTTTATTTCCACTTTTAATAAATATTGACATTTGAAACATTGATAATGTATTAAAAAGAAAAATTTCAATGGACTCCCAAAGATTTTGAGCCTTCTGGAAATTTTGAAGATACATTCACATAAATCTAAACTATAAAACACTAGGAGTATGCAAGTTAAGGATTCCCTGCCTTCACTTAAGGGGGAAAAAAAGATATTGTGCAGAAGATAGGATGTATGACCTATGATCTCTACAAATTTGGATTTGTTGTACATAAATGACAACAATTCTCTAATTAGTGTTATTTAAGGAGCATTACAAAGACTCTTTTGAAATTTCTCCCACAAATATTCTGGTTATAATAGTTATTTTAGTTCAACACAGCTAAAATACCTTAAATACTCCAATGGGTCATGCCCTATCAGGCTGTTATAAAACCTAACTTTTATTTTGCTGATGCGTACACCAGGCAACATTGCATAGTAGAGCTTCTCACAGGAATCTGAATGGGGATACTGCACAAACTTTGATAACAAAGAAAAGTAAGAAAGGAAGAAATCAGACACACTCTAGGAAGGTCAGAGAGGTCTGGCGTTTGTATCTTTAGGATTCTTTGGCAATGTAGAAAATCAAGTCGAAATTGGTTTTGTAGAGGAAAACAAACAAAATGAGACACAATACAAAAAGAGAAGACATCAATAACAAACATAGTTGATTTGGTCACTATATCCCTGAAATACTCATTCTAAAACTTAGGACACAAAATCTAATTGTCTTAAAAATTGTGTCCAGTCAACAATCTCACTCTCAGCTTTACTTCTAATTAAATTCCAAACACACACACAAAAAATAGAGATTATCCGGCTCAAAGTGTTCAATTATAGGATCTGGAAGCTGAGATGCAGGAATGTTAAAGAACATGCCCAGAGTTACTCAATGAATCAGTTGTAGAGTCTTCTTCAGACAATTAGGTCAGCTTTTTTCTTGTTGCTCTATGCCAATGTATGCTAATCTTTAGTTATTCCTATTTCCTCTTTGTATTCTGCCTCCTTTTAATAGCATCAATGTTATCATTTTTCCCTAAATTGACTTTTTTTCCTTAATATTCTTACATAAATAAAAAAAGTCTCTCAAGTTCAAATACCACAAACAAGAAACCAAAATTGTTTGCTGTAAATACAAAGTAACATTAAATATATATGCAATAAAATAAAAACAGCAAAAATGGTGCAAACTCCTTAATCCAAAAAGCTGACATATGAGTTTTCCAGTGTTCTCAAAACTTTTGAGAATTGGCATGATGCCATAAGTGGAAAAATCCATATCTGACTCCATGTGATAAATTCCCCAAATGCAGATGTATAACACAGTTTATTTGACATCTCCAAGAGCACAAAAAGCCCCACCCAGTTACTGCAGCTGTGTTACACCTTTTCCTTGCATGCCAATATCCCTCTATGCAAGAAAATTCGAAATTCAAAAACAGGTCTTGTCACCAGATGATGGGTAAGAAATGCTAGATTTATCTTTAAAAAATAAAAATAAATAAATAAATAAATAAATAAGTGCTGGACTTACCATGTGCCCTGGCCAGAACCTTACCTGATAAAAATTCAGTCAGAAATCTATTATGCCTTTGTTAAAATGAGTAATTAAAGACAATTCAAGAAAGGTTAACACAAATGGAGATTGCCTCCTTAATATACACACAAAGATCAAAAGTTGTTACTAAAAGAAATAGTTTTGTCTTTATATAATTCAGCGTAAATTAGTGCATTATCTATGGTACTTGTGGAATTGGGTCTTGTATCACCTAATATAATCTTGGATATTACCAGTGGCACATATCCCATATTTCTGGAACACATTGATCAGTGGTATCATGGGATTGATAAACTCAGTCATATGATACTGAACCAATGATTGTATTTAAAATTCTATTAAGCTGGCTTAAGTCTAAATTATTTAGGATATTGATAATTAAATTCCACATCCAAAACACAAATTATTTGATGTGAATGATACAGTGTTGATTTCATTTCTTAAGATGAGAAGATGATTTAGGAATCAAAGCTCTCTGTCTTGCAAGTGACTTAATAATCTTTAGCTAGTAGTGTGATTATACCTTAAGAGATCAGTCCTTCTCATAGTTCTTAGCATGGAGAGTCCTAACCCAAGCACAACATGCTCGTGATATCATGGCTACTGACAAGGCCATGGTCTGATACATAAGAAAATATCTTTACTCTGTCATCTCAACATCTGGACTCTGTTGGGCTCCCTGTTCTAGAGCATATCTAGCTGTCAGACGATGAAATTGAATAAAAAATGTGCCAACAACTTAAAAATCTTTAATACCTAGAAGGATAACACAGAGAAAAGTTATTGCTAGGGAAAGAGAGGAAATATTTCATTTATCTGGGATACTGATACTGAACTATTTTAATTTGTGGTATATTGAAATCCCCCAGGATTCATATGTCACCAGTGTTAGGATATAGAGACTTTTTGATGGTGTTTATGTTCTGAGAGCTTTTCTCTCTTATGAATGAGCTAATAACCTTACAAAAAAGACTTGGTGGAGAGAATTCATCTCTTTTCTGCCCTTCCACATACCAGATGATAATGCCTTGATTTTATGATATCCAGGACTCCAAACTATGAGTGACACATTTATATTCTTTGCCAATTACCCAGTGTTAGGTATTGCTATATCAGCATAAAATGGACTAAGACACGATCTAGTAAGAATTCTTGGCCAATTACCACATTTTGTAAATCAGCTCATTGATTCAACATGTAATTGAACCAGATCTAGAAGGCATCACCTCTCAACTCCAGGGCAAACATTGCTAACACTCTCCAACCCAATGCTTGCCTGCTACCCTTTTAAATTAGTGAGTTATAAATAAAATAAAACTTTGTCTTCTCTACATAAAAGTAGCATCATGAATAAACTTGATTATACAATGAAGAGCATTTACCTTGGAGTCAGAAACTAAAGTTGGAATAATTAATTAGTTTAGGTCTACTACTTAATAGCTTTGTGAGAAATCACTCAACAAAGCATGGTTCCTTACTAAGAAATGAGAGATAATTACACTGTACTCATGGATTGTTATGAGAATTAAATTGAGTTAACATTTCAGGTTAGTTGAACCAGTTTAAATATTGGTTTAATTAATTCATATGTTCATTCATTAAAATTTCATGATTCCTCAAAGTTTTTCTTCTTTATTCTCCCACGATAATACTGTAAATAGCTTTTCTGTGCCTCAGCTCAAAGTAACTTTGAAAAATTAAGCATATAAGTAGGCTAAGACATTCCGCATTTAAAGAATAGGGGAATTAAATTGATGAAACTATTTTTCAAAAATATTTTACTGTATTAACATTTGTATATTACTACATCTTAAGACAACTTCTTCAAAGAATGTTGAGTTTTTATTGACTATATGCGAGCAATAAACCAACATCAAGGCTACACTAAAGTAGAAAATGTTTCAAAATACCATTAAACTAGAATAAACTACGTAATGAAATATCTGAATTTATTTTTATAAATAATGTAAATCTCAGAAGACTTCATCCTTTCATATTCTGACAAAGGATTAAACCATTTTTTCAAAATTATAAATGCTACATTAGAGGTGAAGGAATCACTATGAACTCCAATTTAGCTTATATATACAAATGTTTATAGATGAGCATAGATACATAGATTAGCATATAATCAAAGGATCCCTTGCTTTGTCAGTTGAGAGAGTGTAAAAGGAACTACCTCCTCATAACATCACATCCTAATAAGATATGTAGGGAAATGATGATTCTATTATTATGCCAGTATGGTAGAGAGAAAAAGGGTTGTCAAAGTCCACCCAAATATGTTACTAGGAAAACATTTAATACCTGTTCAACTGACCCTAATATAAGGAGATTATTGTGAACTTTCTGGCTGAGACAAATATACTCAGAAGAGTCTTTAAAGTAGAAGAGGCAGGCAAAAAAAAAAAGAACCAGAAATGTTTTAACATGAGAAGAAACCCACTGCCACAGCAAGCTTTGAGCTAAAAGATGCTAGAAGCCTCTACAAAGAAAAAAAGAAATTCTACTCTGTAACCTACCACAAGCATTTATATTCTCCAATGTTTAGCCCAGTTAAACATGTTTTGAAATTCTGACCTCTTGAATTAAAAGGATAACAAAATTTATGCTGTTTCATGCCACAAATTTTGTGGCCAGTTATTATAATAGTAAATGCAAGCCAGAAAAACACAAGATGATCCTGAAACATCTTAGAGTTCCAGAATATAAAAAAATGCTTTTACAAATGAAAAGAACTACAACAATGAGGTGAGTCAAAGGGATTCAGAAGCCTAGTAAAGGAACTCCAATGACTAAACCTGGGATAATATGAACAATAAATTAATAACATAATATTGTATTATAACCTAAAGCACTGTATAAATATCCATGAACCCATAGCAATGAAATAAATAATTGATAAATAATGAGGAATAAACAAATCTCCATGTAGTATCCCAAGCAATTTTCCTCAAGGAAAAAAAAAACTCTCCACTCTTTAACCCTAGGCTATAGATTGTTACCTCCTTCCAGCGAATACAGTGCAGGGACAAAGAAGAATAAATTGAGGATAAAGGTTCTTGACAAGTCCCACCTCAGCTAGGAAACCGAGGTTAACATTAACAGCAAGTTGTGCTGACAAGCATATCCTTTTTGATCTGATGTGATGAGAATAACCCTTAGTCTTCTTTTCCAAAAAAAAAAAATCATGAACTCAACCTAATCATGAGGAATAACTCATACAAACTGCATTTGAGGAACATTCTGCAGCACTTGATAGTTATTCCGCAGACATTCCTAGAATGTCTCAGTAGCTATCACAACTAAGCAAAGTTGAAGAAGGGTGTTTGGAGTGTCGTCAACTAAATTGGAGTTCCAGTACCAAAACATTTTAAACTCAGCCTAGTGAAAAATAAAGGCCAGAGAAACATGTCTCCAGTTTGCCTTCCATGGACCACACTTTTTGCCTCAACAACTTACTGCTCATAGCTATCCATACCCAAAGATTCCCTCACATGAGAAACTTGTTTAGGATGGCAAATGCCCTTGTGGTTCTGTCTGACCCTTATCTCACTTATTACTGCCTGATCATTGTCTATCTCTGGGAGCCCAATCTTGAATTCCTTCGTTTCTTAGCGGAAAATCCAGCCCACAATAGTCCCCAGATCTTCAGATGTATTATGTAAATTCAGTACACAACCAAAATAGAAAATGTGTTCAGACTTTTACTTAACGCTTCTGGACAGTGAGAGTTCAATGAGTCAGAAGGACTTTGGTTTGAATGTGTCTTCAAAGTTCATGTGTTGAAAATTTAATCCTTGTGCAACTGTATTGACAGGAAAATAATTAAGGAATGGTTAGATCAGGTCTGGGGTTGTGGCTCAAGTAGAAGAGCACTTGTCTAAGTAGAGGTCCTCAGTTCAAACCATAGTTCCACCAAAAATGAAAAGTGATTAGATCATAAGGGGAATGGATTTATGCAGTTACTCAGTAAAAGGATTATTAAGAATGAGTGACTGGAAAACATGTTGTTTGTCCCTCTTCCTCTCCCTCTTCCTTAGCCCATACTTTTACCCCCTGTCTACCTCATTCTTAACTTTCCCATCATATGACACCCTACATGTTATGATGCATCAAGAAGGTCCTTACCAGCTCAACCCTTCAATTTTGGACTTGCCAGTCTTTAGAAATACAAGCCAAATTAATATGATCTATAAATCCTCAATCTGTGATACTCTGTTCTAATGGCACAAAACAGACTAAAACAGACGGGTAGTTCTATATCAGAGTATGAATGGAGAGTCAGAGAGGAAAAGGAGAGATCTGCAAACCAATACCCTAAGTGGGCCTAAGATATAATCAAAACATGTCCCCTGCGGTGGATATTTATTAATTGGTGGATTTATAGCAAGCAGTCTCTTTGTGACTTAACTGCAGAACCTGTGCAGAGTGTCAATGTTAGCAGGGCCAGCCGAGGGCTGTTTGTATCTAGCTAATCCACAGCAAGGTGGTCACTAGGAGGAAGTTGTATAGGGCAGATATGTGGATCAACCACATTGAGGAACTAGGAGAATGTACTCAACGAGACACTGTGTCAAGGGTAACTGAGCTCTACTGAACAAAGATGTTCAACTTATATTCAAAATGAAGCAGATATAGCACAAAACTACAATAATTCAATACAAACATCATGACAATTGAATATTACGTGTCAGGACTGGAAACGCAGCTCAGTAATAATGTGCTAATTTAGCATGCACAAACCATGGGTTAAATCCCCAGCACAACAAAAATAAAAACTTAAATGAATACATAAGTAAATAAATGTATTGTGGTATCATGAATGGAATTCTGAAAGAGGAAAGATCATTGGTTAAAAACTGAGGAAGTCTGAATGAACTAAAGTTAACAATGCATCCGTATTATTTTAGGAGTTGTGCTAATCTGTGGCTCTGTGTATAGGGCATAAGGAAATACTTTAAACTATCATTGAAATTTCAATAGCTCTAGAGGTCCTAGATTCCAAAAGCTCCTAAGCAAAAATGTTTATTTATAAAATGCAAGAAATTTTAGAGAAATATTTTATGCAAGATTTTAAAAAAAGTGACAGTTTGGTGATTAATTGGATAAAATATAATTTTAAGAAGTAATAAATGAATTGCAGATTATGCTGAAGTTTTGGGTCTGAATGGTCAAGTGAATGTAATAAAGTAAGAAGTGGGAAAGTTAAGAGAATAATCTTGCTTGCATTTGAGCAAATGGTAAGTTTGGAATCCATAACAATGTGTGATATTAATATATCATGATAAATTCAAGTATAAATATACTTAGCAGATGGAGATGAAGAATTCAATGTTAGATGAAAGTTCATAAATAGAAATGTAGTTGTAGCTGTAATCAATCAGCTAATAAATATACATGGAACAACTACTTATAAGGCCTAGGATAGATAACAGTGAGAAAGTATTTACTAAAATATTATCAAGGAATTTGTCCACATAAAGGAAATGACATAAAATAGTGAATATGCCTAAGTAAGACCTAACTAGGAGTTTATTAGAGGACAAGATTAATATACTACGACACTTAATTATCATTATGAGTGAACTTACTTAGTAAAAGATGATAGCCTGTCCTCAAATTCATGTGAATGGATTAATTGCTAGAGGTTGCATCAAAAGTGGGGTTTTAAGGTAGTATTTAGGATTAATGATGACATAGTATAAAGCCATGATCTAATGGCATTATTGTCCTCATAAAAGAGGGATACCAAAGGGATTGCTCTTTTTCTTCAATCTGATTTTCATATCCACAAATGAAAAAAAAAGAACTACACATAAAGTTATATCAAGAAGTTGGCTGTCTGTAAGCCAGAAAGGAAACCATCAGCAGACAACAAATTAGTCATCACCTTGATCTTGCAGCCTCCAGTCTGTGAGAAAATAAAATTCTGTTGCTTAAGCCACTCAGGCCATGATATTTTGTTGTGGAAACATGAGTTGATTAAGACAAAAGAGAGTAAAATAAGGAAGCTTGCATAATCAGAATAGAAAACATAAAGCAAGATAATGTAGCAAAAAGTATGTCAATAGAAAACATTTCTTTGGTTATAAATATTTCTTGGGAACTTACACAAGATATTCTATTAGACCCTAACAGTAAGGAAAGAAACCGGATGCAACCTATTTACATTCTTCCATATATATACAAAGTAAGATAAGTAAGCCTGAGGAAGATCATGACAAGTGCTACAAAGACAGATAGAATAAGAGTAGATGTGTTTAGTACAGTTATGTCTTTAGCAAAGAACTCTCTGAGAAGATGTTTTCAGGCTAAGAGCTGAATGATGAAAATGAGCTAGCAGTGTAAAATGCGGATATAAAATGTAGCATTTATACTACATTTTATATTGAAAGTACTTGAGGATATACATATATATATGTATATATATATACATATATATATATATATATATATATATATATATATATATATATATATATATATATATATTGCCAGTCGTGGAGCCTGAACTCATCTTGGGCACTGTCCCTCAGCTCTTCAGCTCAAGACTAGCGCTCTACCACTTGAGCCACAGTGCCACTTCCAGCTTTTTCTGCTTATGTGATGTTGAGGAATGGAACCCAGGGCCTCATGCATGCAAGGCAAGCACTCTTCCACTGAGCCACCTTCCCAGCCCCACTTGGGGATATTTGAGAACCACAGAAGGAGTCTATCAGACTGACATCAAATGAACAAGGGAGACTATGATAGATGAGAGGTAACATTGTAAAAGTGTATGAAACCATCCCATCCCATTTTGTAAGCCAGCCTAAGAGCTATGTTTTCATTTCCAAAGCAACAAGGATCCAGAGAATTGAAATTATTTAAGAGGAAGTGTCATGCTTGATCTATGCTCATTATCTATCTCGTTATCTATGCTCACTAATTATTGCAATTGAAAAAATGCTTTTGCCAAAGAGCAAGATAAGAACTTCAGTTGTGAAGCTATTTCTAATAAAATAGGAAACAATTATGGTGAATTCATAGTAAGGTGTAAAAATAAACAAAAGTGGCAAAATTTGAGATTGTGTTTAGTGATGGACATACATAGAGCCTGTAGATAAAAGAGAATTTTAAACTGATTCTTGATGTTTTTATTTTTGTTTTAAAAAATGGATGAAAGATAGTACCAAGTATTGAGATAAGGAAGAGTAGCAAATGACATGATTTGTGAAGGAAATCAAAAGCTCAGATTTGGACATTGGAAAAGAAACTAATAAGCTGGAGGCTGGGGGCTCATCCCTGTAATTCTAGCTACTCAGGAGGCTGAGATCTGAGGATCGATATTCAAAGCCAGCCTGGGCAAGAAACAAAGTCTGTGAGAAATTTATCTCCAATAAGCCACCAATAAGCCAATTAGAAAACCAGAAGTGGCAGCCTTGAGCTGAAGAGCTGAGGGACAACACCCAGGCCCAGATTTCAAGCCTCACAACTGACCAAAAAAAAAAAAAAATAGACACTAATATTAAAAACAGTTGACATATTCAATGTGCTTAAATCCATGAGACTTCTTAAGGGAAAGGCTTTAATGGAAGACTACTTCTGAGCCTTGGCAAAGAGATGAAGAAGAAGCAACAGCCAGATCAGAGGAAAACCAGAAGGAAAGGTCACAGCCAGGGGAAGGAGAGGTTTCAAGTCATCACATAAGGTGAGAATAGCAAAGTTAGGCTTGGCCAGGCAGAGATGGTAAGGGAGCATGACAAAGGTAGTCCCAGTGCAGAGGTGGAAACTGGGAGTAAGATGAGAAGCTAGATTAGAATGAAATGAAGAATTAACTGGAAGTAAGAAAGAGGGGATAGTGGTCAGGATAATTTTTAAAGGCTGCAACAAAATGGAGTCATGTCTGTAAAACCATAGGTCTGTGGAAATATTTACTTTTGTTTAACGTGGTGAATTTTAGTTAATAGATTTGCTCAGGAGATTGATGTTAGACAAAAGAGCCAATTGTCTAGTCCATAAGAAAACAAGAGAGAGTTGAATCCAGAGAAAAGTACACAAATTTCTATTTGATGGGGGCTGAGATATTTCCTTTACCACTATGAGGAACAGGACATAGGTCCTGTTTGGTTAGCATTAGTGGGGGAGATGAGAGAGTTTACCTTTGATGCTTTTTATTATCTCAGTTAGATCTGGGAAGGTTGTAAAGGGTGAAGGGCTGGTTTGAAACAGTCATCTGAGAGAATGAAAAGCAAATTTACTAGGAAAACATATATAAGTGCTAGTCAGTACTGAACAACTGGATGGTTTTTTTAAGTGAATTTGAAGTATTATCAGTCAACCCAATTTTTTCCACCAGTGTTCAAGCTATTGAAGGGCATATCCAGAGAGGGACAATACTTTGAGATTACATTGAGGTTAAATATTTGCAGAAATGGAAGATCAGGTATTTGAATTAGAAGAGCAGGAGGTGATAGTCATAAAGTAGGGCTCTTCATATTTAACAGGTGATTTCATTAGTGATGACGAGTTTTGATGTTTATATGAATAATTGGCAAAGATGGAGTTGAGGAAGATAGTGGCAAGAGAGCATAGAAGCCCACAAAGCATTTGCTCATCTAAGATTTGTGTCTGAACTTTCTTGAATCATACGGTCTTTTAAATAAAGAATATGGAACATACACTGGAATATGTGTTAATAAATCACAAATATTCTATTGTAAACATACATTTGTTATAAAATTTAAAACATAAAACATATTCATGAAGGATCTATATTAAAGTTTATTATTTAATCTTATTCATTCTTTTGTTCTCTCACTAGAAATTTATTCATCATTAACAGTTAAATACGCTTTATTTTCAAACTTCTAATATAAAATTTGTAGTCAAGTGATTTGAATTTCTGGTCTCAAAGTTTACTGTATATCAGTTTGCAATTTGAATGACTTTTCTAACTGAAAAGGAAACCTCACAAAAATATTTATATCCAAATGAAGGAAATATATCATTGGCTGTGTTTACTCAACTGTAATACTAATTTTCAATCCATTTACCAAGCATACAGAAGTTTTCAATATAAATGATAAATACTGTAGTAAATTTCAATTTTCCCTTATGTTACTTGGGTTTCTTGTAAACGAATCAAATAATGTAACATTCTTATGCAACAAACCAATTTAAAACTTACTGATATATTTTATTTGGGAAGATTAAGTTAGAAAATACTTCTTGAGTATAAAGATAAGTTTTTATATGAGCTGTGATTAATCATTTTCAGTTATTTCACCAAAAATATAAATTTTTCAAACTTTGTAGTAACAGCTAAAATAATGAGGTTTTTTATTCTGGAAGAGATCCATTAAATATCAGAGATTTTCTAAAAAGCTACTAGGTAAAATATATACTTGTAGAAATTCCTGTATTTTAAAATTGTTTTAATAAAGGAAAATGATTTACTCACTCAGGGCTCACCAGTCTCTGGGCATTGTGAAATTATCCCAGCAGCCATTATGGGAATGCATTGTAGAATTCAACCAATTTTACCCAAGTGAAACACAGCAGTAACTTTCATCCTGCTCCACAATTCTCTTTGGATATTTGGCAAAATGCCCAACTAGAAATCTGGAGGGAAATAAAGATTCATAGAGTGAGCTTTTGCATTAGTTAATTGTTCCACAAAATATGCACTAATATCGTGTGGGTGTGTGTATTAATGTTTATTATGTGAAATTGACTCGTGTGAATATGGAGGTTGAGAAAGTTCTACAATGTGGTATCTATAAGCTGATAACCCAGAAAAACCAGTGATATACACATAAAGCCAGTCATACACTCACTCACACACACACACACACACACACACACACACACACACAGTTTCTGAAAGCTTGAATGTCATGTCATATAGTTCCACAAAGTATTGGATGCTTCAGAATGATAATCTTGCCTTCTTGGCTAATGAGATGGTTGCTGTGAACTCCTGGGATTCATCACAAAGACTAACAAGGACTAAGGTATGCTTCAGTGGTTGGAACTTTTCATCTCCAACCCTTACACTCCAGGGGAAAGAAGCTAAAATTTGAATTGATCACTAATGTCCAATGCTCTAATTAATCATGAAGGAAGCTTCTGAGCAAGACACAGTCCACTAGAAGATTCTCAGTTAAAGCCTATATATTTCAACAAGTCACTTCATGGTAGTGGGATAATCATCAGACAATAATACCCTATGGTGAAGGAGGGAATTATTGTTCAATACATGAGAAAATAGTATTCATAACTTATGAGTAATCACCTCTTGAGAATAGAGAGCACAAGGCTTTCTAAATCAAAGCAAATCTGTCTCAAATAACACGAGTTAATTTCTAATTCATCATTTAAATATAAAATGGAGGTTCATTGGCACTATGGACTCATTTGTGTACCATGTATTATTTTTTTGTGTTCTAAGAATTGAACACAAGATCTTGCCAGAGCTGGGCAAGTACGTCCACCATAGTTACCTCCCAACATCAGATATGCAGCTATTTATCCTATAAATATAGCTGTTTTTAGCTTCAATTCAAAATATTTAGCATGATACATGTTGTATTTTAATGAGAAAGGTATTTAAGTTATATTTTCTCTCACAAATAAGTAATCTCCATGCCAAATTATTTCTGTTTTAGCATTTAAGTTGAACTTTCTAATTTATGAAAAGCAGTACTATTATTCCAGAAATAAAGCAGAAGAATTAGAATTATGTCCTTAATTCATAAGTTTTACAGCCTTCAGGGACATTTAACTTACAGGCAAAATTCTAAGAGCTACATACTGGCTAAAACTAACAAAAACTTAAGTGTAAGTAAATCATGTTGTTTGGTGTTGCAGTTAAAATGTTGCTTAAGGATCCTAAAATTTTTACTGCCTAATGTAAAAGTAATGTACATCAACATGTGACATTTCAGTCATAATTTCCAACTCCTAATCTATATCCCTAAGGAACCCACTGCAGTACTATGTTGCTAGTATTTGTTTATTTACTGTGTTATAAAACAAGTAAACTTTTTTCAGATTAATTTTTTGGAGCTAACAGTTCATAATTAGGCCACCACTTTCATAGATTCTCCATGAAGCACAGCCTGGCGATACTCTATGTGCTTTTACTTAATCAGAACCCAAACCCAGAAAAGCAAGAATGAGAGTAAAACAGTAAGGTGGATGTGCTGGGATGAATGCACTATCCAATCTCCAATTTTTTGGTAGCAAGCCTAAGTGATTACTTGTCATAGGGCAGTCATGCAAGAGTTGATCTAAATTATTGTATCTCTAAGACAGTCTTTAAAAATATAAAAAGAAGGGGGAGTTTATCTTCCAGGTTTTTTCCCCAAAAATTGAAAAAGTAGTCCCCATAGGAAATGACTCTCTGGTACTTGCAAATTGAGCACATCTGGGTTATGAATGGGTCTTGCAGCCTCACATGTTTCAGAGGCAACAGAAAAGTGCTACAGTAATAGGAGAGAGACAAATGTCATAGACATGAAAAAAGTGCTGCTGGGCTATGGTCTTGTGAAATACCAGAGCATCTCCAGTATTGTGCAAATTGCAACTGCAACAAGGCAGAAGAAGAATTCTAAGGAAGTATCTAGAGTTGTCTGGTTCAGCCAACACTGCTTATGATTTTTTCTCTACTAAAAAGTAATAATTATACCATAAATACAGATTCAGAAAACCTGAATATTAAGAAAGATGTAAAATTTTCTATTTTACACTGTTGAATTTTCTTTCAAAATTTTGGTTTGTTTCTATTTTATTACTCATATAATGATTGATTATTTTTTTCTAAAATTATTTACTGAAATTTCAAAAGTACAGAAATACAGATTTTCAAGTAAAAACCGATCCTTAAATCTTAAGCTACTCAGTTACAAAGACATACCTTTGTGAGAAAGTACTGTTGGGTTTATGACCCTTCCAGATTACTTTCTTCATGTATCGACACAGCTGGTCTGCATATATGTGCTTACATATACATATATGTACATAATGTACATATACAGCACATAAATTATATATTTTATGTATATAGGGTTATGTATCTACATATTATTCATTATCTTGAATTATTCACTCAATTATATTTGCACATATTTCCACTTTAGAATGCATAGAAATACTCACACAGGTGGCTCATGCCTACAAGCCTAGTTACTCAGAAGGTTGTGATCTGAATCTATTCAGGGCAAGCCCAGGCAGGAAAGTCTATGGGATACTTAGCTCCAATTAACTAGTAAAAACTGAAAGTGGAGCTGTGGCTCAAGTGGTAGAGTGCCAGCATGCAGGCCATGAGATCAAGCCCCAGTACAGCGAGAGAGAGAAAGAGAGAGAGAGAGAGAGGTATTGATTTCAATAATTTTATTATTATTTATGATTTTATTATCATTAAGTAGTTTTCAAGTATTACATATCATGAGCACACAAAGCATGGCTTTCAGTTCTTTCCATTATTGTAGGCAATTCTTCATATGAAGTATTTGTTATTGGAGATTATGGGTATGGAGAAAAAATCACTTGGGTTTGTATTCCAAGTCTGTCACGTCTTTATTCTACTTAAACAAGTAGAAACCCTCCCTGGACTGTAGCTTCTTCTTTAATAAAATAAATAATACTATTTACCTTTTAGGTTTGTTGTCAGGAGAATTGTGTTGAACATTGAGGAAATCTCTAATCCAGAGAAAGTGTCCAATTAATGTTTATTATTATTATATATAAGCATTTCTGTCAGCCTCATTTTTAGTAAGATACTATTTCAAGGATATATGAATCATACATTTTCAATACTGACAAATTATCGTATAGACTACCATTAACCATATATATATATATACATACATACATACATACATACACAAATCTTGTCAGCATCCAATGTCATTTAAGTTAATTATTGCAGAATGAAGCAGAATGTCATGGTGGTATATCATGATTGAGACAAAAGCAGGGACTGGAACCTGGATAACCTTTCAAGACATGAAACTGGTGACTCACTTCCTCCAATGAGGTCTCATCCCCTAAAGCTTCTACTGCCTCCCAAAACAACATCGCCAGTTGGGGACAATGCACTTAAAGCATGAACTTGTAGGATGCTTCATATTTAAGTCATATAGGCAAAGGATTTCGTTTGTAGAGAACAGCTTCTAACTATTCCTAGATAATATAACAAGTTACCTTTTTTTAGAAATAAACTAAACCATACAATAGTTCAAAAGCATAAACAGAATAAGACAGCTCCCAATTAGTAGGTAATGTTGAGAGGAATTCTATTCCAAACAATTATTCAGAGAGCCAGGATGAAGGCAGTTTGTTTGTCTTTCACAAATTACTTCCCAGGTCACCCTAAGCAGCATTGTCAGTCTGAGAAAAGGATAAAGAACATGTCTAAACTTGTTTGTGCCATTTCCAGTGAATATTTGCAAGAGATATATAATATTGATATGTAAGAACGTATCAACATCTTCTGTCCCCTGCTGTGATATGGTGAGATAGACACACCACTACTGTGATAGTCTTGCTAAAATGTCAAACCTGAATGCAGTCATTGAAGAAACAACAGACAAACATACAGGGGAACATTCTCCAAAATACCTACCAGTACTTTCAGTAGTGTCAGGGTCATGAAAAGTAAGGAGGTGAAAGTCAAAGAACAACTAAGAACTCTCACATATTGGAAGAAACAAAGAAGACATTACAAGTAAGTGTATTCAAAAACATTAGAAGGATAGTTGATGACAACTTCATAAGATCTGCATATTAATTAATAGTATTTTCTCAATATTAATTTCTTGCTTGATAATTATTCTCAGGTAAGATTGCAACATGTGAACATGATTACTTTGTAATGTTGTCTATTTTTTAATCCTGAAAAATTTTTTCAAACTAAAATGTTGAAACACATGGACATACACATGAAATACTATTATGTTCCTATGTAGATGGAAAAGCTATTACCAAAGATAAAGAGGATTGTGAAACTCATTTCAATTGTTACTAAAATCTCATCAGATGTATGTAGATTTGTCTATAACTTTTGAAAGTTCAGTGAATACATCTCAAAATGTAAATGTTTGATTTGCCTTCAGGCATATAGATCTCAAGTTTAACTTCTTTTTTTATTTTTTTATTTTATTGTAAAGGTGTTACGGGGTTACAGTTTCATAAGTAAAGTAATGAGTACATTTCTTTTCAAACAGTATTACTCCCTCTCCCTTGTTTTTCTCCCACTTTCCTCTCCCCTGAATCTCCTCCATCCCAGTTGTAAGGTTTGTTTCCAACGTACTAGGGTTTATCCTATTCCATCCTGTAATGTTTTCAGAGTGTCTGCTTTGACTTGGAGGTCTTTGATCCATTTGGAGTTGATTCTGGTGCAGGGTGATATATAAGGATCTAGCTTTAGTTTTCTACAAGAGGTTAACCAGTTTTGCCAGCACCATTTACTGAAGAGGATGTTTATCTTCCGATCTATTTTTTTAGCTCCCTTATCGAAGATTAGATAGCTATAGGTCTGTGGGTTCATTTCTGGTTTTCAATTCTATTCCATTGGTCCTGAGGTCTGTTCTTGTGCCAGTACCAAGCTGTTTTGATTACTATGGCTTTGTAGTAGAGTTTAAAATTTGGTATTGATATTCCTCCAGCACTGTTCTTTCTGTTAAGGATTGTTTTTGATATTTGGGGTCTTTTATTGTTCCATACGAATTTTTGGATTGCCTCTTCTATTTCCTTGAAGGATGAGGTTGGAATATTGATAGGTATTGCGTTGGATTTGTAGATAGCCTTGGGAAGTATTGCCATTTTCACGATGTTAATCCTTCCAATCCAGGAGCATGGAAGGTTTTTCCACTTTCTAAGTTCTGTTTTTATTTCTTTTTTTCAGGTTTTTAAAGTTTTCATCATAGAGGTCCTTCACTTCTTTGGTTAATTCCTAGGTATTTTATTTGTTGTGGAGCAATTACAAATGGAATTGCTTTCCTGATTTCAGCCACGCTTTTCTCATTGTTGGCATACAGAAAAGCCATTGATTTTTGAGGGTTAAATTTTTTTTGGTTGGTCATGGGGCTTGAACTCTGGGCTTGGGTACTGTCCTTGAGCTTTTCAGCTCAAGGTGAGTGCTCTACCGCTTGAGCCACAGTGCCACTTCCAGTGGTTTATTGGAGATAAGAGTCTCATAGACTTTCTTGCCTGGGCTGGCTTTGAACCGAGATCCTCAACCTCCTGAGTAGGTAGAATTACAAGTGTGAGCCACTGGCGTCCACCTTGAGGGTTAATTTTATACCCTGCTATTTTGCCAAAGTTCTGAATCAGCTTGAGTATTTTGGGAGTGGAGTCTGTGGGATTCTTTAAATATAAGATCATGTCATCTGCAAAGAGGGAGAGTTTTACTTCATCTTTCCCTATTTGGATCCCTTTTATGTTTGCATCTTGTGTTATTGTGGTAGCTAGGCATTCTAATACTAAATTGAAGAGAAGTGGAGAGAGTGGACATTCTTGTCTCATTCCTGAGCTAAGAGGAAATGGCTTTAGTTTTTCACCATTAAGTATAATGCTGGCTGTAGGTTTGTCATAAACAGCCTTTATTGTATTGAGGAATGTTCCCTGGATTCCTAGTTTTTCCAGAACCTTCATCATAAAGGGGTGTCAAATGTGTTTTCTGCACCTATTGAGATACCATGTGGTTCTTATCCTTGCTCTTGTTGATGTGATGAATTATATTATTTGCGTATATTGAACCAGCTTTGCATCCCTGAAATTAATCTTGTTTGATCACTATGACCCAGCAATCCCACTTTTGGGCATTTGCCCGAATGATCACAAACAAGACCATACTAAAGCTATCTGTACAACTATGTTTATTGCAGCATTATTTACCATAGCTAAGATATGGAACCAACCCAGATGCACCTCAGTAGATGAATGGATCAAAAAAATGTGGTATATATACACAATGGAATTCTATGCCTCCATCAGAAAGAATGCCCCATTTATTAGGAAATTGAAAGACTTGGAAAAAATTATATTAAGTGAAGTAATCCAGGCCCAAAGATGGGAAGGGATCATAAGGGGAAACAAAGGAGGAGGCAACAATGCTTGGTAAGAGATGTACTCATTACCTTGCTCATGTAATTGTAACCCCTCTGTATGGTATTTTCACAATAAAAATCTTTTTTGTTTAGATTTCACTACATAAAATTTATTTTTATATAAAAATGTATTAATACCCTTATCTACTTTTAGATTGGTTAACTTATGAACCCATTCCCTTGTAGAATACACATTGGTATTGAAAGTTTAAAGAAATGTAAAAAAACAAATAAATAAACAAATAAAAAACAATGAACAGAAAATTTGAATACATTTACTTTAGCAGAGTAGATGTGCCGTCCTGGTTTGTAATGCCCAAAGAAGTTGAGTGATATCCTGGGGTTTTTTTCATGCCTCTAGTTCTAAGGTGTTTCCAGAGAATATTACTGTTCCTCATCCAGGATTATATTCTGTAGACAGAATTTTCAGCTCAACTGGCTAAGGTCTTTTCAGTGTAGGTACATGAAACAGTTAATAAATATTGAGTTCAAATGACATGGGAAAACATGGTTTTCCCCAGAAATGATCAAAGAATCTCAGACAATAGTAAGGACTAGAAAGTTGAGAGTATGGACTATATGTTTTCAGTCATGAAGTGAGAAGCAAATTGTAACTATTTTCTAGTACTTTGTCTAGAACACTAAATTCGTTAGGCTAGGCTTACTAAAGGTAATTTGACTCTAAATGTAATCATGGAAGCATAATGGAAATTTATTTCTCTCATGCATTAGCAGGCCAAGGTAACTGAAGATGTGCATGCCTCCTATGGTGCTTTCTGGGCATCAACATCAAGCAAGTGAAAGCAGAAGGACCACATAGGATCATATAGACTGGGTTTTTAAGTGGACCTTAGGTCAGGGAACTGTGACTCATGTTTGTAATCCTATCTACACAGAAGATTGAAAGCTGAGGATTGCAGTTCAAAGCCAGCCCAGGCAATAGTAAAGCCTATGAGACTCTTATCTCTAATTAACTACCTTAAAAAGCTAGAAGTAGAGCTGTCGCTCAAGGGGTATTGTGCTAGCCTGGAGCAAAGAAGTTCAAGGGCACAGCTTAGGCTCTGTGTTCAAGCCCCAGAATCTATTCAAAAATAAAATGGCCCTTAGTACTTAGATTCATTTGTTTAGACTCAGGTTTGTGGAAATAACTGCAAGAAATGTTGGGTAACTTTTAGAAGTTTGCCCAGAAATTTAAAAATTGGATCTAGCAAAGAGCAGTTTAACCTGTGTCGAACAGAGACTTCCATATACACATTTTATATAAACCATTAAAATTTCTAATTTTCTAGACTCAAGGAAAAATGTAAGATATACATCAGAGTCTTTGTGTTTACTAGAAGCATTCATGGGTACTCTGGATTATAGATTTTTATGTTAACAGGAATATTCTATTCAGTCATATGTGTCCTAAGATATATAACCTATATTTTGTGATAGACAGGGGAGGAGGCAGATTGTCATAAAAGAAGCACTCCCTTAAAAAGAGTTGTTGAGAGGTGGGGAGGAAAGGAATGGTAGGAGAAAAACAAAGGAGGAGGCAACAATGCTTGATAAGAAATGTACTCATTACCTTGCTCATGTAACTGTAACCCCTCTGTACAGTATCTTTACAATAAAAATGTATGTTAAAAAAAGTTGCTATGTATATGAAAGATATTAAATGGAAACAACTTCATTTCTCTGAGTAATAGTATTGTCTTTAAAATACCTTCCTTTAGTCCAAATTATATTTGCTTCAGAATTTTAAAACTCACTTCTAGTTTCTACTCTATTTAGTGACTTTGTGAAGTATGCAAGCTGATTTCTCTATTGTATATATTTATTCATCAGCAACACGGAGATCACAAGAATAGTTTTGTCCTACTAGGGTATGAAGTCGAAATGAGATGCAATATTCAACCAACAAGTCAATAAATTACTATGCAGACTCAATTTGTACACAAACATTAGTGATCTGATGATCTGAGTGTCAAAGATCCAACCCAGAGTTTTTTCTTATTTCTGACATTACCTCATGCTGTTGACCATAGCTGTTGACTTTCAGGGCACTGTGCCAGAGATACCTTTTTGTCTTTTTATTCCGTTTCTGGTTTCCTGTTAATTTTTTTTACTTCTGTTTTTATTTTAAAAAATCCATTCTTTAGCAAATGTATTTCACTTGATTGTGATTTTTAATTTTCCTCTAGCCAGAGCCCCATCACTTATTTTATTATATTGAGAAATCAGTTCATATAAAAAATTATTAGACCATTTTAAACGACAAATAGGATTGAGAAAAATATTACCAGTACCCAAAAAGATAGTGGAGGGAAGAAATTCATTGCTTCATCTTAATTATAAAAATTATTTGAGGCCAAAATTTTGCTAACATGAAAAGTAAATATAATGAAAGGGACAACTAAATTTTACCATAAAATCTACAGAAATCGAGAAAATGTATGTGGAAATTTACTGAATTATTCTAACAATATAAATACATAAAAAATACATTAAGTTTTCTATGCCCACCACTGTTCCTTTATTTTCAGCTCACTGCTGCAGAGTTGCTGGTTTACTCAGATTTGCCCTAGGAAATAGTCACCAGCTGCCTCATTAGTCTGCTTCCTTGGTATCTTGCCCAATCTAGCTATTTAAGTTTCTGCTCTATTTCAAGAAATGCAGTCAATTAGGGATGGCCACATCTGTTATGATTTGAAAAGAAGAATAAGATTCAAATGACATAAAAGAGCACCTTGATGTTTAATTAACTATAATCAAACCAGAAAATTCTCATTTCAACTACTTACCCTAACATTCTTTCAAAGGATAATATAATCTTTAGGTTACCACTCCACCACCAATTTTGAAATTCCATAAACTAAGGGAAAAAAACTCAAATAAGAAAAATGAACAACACAGCTCATTTTCATGATTTTCACATTTAAAAGCACACACAGAAAAAAAATGCCATCTGTTAAAAATAGTTAATTGAATACTAGTTGGGGGAAAAACAAGTGTAAAATGAGTGTCTTAGCCTGTTTTGATGGCTCCATCTCCTGAAGTGCTGAAAAAAATCAACATAAACACTTTCTCCTTGAACTTTCTGGAGTTTATGTTCTGCATAGGCTGGAATTTTATCAGTTGTATTGATAAAAAACATTCTATATAAAGGGACATATTATAAAGTCTGATTAGTTTAGGTCGAATTTTAAGATGTTCCTTCAAGAATTCCAGCCCAAGATGTGCACATATCTTCTCCCATTAAATATTGCTGTGGGAGGACTTTATAGATGGATGTCTATAATGTTTTGAATCACTGAATATATGGGAGATCTTATAGGTTTAAACTCATCATCTGACTCTTGAAAAAAAAATTTCCTCTGACAGTGCCATTAGTAAAAAGTGGCACCGGGCTGGGTACAGTGGTTCACACCTGTAATCACAGAGAGATGGAGACTGGAAGGGTAATAGTTTGGGGGCCAGCCTGCACCAATAGTTAGTGAGACCACATCAAATGAACTTGGCATGCTGCTAAGCATTTGTTATCCCATCAGTGCAGGGCGTGGGTATGAGGAGTGCAATCCCATGCTCATCCAAGGCAAAAACCAAGATTTTGTCCAAAAAGCACCTAAAGCAAAAAGCAATGAGAGTATGGCTAAGCACAGTACCCAGAATTCAAATCCCATTTAAAAAGTATCTCTCAAAAGTTAAATATAAAAAAGCACAAAATAATAGGCACTTTAATATTCTTCTGAAGAGACACTAAAAATAGACAAAATATTGTTAGAAGAGAAATTTTAAGTCACATGACAAACTTGAACAACCTTGATAAACTTAGCAATTCATCCAACAACAGTACAAGTTATTTCAATTACTTTCACCATAAGTAAATAAAATCCATAAGGATTAGAAGTAAATTTAAACACCATGCAAATGACGTTTGATTATGTAGAATAGCCAAAGGACTACATATCAGAATAGAACTCAGATGAATTACAGAACTAAATGTGAAAAGCAAATTATAAAGCTTCCAGAGAAAGACATAGCTTCATGTCTCTGGAGTAGGCAAAGGTGTCAAAAAGGAAACATAAAATACTCAAATGAAGGGGGAGAGGGGAGATAATTTGGCCTGAGCTAAAGTTTATGCTTAAATAATAGATAAAGTTATTAATTAAAAAGTAAAAATGCGGGGCTGGGAAGGTGGCTCAGTGGTAGAGTGCTTGCCTTGCATGCATAAGGCCCTGGGTTCAATTCCCCAGGACCACATAAGCAAAAAGAAAAAAAAAGCCAGAAGTGGCTCTGTGGCTCAAGTTGTAGAGCTCTAGCCTTGAGCTGAAGAGCTGAAGTACAGCACCTAGGCCCTGAGTTCAGGCCCCACAACTGGGCCCCCCCCAAAATAGTAAAAATGCAAGCTATTTAGGGTGGGAAATATTGTTCCTATTTACTTACTGTCAAATAATTAATGTGCAGAATCCAAAAATAACAGCAACAAACAAACACATCAGAAAAATGACTGATAGCCTAAGAAACAAATTGAAAATTTTCTTTATAAAAGAATGTGGCTGGGAGCTGGTGGCTCACATTTCTAATCCTATGTACTCAGGAGGCTGAGATCTGAGGATCATGGTTGGAAGCCAGACCAGGCAGGAAAGTCCATGAGATTCTTATCTCCAATTAACTGCAAGTGGCTTTGTGGCTCAAGTGGTAGAGCACTCACCTTGAGCAAGAGTGTGTCCAAATAGCCAGCAAACTTTTGAAAAGATAGGGTACTGACATCTGTTTTTCAGACTATTGGAAATTAAAGCCTCAAAAAGATACCATTTATATTATCTGCATCATTAAAGCTCTAAGAAGGGAGAAGGAGCTCTGGAGGAACTTGAACTCATCTTCAATGTTGAGAATAGAAATTGGAGCTATCACTGTGGAAAAATATTGGTCAGCTTTTTTCTATAGCAAAATGTACATATATCTATAAACACACACACACAGATATATATACATATATGTGTATATATAGATTACATGTATATACCATAAGTTGATGGAACTTTGCCCCTAGCTATAGACCTAACAGTAATGTATACATGTATTTTAAAAGGGCATGAGTTAAAATATTTATAGAAGCACTACTTACAATAGCCAGAAACTGGACATAAGCCAAAAGTCCATATATAAAATTTTATTGTATGAATAGACAATAAAATACTATATGGCATGCAAAATAAATGAAGTATATAGACACCTGTCAATCTTACAAACAATGATGAGGAAAATGCATGACTATTGAGTATGAGTATTTATCTGAAGCTTAAAATCTGGAAAAATGAATCTGGTGTTGTTCATTAGTGTAAGGAAAGTAGGAGCTAACACAGGGTTTCTAAGATTCTGCTATTGTTCAACTATTAAATTGGGAAAATAAATTGGGAAATATGATTCATATACACTGTGCATATATTATAGCAACAAAGTTTTATTAAAGTCTGAACTAACATATCACATACCTGAAAAGCCTAAAGAGCACTTTTTAGGCTTCCTTATGTATCTGAGGTGTTGATAAGAATTAGCATTAAAAGCTGGGTGCTGGTGGCTCACTCCTATAATTCCAGCTATTCAGGAGGGTGAGATCTGAGGAATGTGGTTCAAAGCAAGCCTGGGCAGGAAAAAGTACATGAGACTCTTGTCTCCAATTAACCACCAAGAAACTGGAAGTGGAGCTGTGGCTCAAAGTGGTAGATCACTTGCCTTGAGTGAAAAACCTCAGGGACAGCATCCAGGGTGAGTTCAAGTCCCATGACTGACAAAGAAGAGTTAGTACTAAAAATTGGTAAATCTATTCCTAACACTTCAAGAAAAGCTATATAAGCAGCAAATGCTCATTTTATATTATTTTTAAAATGTGTTAACAGTACCTTCTCTATGTGTCTGTGTCTCTCTACCTCTCCCTGTCACATGCACCCAGAAGCAAATGTTTCATTTCTTTATTACTTTACAATTAATAAACTAGATGTTCATTTGTGCTTTAAAATGTAACTAACTATGATGTCACTTGCTGTTATATGATTTGCAAGGTTTGATATAAAGGTTATGGATTTTATCAGTGATAATTTTCTAATAAGGTATTTTAAAAAAATTAAAGCAATAATAAGTCCAAAACAATTTAGCTACTAATACTTTACATGAGCCATTAAGCTTGCGATTTAGACTTTCAAAAATTTGATTCATAGTTCATAGTCCTCAAAAGAAGGATTATGGATTATAATAACATTATAGGTGTTACATTAATTTTTCTATCCTGGAATAAAAATAGAGTGCTTTGAAACTAGAATGGATTTATTGCCACTGTTTCCATAGAGCAGAGAAGTCCTGATTCAATGTAGCTGAGGCTTTTCTGTAGGGTCTTAGGTGAAAATAGAAGTGTCAGCTAGACTTAGCATCACATTTGAGCCTCTGGAGTCCTCTACCAAGCTCACTGGCTGTTGGCCAAAATTACTTCCTTATTGGTCATTAACTGGAGACAGTTTACAGCTTCCAGAATCTACCCACCATTCCCTGCTATGTGGCCTTCTCCACAACATAAGAGTATTAGAAGTCCAACAAGAGAACTGCTTCCAGATGTAGGCTTCCATTGAGCCTAATGAGTCTTTTTTTCCCTTTCACTTCCTCTCCTTTTGCTCTTTCCTTTATAGATTCCTTTCCTTTTCTTTCCTCTTTGTTTCTTTCTTTCTTGCTTGCTTGCTTGCTTGCTTTTTTTTTTTATTTAGTCAGTAATGGTGTTTGGACTTACTCTTGGTAGGCATGTGCTCTGACACTTGAACCAAGCCTCTGACCCTTTTTGTTTTAGTTATCTTTTTCAGTAGGGCCTCCACGTTTTTACAAGGGATTGACCTTGGACAACCATCTACCTGTGCTTCCCCCATAGCTGAGAGTAGAGGGTTGTTTGTTAAAGTCCAGTTTGGTCTCCAACTGTGATTCCTGTCTTCCCCTCCGAACTGATATTACAGCTGAGATTCACCACACAACCCTAAACAGTCTTATGACAGAATCTAATAAAGGAAGTCTCTATCTCATCACATTGTACTCATGGTGCTGCCCTTCCCATAGTGAGGGTTCTACGAGGTGCATACTTCAGGGATAGGGGATCTTGTGGATGTTTTGGAATCTTGCTTACCTTGTATGTTGTCATACATAAATTCCCATCACAAGGAATACACTTAGTTAATGTCATGGATAACACGTGCATTAAAGAAAAAGGAAGAGAAAATTATAATAGCATAATGTTGAAAATTAGAGATAAAAACATAGCCAAAAAGTATATAAATCTAATATTTGTCATTCCAAAGAGATATACGGTTTTACTGTGGTTAGAACATTTAACATAAGGTTGACTCTCTTAAAACATTTTTTTCAAAATTTTTATTATGATTAAGTGGTTACATAATTCCCCAAATTTCACAGTATTGTGTTAAAGTCACAAACACATTCTAACTTTCCTGGAACAAATTGTCTATTACGGTGGTCTATAACATTTATGAGTTCTATGAGCTTTGTGATACAGTTATTTCTTCCACATTGTGTGATATGTACATTTCTTTTGTTTTGCATAGCATCAGCTGTTCCCTCTTTCCCACTCATTCCCTCCCTCCCATCACTGCCATTGAGTTGCTTAGTTCATTTTGGTCAATGTCCAGTGCAGCTGATGGGTCCTGCTGTTTTATGTTTTTCCCTGATTCCCTCTAGTTCTGTGTCATCTTCCTGGTTCCCCTCTGGTGTGCACATATATACCATACATGTGATCAGCAACATGAGGTTATTTAGTAGTGATTTGATCAGATGAGTAGAAGTCCTTTGTTTCTTAAGTCCTGTTAATTTTGACATATCACCTAACATTTTGGATTTAACATCCACTTATCAGGGAGACCATGTACTGTTTGTCTCTTTGCTCTTGGCTTACCTTGCTCAACATGATTTCTTCTAGCTCCATCCATTTCCCTGCAAATGCCACTATTTTCTCATTTCTAATGGCTGGATATATTCCATTGTGGATAGATACCACAAGTTTTGGATCCATTCATCTGTGGTGGGACATCTAGGTTGTTTCCATATCCTGGCTACTGTGAACAGTACTGCAATAAACATGGAGGTGCATGTGTCCTTGTATACTGGTTTCTGTTGTTTAGGATAGATGCCTAGAAGTGTATGACTGGGTCTTAAGGGAGGTCAATATTTAGTTTTCTGAGGACCCTCCAGACTACTTTCCAAAGTGGTTGCATAAGTGTACATTCCCACCAGCAGTGTAATAGGGTCCCTCTTTCTCCACATCCCCTCCAGCATTTGTCATTGGCTGACTTGAGGATGTGGGACATGCTGACTGGGGTAAGGTGGTATCTCAGGATTGTCTTTATTTGCATTTCCTTCACAGCCAGGGATGGTGAACATTTCCTCATGTGTTTCTTTGCCATTTTTATTTCTTCATCTGAGAAGTCTCTCTTTAGTTCTCTTGCCCATTTAGTAATTGGTTTGTTAGGTTTGGGAGGGATTAGTTTCTTGAGTTCTCTGTATATACTGGATATTAACCCCTTGTCTGATGTATTGCTGATAAATATTTTTTCCCCAATTAGTTGGTTGTCTTTCTAGCTTGGTTGCGATAGCTTTAGCTGTACAGAAGCTTATTATTTTAAGGTAGTCCCATTTGTCGAGTCTCTCTCCAACTTGTTGTGACCCTGGGATTCTGTTCAGGAAGTTCCTTCCTGTGCCTATTAGTTCAAGTGTCTCTCCTACTCTGTCCTGCAGTAGTTTCAGAGATTCATGTTTAATGTTAAGGTCTTTAATCCATTTTGAGTTGATGTTGGTGCATGGTGATAAGCTGGGGTCCACTTTTAGTCTTCTGCATGTAGTCTTCTGCCCAGTTTTCCCAGCACCAGTGGTTGAAGAGGCTGTGTTTCTTCCATTGTATGTCTTTGGCTCCTTTGTCAAATATCAGCTGACTGTAGGCATGTGGATTTATTTCTGGATATTCTATTCTATTCCATTGGTCTTTGGGTCTGTTTTTGTGCCAGTACCATGCTGTCTTTGTTATTATGGCTCTATAATAGAGTTTGAAGTTCGGCATGGATATCCTTCCCATGTTGTTTTGGCTATTCTAGGTCTTTTGTTGTTCCATATGAATTTTTGGACTGTTTTCTGTATTTCAGAGATGTACATCATTGGGATTTTTATAGTAATTGCATTGAATTTGTATATTAATTTTGGCAGTATTGCCATTTTCACCATATTAAGTCGGCCTATCCAAGAGCATGGGAGGTCTTTCATTTCCTAGTGTCTTCTGTAATTTCTTTCTATAACTTTTTATAGTTTTCATTAAATAGTTCTTTTACATCTTTGGTTAGGTTAATTCCTAAATATTTTTGGGAGGTTGTTGTGAATGGGATTTCTTCCTTTATTTCCCTCTCTGCTTGTACATTGTCAGTGTACAGGAAGGCAATGATTTTTGTGGGTTTATTTTGTATCTTTGCTACTTTGCCGAAGTGACTTATGATTTCTAAGAGTTTGGGGATGGAGTTTTTGGGATCGTGACGTATAGTATCATGTCATCTGTAAAAAGGGATAGTTTAACTTCTTTCCCTATGCGGATCCCTTTAATGTCTTTTTCTTGCCTTACTGCCCTGGCTAAGGGTTCCAGGACTATATTGAAGAGGAGTGGAGACAGTGGGCATCCTTGCCTTGTTCCTGATTTTAGGAGAATTAGTTGTAGCTTTTCCGCATTAAGTATAATATTGGCTATTGGTCTGTCTTAAATGACTTTTATTGTTTTAAGAAATGTTCCATCTATTCCTATTTTCTCCAGAGCTTTTAGCATGAATGAATGTTGAATTTTATCAAAGGCCTTTTCTGCATCTGTGGAGATAATCATGTGATTCTTGACCTTGTGTCTATTGATGTGTTAGATTACATTTATTGACTTACGTATGTTAAACCATCCCTGCATCTCTGGGATGAAGCCTACCTCGTCGTAGTGTATGATTTTTTTTATGTGTTTCTGGATTTGGTTAGCTAGAATTTTGTTAAGGATCTTTGCATCTGTGTTCATCAAGGAAATTGGCCTGGAATTCTCTTTTTTGGTTGAGTCTTTGCCTGGTTTGGAGATGAATGTGATATTGGCATCGTAGAATGAGTTTGGGATAGCTCCCTCCTTCTCTGTTTCTCTGAAGAGCTTGAGGAGTATGGGTATTAGTTCTTCTTAAAGGTCTTATAGAATTCTGTTGTGAATCCATCTGGTCCTGGGCTTTTCTTTGTTGGAAGACTTCTGATTGCTTCCTGTATCTCACTGTAGGATATTGGCTTATTTAATTGTTTTACTTCTTCTTTGCTTAGTTTGGGCAACTTGTATTTCTCTAAAAATGCATCCATTTCTGCCAGGTTTTCTTTCTTTAGAGAGTATAACTTTTGAAAGTAGTCTGTTAAAATTGTTTGGATATCTTGGGTATGTGTTGTGATTTTTCCCGTGGCATCCCTCATCTTGTTAATATGGGTTTCCTCTCTTCTTTTTTTTTTAAATTAATCTTGCCAATGGGCCATCAATTTCATTTATTTTTTCAAAGAACCAGTTTTTTGTTTTGTTAATTTTGGCTATGACTCAACTATTCTCTATTTCATTAATCTCCACTCTTAGTTTGGTTATCTGACTCCGTCTAGTAACTTTAGGTTCCATTTTTTCATCTTAACACATTTTTATGTACATAATATACTACTGTGAGTACAGTGTGGTACTGATAATAAGTTTTACAGAGCTTATTCACTTTACTGAAATAAAATCTATAGAACAAAGTAGAGAGAGCATCATTTAGAACAACATTCATAACGTTTACCCTAAAATATTCATTATGAGAGAAACAGACCACACAAGAATATTACCAAATTTTCCTAAAATTTTACAAAACACCAGTTTAGAATTCATTTGCAAGAAGAGCAGAAGATATATTTGTAACACCTGTGAACTACCAGATAAATGATCATTAAAGTTGGTTAGTAACAATAAGCACTTACATATCTTATAGTGTATTCAACATTTCTAAAATGAAATGGAGCATTGTCTTTTCAGTGACCACTTCTCAATTCATATATTTCTACTTACAATATCACCACCTTCCTAGTTCCTAATTATAGAAAAGTCAAAGTCATTATCCTTGCCCTTCCCTTTCTTAGCCCCATAACAAATGGAGTCATTAAGTTACACCTTTCTTCTCATTTATTAAATAAATACTTACCAATGATCTGTTGTCTTAAGGACATGTCATGAGGCTGCCACAGCCTGTAAATAATGTCTGAGCACAGTGGATTTACAGTGTTCCCATTTATTTCCATTCTTAACAGAAGTGCTTGGTGTCAAACACCTTCTAATAAGCTATCTTGCCTGTAGATTCCCCTTACATCTAATTGATTCTGCAAAGTGACCAAATAAATCATTCATTTGTTCATTTCAGGAACTTATATAAATGGGAAAGTACAGAGTAAATAAGACAACCTAAGTCCCTGATCTCAGGGAACATCTGTCCTAGTGCAAGAAGGAACAGAACAGATCATAGAAGAACAGACTGAGCAGTGAACACTGTTCTACAATGTCTTTGCCATTTGCTGTTCAGTTCTTGAAACACAATGCCTGAAACACAGGGGCCTCCCTCACTTGTTTTTTTCTTCTTCTCCAATGCTTCAATTATAAACTATCCCCTTTATTTAGGCTAGCCCTTCTAGTGCCTCTTGTTACCATGTCCATAGTTATGTCTGTTTTGTTCCTTCTCTAGCCACTTTCTTCTGTATCTAGGTCTATGCAACTATCAAGGATAAACATAATCTCATATAGACTATGAAGTCATTCCTGTTTAAATGAAAGTATGTATTAGTGTCTAATAGTTTCACCACATCACAACTTCCTTTGGGGCAAAAACTTTTTCAGTATCCTCAACAGTATTTTTATTTGTTGTTATTGGTCATGGTTCTGAGATTTGAACTTAGGGCCTTAAACTTGCTAGGCAGGAGCTCTATCACTTAAGCCATATCCCCAGCTCTCAACAGTGATTTTTAGAAAAGAGATGAGTGAACTCATCATCTTTTAGAAATACATGTATCCTCTATTTAATACATATATATGGCCCTTTTACACAATACTCATTGTCAGATAATCAAACCATTTTATATGTAATATTTTATCACAAAAGTGAAGAGTACCCTATGTAGAGAAAATAAAAATAATTTCAAATCACTCCTTATCAATTTTTTTAATTCTGGAAAAGGTGTGTCCATAGAAGATATTATACAGAAAGTCTATGAAAATAAGAAACTCTCTGCACTCCTATTTTTATACTTTCCATGATGCATTCTTCTCAGTTTTGTATTCTGAAAAGTACTTACCCTTGCAGTCATCCAGTTCCCTGATACCTACCTGTATCGGGCAGTAACTAAACCTCTGGTCTGTGCTTAGCATTTGAGAAATATTACCTACACACCTTACTCTCATTCTGGAATAGACACTATTATCCCCATTTTACTTAGCAGAACACAGAATTACATTATTTGCAAAGTGGTAATCTCTATTTGGAAAACCTCCAAAGCTGGATAAAACATAACAAATTTCCCATAAATGAACAGCTAAGCTTGGAAGACAGTAAAGGAACTTCCCAAGGTCAATCCATAAGAGAAAGCTATAAATCAGAGCTAAAAATATGAACCAGGGATCCATGGGCACACTTAAGTGGCCTAGAACCTGCCTAGCATGCACTGGTTCTGTGTTGGTCCTTAGCACACAGAAAACAAAAAGATGATATGTGAACTTATGCTGAGATTATTTTGGGTAAGACATAGGAAATATTCTTACTCATTGCAAGCATAGATATATAGAGAGAGGGGAGAGAAAAGGCCTAAAACAGGTAGGGTAGGAGTTTCTGGAGCCACTGAAAGGCTGAATTAGAAAAAAAAAATGAAGTCCCTGACACCAGGTGACGGGAAAGCTTGTTTATCTTGTAAGTTGTTTCAGGAGAAAACCAAGTCTCCTATTAGAAATTGCATCAGAGCAGCATTTAGATATGAGCTTAGAATGTATACTCTCTTTAAGGCCTGGAAACATTGAAGCCTCAATGACAGCTTTTACCTGTACAAGTTCAAACTGTCTCCTATGCACTGTATATTCATTCACACTAAAGCTAATACTACTTAGAGGGCACCTTGCAGAAACAAACACCAAGTCACAGTCTCAGAAATTGCCTCTTTATCTTCGCTAGTACATTCCTCTGACTTACATCTTTCTAATGTACTTGAAAATTGATTTTTTTAAATTTTCCTTCGTCTCCTGGGTTGTTTTTTTTTTTTTTTGATTGTAGGTGGGAGATAGTAACAAGAATGAACATGGTGAACTTTGGGAATGAATCACCAACAAGAGGGATCTAACTGGAAGCAAAGCCCAAGGTACTCATCAAAATATTTTCTCTTATTATTTTAATTCACATACTTTCAGAAGTGAATCTTGATGAAGCTATAGGATGAGAAAAAAATCTTATCTGTCTTACTACCTTGTTTCTGCTTCCTTCCTTCTTTCTTTTTCTTTCATCCTCACTCTTTTCCTCCTTTCTTGTTCTTCTCCTTCTCTTCCTTCTTTGCCTTCATTACCTTCTTCTTCCTCCCTTCCCTCCCTCCCTCCCTTTTTCCTTTCTTCTCTTCCCTTCTTTCCTTTAATTTATTGTTTTTGTTTTGAGACAGAGTCTACCTGTATAGCCTGGGATGTCCTAGACCTGGTGAACTCCCTGCCTTTGCCTCCCAGAGGTTGAGATTACAAGTGTGAGCCCCCATACTGGATTATGATTGGAAAACTTAGAGTGACAATGCAATAAAAATATAGCTTCTATGAAGGCATAGCTTTTCTAGTGTTATCTCACAGCACATCAAATTCTGTTTAAACATTAGAATTGAAATGAGAGTCTGAAGTTTGCTTGTTTATTTTGGTCCTTACTAAATGTCATACTGTTTTTATTTTTAAAAATCTAAAATTACCTTAATAGTTTAAAACTATAGTGCAGAGATAGACTTGTTGTTGGCAGAAGAAATAATAGCTACAAAACTATGACATAATGTCCTAGAATCTGGGGTGTGATATTGACTCATAACGAGTCAGCTCCATGGATAGAAAGATGAAATTTAACTTCCTTCTAGTGAAAAGGCATTGTGTGTTCAGAAATATTTTGTAGATGTTTTCAGATCCATTTTCTACTGCCTTCCTTTCAGCTAGACAAAGGTTATTCAAGTTTGAGAAATAACCTTCTTATTCCCATTGTTGCCTAATTTGAATGCATCTTTCTGAGGTGAGCCCTCCTCAACCCCCTTGGTACAAAGATCATCATCTAAGGATCTTTACACAAAGCAAGGTGCAAATATTTACAGAAGCTCAAAATATAACTTTTTTTATCATATGGGATTTCTCAAACCTACAAAAATGTAAATAAAAATAGTATAAGAAGCTCCCAGGTCCACTGCAGGCCTAGCATGGTATCATCACAGAAAAACTTTAAATCTTATGACCTAAAGTTGTTCAGAAATATTGTTAACAATATTAGCAAAAAATGTATATATAAAAGCAGAAGGGAATACTTTTCATGAAAATTTGAAGCAAAATAAAGATGATAAAGATAAATTCTTTGAAGGGGATCTTCCTATAACCTCATAGGTAGATCTATAACCTACATAAAACTGTCTCATATGAGGTGTCTTATTTTTATTTCTGTATGTAAATAAAGAGAATCATAATCCATCCAGAAGAAAAGGAGATATATGAAGCACATTTCGGCAGAGAGCAGGAAGTAATTCCTTCCTTTAACAATCTATTTAAATACAGAAAGTCTCCCTTTAACATGTGGAAATGTGTTGTGCCAAAAATCTCTGATATGAAAAAGAAAAATTAAAATTTGGATAGATCATTGCATTTCACATATGGGTCCCACAAATTCTTCCTTGGAATTTTCCCTCTAAAGTAGATGTTTGTGTGGTATGCGGGGAGAGAAATTTCAAGCAGGTTGCTCTGGATCTCCTAATATCCAAACTTTTAAATATAATAGAAACATTCTTGGAATGCTAACAATAATTAAAATATGAAACTTTTAGTGTTATTTCCTCTCTTCAATAATATCTCACTACTGAGAGTCAAAGATTTGGGTTTTTTTGTAAGTTGGATAACTGTGTAGAGAGAAAAAAGAAAAGTAAAAAAAATACCGTGCACCAAAAGAGGAATTAATATTTAGAATAAAAATAAAAGGATGACAGCTTCCTCACCTCTTAAACCAAAATAAATTTGAGGAGAGCTACAAATTTAAGGAAACTTAAAATTGAATCCATAAGGAACATCAGATAATAGCTTAGGAGATTTTCCAAGCATAGTCTTATAATTGAGAATGTATTTTTAACTATGGCACAAATCTTGGAGCCCTACAGAAACCCAACTAGATCCCTCATGGCCATATTATGTGCAAGTATGACTCGGAAACATTGTTAGCCAGAAAAAAGGTGGAAAGAGTACTGTGGATAAACAAATCATGTATCTGCTTTAATCATGTTTTCCTCTCCCTGAAGAGATTTTAACACTTGTGATTGCATTAACTAATTTTATTCTAAAAATTTAATTACGTAAGTAAAGATGAATTCAAATATATCAAAATAATTTATCAGCAATATAAAATATTTGCTATTACCAAATTCAAAGTTTAAAACTTACAAAACCTTAAAACTTACCAGTACTCTTTTTTAAAGCTTGTAACAGAGCTAGAGGTGTAGTTTCATGGTAGAATACTTGCTTAATATACATGAGCAGTACACACACACACACACACACACACACACACACACAGAAACAAAAGCAATAAAGACACACACACACACACACAAACACAAAAAACACACACACACACACACACACACACACACACACACAGAAACAAAAGCAATAAAGAATGAAACAATGGATTAATTTTAAATGACTCTGGGGAACATAACTGCCTAATGTATAAAATGAACAAAAAGTTAGCATTATACCAACTTGTCCTCAAAAGGAAAAAAGTCAAATTAAACATAAAAATAATTTCTGGAAGTTGAGCATGGTGACCCTTATGCATAGTCCTATTCTAGAGGCACGAGGATAATTTGGGTCCAGGAAGAGTTTGATGGCAACGTAAGAAGACCCATTCATTAAAACATGCAATAGAGAATAAGAGATTATTTTTAGATGAAATGAAAATGAATCAGAGCCTTATTCCTATAATAAATCTGAGAACTTTTATTCATGCAAGCTAAGCAATATAAGTGAAATTTTATAGGTTAAAAAAAAGTGTAGGGGAATTTATTCAACAAAGTATGTAACCCCTCCTCTTTCAAAGATTTTAGGTGAATGTATCCTTGTGGTCTTATCATGATTGGTTTATTAGAATAAAAAACCTAACCAGACATATATAATCTAAGAACAAAGATTTTTTATAAGCACAATATTAGACATGGCCTAGTCAGAAGTCTCAGGAAATGAAAGCTTTAAAATACTTCAGGGTCAAAACCATTTCAAATTAGGTTTTTCTTGTTTTTAATTGCAAAGGTGATGTACAGAGGGGTTAGAGTTACATTTTAAGGTAATGAGTGCATTTCTTTTTGAACAGTGCTACCCCCTCCCTCTCATGTTTAAGGGCACATCTTTTTTTTTTTTTTTTGCCGGTCGTGGGGCTTGAACTCTGGGCCTGGGTACTGTCCCTGCGCTCTTCAGGTCAAGGGGAGCACTCTACCCTTTGAGCCACAGCACCACTTCCGGTTTTCTAGTGGTTTATTGGAGAAAAGTCTCATGGATGATCCTGCCCAGGCTGGCTTTGAACCATGATTCTCAGAGTTCAGCCTCCTGAGTAGCTAGGATTACAGGCATGAGCCACCAGCACCCAGCTAAGGACACATCTTAAAAGACTATTATTTTATTTCAGGAAAACATTTTAAACAAAACAGAGTATGTCCATAAGTCATAAATTTGTAGCTGACCAGGAAAATAATCTTATCATATTTTCAATGTACTGTAGTTGCTTTGATTTTTCAAATAAAAAATCAAAATGCTTCTCTAGCTGAGTATAAAAGTATAGAAACTTGATAAATATCTTCAGCAGAAGATATAAAATTGTTTATACCAAATAACAAGTTCAGAAATCCTTATCAACTTTTAAATTTTTTAGTAACTAAAGCAGAAATAGACAAGGAAAAACTGAAAATAAGGAAATAAAGAACAAAGAACAAAAAAACAGAAAAATAAAGCACAAAGAATTCTCAGACTAGTGACCTGTGCAATTACCATAATTCAAACCTCTCAAGGTTATAAAGTTCGTTTCCAACATAGTGTTTTGTACATCTCATTGTTACAATGGGTCAACCTGTATCCCTCTTTCAGCATTTTGTTTTTTCTCTTCCCCTCCCCAAATTAGAAAAGTGATATAGAATAAATTTTAAGGTAGAGATGATGATATATACTGATTAAATATAAAATGTAATGAAAACAAGAATCAAATGATATTATGACTGTTTGGGCTATACAATGAGAATGAAACTATGTGGTGATAGTACATGTGGTAACTCTGAGGGCTTTGTTTTGGATATGAAATGCTCAAATGGAGATGCCAAGGTTTAGTTTAAGCTATGAGAACAGAATACAAATATATGGTAAATACATAAATATAATTATGGTTTGGACATAAAGCATCCCCTCCATCTTAAGGCCCATGTGTTTGAAGCTTTGAACTCAAGATGGGGGAGCTATTAAGAGTTTGTTAGATCATGAGGGTGCCAACTTCACCAATGGATTCCCCTTCCCTTCCCTAGCCAGATAAACTTACATACAAACAAAAAGGGTACCGAAATTGAAAACAGTGACAACAGAGAATAAACCAAAAGAACAAAAGGAAAAAGAAATAACTGCAAACTGTAGCCTAAAAAAACTCATTTCCATTTCTTGGAGTTCATTTTGAAAAGCATCATTTTATATGGTCATATGCACATAGCTATTGAGCTTTTCAGATACTCTGTGAAGAATATCCTAGACATATTGTAGTTATTACAAATGAGGGAGACCATGCAGCCTATGTTTCTTTGGGTCTGGCTTACTTCGCTAATATAACTTTTTCCAAGTCTTGCCATTTCCTTACGAATGGGGCAGTATCATTCTTTCTGATGGAAGCACAGAATCCCATTGTATATGTATACTACATTTTCTTGATCCATTCATCTACGGAAGGCCATGTAAGTTTATCTGATTTGGGGAGGGGAAAGGGAAGCTCAGAAACAGTGTGACAGAGTGAACCAATTCAGCAGTGAAATCTACTAGACACTATGTTGTAAAAGAACTATAACTTCCGGGGGAAGGAAATGTGTGTGGGGGAACTGGGAGAGAATTAGGGAGGGGATGGCACTGTTCAAAAAGAAATGTACTCATTACCTGACTCATGTAACTTTAACCCCTCTGTAAATCGCCTTTACAATAATTTTTTTTTAAAAAAAGAAGGTAATGTTGAGGATATAGGCAGGTTTAGATTTTATTAATAGAAGCTCACAATAAGGATCATAAATTTATGTTTAATAGTTGGTTGGTCCCAACATATCTCTACTGCTGTTTAGTGTGTTAATACCAAATAACAGTGAGAATAACAGCATGTCTAGGGAATCAGGAACAAGGTGTCCAAGGATATATAACCAGCCATTTGAAAGACGATAGAGGGAACCAGAAATTTTCTTGTGAGAAACTCTTCTTGCACGACTTATATGTTAGCTTTAAGTACTTTTAAAAAAAAATTTTCCAGTCCTGGTGCTTGAACTCAGGGCCCGGACCCTGTTCCTGAGCTTCTTTTGCTCAAGGCTAGCACCCTACCACTTGAGCCACAGTGCCACTTCTGGCTTCTTCTGTGTATGTGGTGCTAAGGAATCAAACCCAGAGCTTCATGCTTTGAGATAAGCACTCTACCACTAAGCTACATTCCCAGCCTGCTTCAAGTAATTTTTTTTGTGTGTGTGTGTCCCATCATGGGGCCTGAACTCTGGGCCTGGGCGCTGTCCCTCAGCTTTTCAGCTCAAGGCTAGTGCTCTACCACTTGAGCCACAGCGCCACTTCCGGGTTTTTTCTTTTTGCTTATGTGGTGCTGAGGAATCGAACCCAGGGCCTCATGGATGCAAGGCAAGCGCTCTACCACTGAGCCACATTCCCAGCCCTCAAGTATTTTTAATGTTCTATATTTACCATAAATTTAGTAGCATTAACTAGGACCAATGTGTAGAAATGGTCAGAAGTATATTTCTAATTAACCAAGGAAATCACTTTCTAACATTTATAGCAAGTGCTGAATATTATGTATATAACTTAACTTACATAAAATATTCAATTTCTCTTTCAAGTCAAAGACTTTCGGGAAAAGTCTTGCTTTAAGTAGGTGACCGCCTATGTCTTTTATAAGATAAAAATCTCAATGTTTATGCTTATACTTTTTTTCCAATTGTTTTTTTTTTTGTTCAGAGTTGGAGATAAGACGTAAAGCCTCCTTACAAACTAGGTAAGTACTCCACTACTGTACTCCATTCCATGCTCTCATCCTTAGATTTTTGTTTAGGTAATGGTCATCTTTATTCATCCATCTTTAACATCTGCCTATTTGCCTCTAGCTAGCTTTAAAACATTTCTGTAACTGTGTCCATATATTCCTTTTTGATGACAAATTCTCTGCTCTAGTAAAGATGGACACTTTATTCTTGACTATTAAAGAGAACCTTCATCTTGACTCTTTAACTTTATCTCCCTGCTTAGAAGATTTACTCTTTCTTCTTTTACAGTTACAGAGCTAACAGTGAAATTTAACATAAAGTCAAAGAAATACTTTTACTCCAGGGAACCAACCAGCTGACTTTTCTAAATTAACATTACAGTCATTTATACTATTCATGTTAACAATTAAATACCCAATTTTACATTCTATTATTATGTTATTGTACTACAAGTATAGCTTATCCTCTGAAAAAGACATTTACCAATGGAAATAGATACAATTTATTGAGATCCTTTCTTGTTCTATTTCAAGTAATCAAAACCTCCTAAAGATAGTTGTAGCATCTGTCAGTATCCTACCCATATTCTCTTGTCATTCATCTTTGTAGCACTTGGCTGTAAAAATCTATCTTTTGTTGACTATCTATCAAAAAATATTCTCTTGACACAACATACATATCTTGAAAGTACAGAGGATTAATGAATACAAAAGAAGCCTTCAAAAAAGATAGTAAAGATCCAAATAACTCCTCCTAGCTACCTCATTAATTAAGCTATGTTTAATACATTCTTGCATAGTATCCTGTAAGAATGACCCAATTATTTTCCATAGGGGTTGGATGATAAAATCTTTGTTGGCTTCCTTCCATTTCCTGTGTCACTTCCCATTTCTGCAATAAAGCTTGTTCTATTCACCTTCCAATGAAGAACTTACAATGCAATTCTAGTCTCAGTCCACTTCTAGCGAACTCCACCTAACCATTGTGTGTTGCTATCTATGCACATAACAGATACAAAAATGGAGACTCGGAGAAGTTAAGAAGCGTGTCCAGAGTTATAGAACTAGTTGTGACAGGAGTGAGACTAAAAGACAATTTGTTGCAGTGTCCCAAGGTTGGTGCAGATTTACAGCGTCTATATTATTACGCTGAAATGTTCTATGAACACTTGACAAAGATTCTTGTCAAGTGACTGCCACGACCGCCTCGACCAGCAAGGAAGAGGCGACACTGAGCTCTTCTCTCTGCAGTTTATTCAGGACCTTTGAGTAATCTTCTGACCCCCAACCCCGGGGAGAATTCCCCACAGCCTTAAGTACCTGCTGGGTAGCCAACCCTGATACGCCACGTGGGAACCACCAATAGGTTCAGGTGCGTGGAAGCAAGCCAGATTCTTTGCCTTAGCCATATAAGGAGTTGTTTACCACAGAGAGCACTCGCCATTGGGAAGGCGGAGGGCGGAAGCCGGCGCCATCTTCCAGGTGCGGCCTCTCGCAGCTCTCTACAAGTGACTAGAGAAACTATAAAGATTCAAGTTAATATAATTTATATTAGTACATTAGTGTTGAATGTTTTAACTTCAATTTTGGGGATTGCTGGCTGTTGAACTCAGGATATCGTGCATGCAAATAAAGCAATAAATTTCATCCTTTTACCCCATATTTGTGTGGCTATGTGCTTAAATGTTTACCCTTCTCTCTCTAAAGTATGCACTCCATGACAGCAAAAAAATATAATCTATTTTGAGTCACCATTTTCCCACAGAACTTCATAAATATGAAAGCAGAGAAATAGTGGAAGGCATGAACAAGCAGGACTCATTAAGTAGGGAGAGTTGGAAAGTGGGATGGTGGTGGGATGGAGTTAGAGTTAGAAAAGGAAGTGACTATGTTGGGAGAAATAGAATAAAGCAGTGATGGAGCACTTGAGTCATGAGAATGATATACTGACTGAAGGAGATAATAACATAGTCCCCATTCTTCAGACATGACCACAGGTGTGCCTTCTATTTCCCAAGAGTTGCTTCTGGATCCTAAACAATAAGACTTTTTACAGTCCCCTATGACACAAGACAATATAGTGATTCAGTTTTCTTGTCCTGCTGAAATCACCAGAAGTCCTTGAAATAGGCCTTTATCATTTGAGGTAAATAATCAAACCTCTGGAACTCGAAAGAATAACAGATCCAAAAACTGAAAATAACAATAATATCAGTTTTTTTCAAAGTTGTGAATGAGACAATGAGTGAGAACACACTTTGAAAACCTGACAGTGTTTTTAAAAGCATAGAAATCCTTTGGGGGAACATTAATGAAAATACTTTTTATCAAATTATTTCTCAAAAATGTTTTAGTTACTTATAGATCCTTCACATTTTTGGTCAATGAGCTATTTTATATCCCGAACATAATTACTTTTGTTTCTATTACGTTTTCTAGCACAAAGTATATATTACTAAAATAACAGAAGCTGGACACTGGTAGCTCAGGCCTATAATCCTAGCTACTAGGAGGCTGAGATCTGAGGAATGGGGTTCAAAATCAAATTGGGCAGAAAGAGTCTGTGAGACTTTTGTCTCCAATTAATCACCAAAAAGCCAGAAGTGAAGCTGTGACTCAAATGGTAGAGAACTAGACATGAGCAAAAAAGTTCTTGGACAGTGCCCAGGTTCTGAATTCAAGCCCTAGAACTGACACCCCTATCCCCCCCCAAAAAAAAGACAGAGAATGTATTGGAATCAAGCAATAATTAATCTTCCACACCTTCTGGTCAGCACTGCTCTGAGACAAAACACCTTACAGAGAAAGAAGGAAAAGGAAGAGGCCACACCATGATTAACACTGCATAACCTCCTTAAGTTTTTGTGCTAAATATCCTATAGGAATAGATATAATTCAAGGGTAATAACCCTTGAATTGTAGTACAAATATTGAACAGTAAGAAGATTTTCATCCCAGAGATCTTCAGATCTGAATGTTGTAGGGAGTGTCATGGTCAAACCCATACCACTTGGCAGTTAACTGTTCTGTGCATGCCACTTGGCCTCCATACAAGCACCAGTGGCTCTTTACCTGAAGGTTTCTCCAGTGAAGAATCTGCTCAAACTGCATACACAGGACCCTATAGCAGTTTTGTAAGAGAGAGGTTTAAAGGACCAGCCCTCAACCTATGACAAATGACAGCTGATGACTAACACTGACATTTTTTTTTGTCCTTTAAGTGTGACAACTCTCAAAGTGAGTTCTGTCTCTTAAGTACTTTTGAACCCCAGTTTATTATATGGTATCCTATTCTAACATATTCTATATTAGATACTGAAATTTCCTGAGAATTCAATTCTAAATAAATGTCTTATCACTCACTATTAGTCTTGGTGTTCATTCTGGTGAATTCTTAACTGAAATACCTAGCTTGCAAACGAATGGTAAGTTCATAGGGGGAAAAGGGACATAATACATTATAAACATTTCATAAAGCTAAATTCACAAAATTTAAAGGACTGAGTTTATGAAATAGTTTCATATCCCTTTTCTTTTCTTCCTTTCCTGCCTGCTGGAATTGTGTTTTTCCTTTTGTAAAAACAGTGGCAGGATATGGTACTAACATCAACATATCACTCATTTCGCTGTATTGCTAAATTCTAAACAATTTGCCCCTCCATTTCTATTTAGTATTTGTAAGATTAAATCTAAAAATCATAACTATACGCTATAATATGACATATTTCAACTTAAAAGCATTAGGTAAAGAATGGAAAATAAAAAAGCTGTGTTAAAGATAACGAGCAGTGGAAAAGTCTTCGTAAGAACATGTGAATGGAGAAATATAGTTAGAAACATCTTAGTTATTTTTAGTTCAGTAAAAAGCTTTGGAAATACTTAGAGGCTTCCCCTATTTATCTATATCTCAAGTCAAGACCCACTCAATTTGTTTCCTGTATAGTTGCTCTCTACTATAAAAGAATACTGCACATCTAATAGATGTGGAATTCAAGGGCTTCTTGAGTAGACCAAATAACATAACTTGAATTAGCACTCTGATGAATTCCTGAGATGAAATGTCCAGTGGAATAGTTAGATTTTGAAAGTGATGCAGGTGATGTTTAAAATGTACTGACATTGAAGGGGAATGAAAGAAGAAAAGGAATATAAATAAGAGTCCTGCCTGCCCTGACTCTACCATTTCCCTCATCTTGAGATCGTTCTACTTCCTTCTTCTTTTCTTCTGTTTTGAAATACTATATATAAAGGAGCCAAGGCACAGAAAGGAAAATATATAAATGGTGTTGGTTAGAGGAAAATAACAGCCTAGAAATAATGAATGGGAGAATTTTTTTAGCAATGCAAAAGTAATTACATTTGCAAAATACAGATAAGCAAGTTATAAAGATAAACTTTTAAAGAGTGAAGACATACTTTTCTACCATTCATTCTTCAAAAGGAGTATTTTTGAGCTTGTTAGTATAAACTTAACTGTTTTCCTTTTAACAAAGTTTTCATATACTTTGATATCAGACTATTCTTTTAACTTTCCATGATGTTTATAATTTTTTCTGACTTATTTAGTTATTATGCCACACACTGTAATCTCTGTAGAGTTATTTACTTTTTCATCATAATATTTAGCCTCCATCCCTTCAATGTTATTTTCAGAAAAGATCTTCCTCATTAGGAAGAGCAAAACACAAAATCCTCATCTGGAGGATTTTGTTGTGAGGTCAATGAATACAGTGGCTATTAGGGTCAGAAAAAAGGCCTCTTTTCATAATGGTTTGGCCAACAAATCTTCTGACACTATATGTATAAACATGAACACATACATGTAAAAAGCCAGAAAAACATGGTTTAGATTCTCAAACATAGCAGAAGCTCTTGATCATTTCTCCTTAGACCTTCCAAAGGAAACTATTTTTATGTTTTCTCTAAATCCTTAGAGGTTGTCTAAAATTACAGCATTATTATTGAGTCAGAATTACTTTTCCACATATTGGAGGTATCTAAATGGCAAAACGTTTGGAATAACTGTAAGTTACATTCATATTTGGGTTGCTAGTAAAAGTATCAAATTTTATTTTCTTAAGTTTTTAGTTTCTTTTCATGTAGAAGTCTTTGCTCCAAATTCTTATTGCTTATTCTTCATTAAATATATTTCAATATCTCAAGTAACTTTTCTAAAAGTGCAGATTGATGGATTATCTTACTATTTTGAATTTTCTCCTCTTTTTTATGTATATTTTTCTGCTTTTCAGTACTTTCCTGTTTAACAATATCTGTGAATTTAATTAAGACTGTTTACTTCCCTTTTGTTAACTGATGTTACATAAGATAATACCTAACACCAATTGCTGCGGAATCACTGTAATGCCTCTCCCTAAATAGATATTTCATATTTATTTTAAAACTTGACTTGTGACACTTCAGGAAGTATATTTATGCTAGGAAATTCAGGGGGAAAAAGATACTGAAGCAAAACCTGAGGGAGAAATTAGCAGGAAAAAAAAGGAGAACATGAGACTTAAAGTCAGCAGGAAGTCAAAAACAGTAGAACAGAATAAAGGTAAAAACAAAAATAAGAGCAGTTGAAACACTAAACTCTATGGGAAAAAATAATGGGTCAGTCAAGCCAGAAGATATTTGAGATTAAGGAAGTACACAAACTATTGTAAAAGTTTCAAATCTGCCCAACATTCTAAACATATAAAATATTTCAAATATAAAATATTTGAAAATACTTCATAAAATACATGGCAATCTTTGTTGATGAGAAGAGTAATGCCCTTTTCTAAGGGTAAGCATAATCTAGGTAAGATATTGGTACTATTCGTTTATAAATAGATATAGTAATTCCTTTGAGTAGGTTGAAATTGATTTCCAGAGATGTACCTTGACATATTTCAGTTTTGCTGAAATTCTTGGTTTGACTATACTGTTAAGAATTCTCAACCCGTCTTCAAGTCTCTCAGTTTGGTACTGTTTAATCATGTTTATTGTCACTGACAAGGTAAATAGTGACTTGTGAACTTATAAAGGAAATCCTTTGCTTGCTCTTTGCTGTCTCTTTTAGTGACCCGTTCCCCTTTTCAGAGGTTACTTTAGCTCTTTGCCATCTTCAGTGTGTTTCTATGTTGGTTTATTCATTCTAGCAGAGAAAATATTAAAATTAATTAACAGTGGGGGAATCCTTAGAAGAATTTATGAGAACAATATATGAATTTCAAAGGGCAAATTACCAATATTTTAATTTCAAAGTATAATGATTTGTCCACTTACATGGTTACATATACAGTGTTGGCTTGTGTCACTGAATTCCATAATTGTTTATTAAACCAATTTTGCCTGGAGAATATTTGGAAGAATTGCATGTTTACTGAACCATGTGCAGGTTTTTGTCATTCCCTAAACAATAGCACAATAATATAACTGTACATCTACATTTTATTAGGTACTATAATATAAACACAAATATGTATATGTATATGTGTATGTAAGCAACATATATATGGGCATAAGATACGTTACACATATACATATATAAACTTAAGATAAACCATTTGGGACATTCTTGAGGTTTGTACATTTTGCAGGTGCGCTGTTAATTGATGGCATTCAATATCATGGATCTTGCCCTGAGTCTTTTGCATACAAATTAGGATAAAAATATTTGTGATTTCTATGACACCTCTCCTCACTCTAAGCACTATCTAATAGACTCTGGATGGTAGGTAAATACATGTATGAGAGAGAAGGCTGGTCAAGAAATCAATCAGACTATAGTGGTAGAAAGCGGAGGTCACAGAATAACAAGAACACGAGTTGTACCATACTTCTCTATCCTTCCCTCAGGGCTCTCAGGATCTGGTTTTTTCATTTTTTTTTTTTTTTTAGATAGTCTATTGTAGTCGTAGGGTGATTTGCATCAGGCAAGGAAAATGAGATAGTAGCACAGGGTGTTTGCTGCAGGGTCCCCGCTCCCTAGTTTTAGAGCTTCAGGTTAAGGCCCTTTTTCCTACAAGTCATGGAAGCAGGAAATAGCTTGGGGCATCATCGCCTCCCTTCCTCCTGCTCTTCTTTCTTTCCTCTTTCCCTTGCTCCTTTCCTGTCCACCAACTGCCATCCCTCTACCATTCCCTTCCCTGCCGTCAGTCAAACAAAGCTCTGGCAGGGCCGCGCGCGCCACCTCACTGTCCAGACCACCGGGCACCCGCCTCCAGGCACTCAGCCCAATGGAACTACGAACGCGAACGCGCAACGCGCGCCCCCGTCGCTTCCTTCCTTCTCCGGCTCCCTTCCCGGCCCCGCCCCGAACGGGCACGCGCACGCGCCGAGCTGGCCCCGCCCTCTTCCTCCTCCTCCTCCATCTCCTCCTCCTCCTCCGCCCTTCCTTCCCTCCGCCCTCTCCCCGGAGGGCTCCGCCCTCCTTTCTCTGTCGGGTTTCAGTCACTGGCGAGCTCCAGGTAGCAAGCCATTCAGTTTCCCCGCCACCCCGCCCCCCTGCCTGCTCCGCTCCCCACCCCTCCTGTCTCGGGCCGGGAGGAGGATGCAGCGGCGGCCGCGGCCCCAGCCCGGGCAGCGGCACCGGCGGTGGCTGCGGTGGGGGTGGCCGGAACTGGGGTGGTGAAGGAGCGGTGGCGGCGGCGGCTGGAGCGGCGGCGGCCGCCCGGGGCCCCTTTCCCTTCCTCTCCGGTGCAGCCAGGAAGTTTTCCGCGTCCGTGCATGTGCGTGTGCGAGTGTGCGTGTGCGTGTGCGAGGTGAGGCCGGGTGGCGTTGGTGCAGGCGCGGGGCTTTTTTGCCCACTCGGCTTCCCGTAAGCCCGGGCGCTCGGGAGGCTGGGCCGCGGCCCGGCGAGGGGGCGCGGCGGCGGGCTCTCGCCTTTTGTTGTTGTTTCCCCCGCCCGGGGAGCCGCTGGGGG